>NC_079554.1:15655683-15969235 GCF_015846415.1 Triplophysa dalaica
AAATGATGAGTAAAATGAGGTGAGACAAAAGTAAACAGTTGTTTGAAGCACTAAATAACTTGAGACATTTACAAGGCATAGTGTACCTGCAGACAACTAAGAAATAAAAAACATCTGAAAAATCAGAACCACTGGACTCAATGTACACATTCGTACACATACATCTCAAAAAGTCCCTCATTTTGCAGTAATACTTCTAAAGTATGCATCGCATTAATTCTTTAAAGATAAAGAAATCTGAAAATGCAATGCAACACGCTGAGTAAACAATCATCCAAGATGTGAAAGTTGAAATGTTTATTCTCAACACATTTGTATTTCACGCACTTATTCGTAAAAGTAGTCTTTGCAACGCTGACACTAAACCTGTGCAGTGTGCTGCCGACTATGTAGTAGTGCCTTCCATATCAGTCACATAAAGGTTAGTATGCAGTCTCAGACAGCAGCTGCCCATCTAGTCAGTGAGGCAGCTCATTCGGTTACCCAGATTGTGTGCGTCCCAATGGGAGTATGATGTGCGACACGGTGAAGGTCTGCTGGTAATGAAATACAGCCGTGTCTGTTCCAGTGTCACATAAGTATGTGGTGGAAAAATGAATCCATATATTTACATATACGAATGGCGCGATGTGCACGTGTTTAAGAAACCACAGGTTGATATTAACTGCCTTCTGGTATCCTGCAGACAAGACAGGGGCTACAAACCTGTCAGTCATTCAGACCCAATGTCACACAGGGGAGGAAAGTGAAAATATGTGAAAGTGGAAAGGAGAAAATGAGCGAGAAAGAGAGAAAAAGATATGAAGGAATAAGTGTTCCTTTAGCTCAACTGGTAAAGACGGCGAGTTCAGAGAACACATTTACTGATACAAATGTCTACCTTGAATGCATTTTAAAGAGATACTTCACCCAAAGATTGACTCACCCTCTTGACATTTCAAACCTGTATGACTTTCTTTCTGTAGAATGCAAACGAAGAAATTTTGAAGTATGTTGGTAACCGGACAACATTGGTACCCATTCACTCCAATTGTATGGAAAACCATTGCAATTCAAGTCAATGTGTACCGCCGTTGTCTGGCTAATAACATTCTTCAAATTATCTTCTTTTGTCTTTAGAAGAAAAGAAGTCATACAGGTTGGAAAAGACAAGAGGGTGAGTGAAAAATGACATCATTTTCTTTTTTTGGGTGAACTATCCCTTTAAGTCACTAAATTTGTATACTTCCATATTAATATGTCAAGTTCTGTATACACAAAAAAAATTCAAGGAGGCGTGTGAACACATCTGCTAATAAATGTTAAAAGTACAACATTTCTTTTAAAAAAAGTGTTTGTGTATGTTGGTGATAACTGTACCTCTTGGCTTGCTTGGAGCGACAGGAAGAAGGAGTGGCTTAAAGTTTCCAGATGTGCTAGAGACTGCTCCAGATGAGTCAGGGCGTAGTCAAAGTTGGAGGCGGGGTTTTCACCCTGGTCATTATTTCCCTTTTTCTTAGCCTTGTTGCTGATGCCTTTCAAAACCTTCTGTGCACGTTTGGTGATCTCCAGCCTGACACCTACAGACAGCTAAACAAACATACAAAGCATAAACAACAAACAAACCCATGATTCGGTTAATGTCTGAGTCATTTTTGCAGTAATGAACTTCTTGCAGATTACCACGCATGTAACACAGGAGTAGAAGCACACATAGGAATAGGAATAGGAGTACTGTCCCAGTGTTTTGCTTCACACAGATGGCTTCGTTTCTATTAAATCTGCCAGAACATCAACCAAACACGCTAGCCTGCTTTGACTAAAAGCGTCTGCTACAAATGAATACATTTCAAAATACACAAATAAAGAAACGCACACTCCAGTGCTAATGCCCGTTGGCGTACAACCTTAATGAGCTCCTGTAATCAAAAGTCCAAATGTTAATGCTCGCCGGCCCCTGGAGTGTTCCAATGATGTTATTGTAATGATTGTTATGTTGATATAATGTTATAATGATTAGACCCGGTGCAAAGCAAGTCACCAACACTCGTTCCCATAAACCCACACCCACTCTCACCATTAAAGTAAGAGCTGCATTGATCTGGGACTCAAGAATACCACAGGGAGAGGAAACCAATGTCATCTGCCGTTGCACTGCTATAGATTATGTGTGAACTGTGAATAAATACAGTTAGCGTTCGGCTGTGCACGCTTGGAAGTGACAGCGGGCGTGGGTGGTGAGCGTTTGAGGTAAACAGTGTAAAATGTATCCAGGGATGTTGAGTGTAAAGTGTTCGCACTGAGATGAATGTAGATGAAACCAAATGATGTGACATCAGACGACTGGGGATTGATTATAAGACTTAGAGGCTCAGGAATTGTGGTTTGAAAACAAACTATTACCATTGCGGATTTAAATCTAAATTCACGCAATGATAAGTTTTAGGTATGGGTATCTTTCTATGAGGTTACCTATAGGGGACTATTGAGAGCCAATAATGTTGAATTGGTTTAAAATGTGATTATATTTACAGCTGTTATGATGACAGTTGATTTGTATAGGAATGAATGTGCTTCTTAGTGGGCCAGACTGCACACCAAGTGGCTAGTTACTTATTTATTTCCATTTAGTAATTTCATGGCTTAGCGTTTTAAAAAATAAACAAACAAAATATATATATATAATTTGATGAGTGGCATCTGTCCTTAATCATCCACCAGCCAGTATTGGATCCAGACCCACATCCACCTGCATTACGCTCACCTTATTGGCTGCTGCAGGGGAAAAGGTGATGGCATCCAGAAAGTTAACAGCATCTGAGGGCAGCAGTCGGTCAAAGTATTTTGCACAGGTGTCGTAGGCATTAATGAAGTCTTGATCACTCTGAGGAGCTTTTTTCAGCACATTCTGATCTCCCTCCCAGAAGAGTTTATGTAGCCAGGTAGCGTGGACGGCGCTGGAGGTGAGCGCGTCTCCTCCCTGCTGTGGGATTCGGGGGGCCAGCTTGGAGATCGACAGGACGTTCTGACTGGTCAAAACAGGCTCCATAGCTTTCAGAGGATCGGATTCCTCATCTATCAGCATCTTATAGTCCAGTCCTATAAAAAACACACAGTTTGCTGAATACACACAAAACTAACAGGGGCATGTTTTCATACTAACGGTAAGTTTCCACAATGGAACCTGGGTGCTATATAAACTGTTCTTAGACAAAAACAAAAACTCTAAATACAAAATCCTCTGTTTTGTGTTCTTACAATGGATGTCAGTTTTGTCTGAGCACCAATGTTCACCAGAATATCATCTTTGTATTGCGTAGAAGAAAGTCAAACACACAGGTTTAAAATGACATGAGGATGAGTACATGATTTTCTTTTTGGGGTGAACTATCCCTTTAAGCTACTAAGAAACAGCCGTTGTGACAACTAACCCCAGCCACCTCTATATTAAACATCCCCCTGCAATGTGAATAAGTGTAGACTCGGTATGCCTCCAAAACATATCAAGTCGGACAGGCACATTACACTGACACACAAAGCCTCATCAGAGCATTAAATATTTATACACCTGCTTCGGAGAACAATCCTGTCTCCCGACAGAGGCCAGTAGGGCATCCAACACACAAACACACCAACAGACAAAGGTGTGGACAAAGTGGTGGTGTCTCTGTCCCTTGGGCTGTGGCAGATGCTTGGAACACTGAGTGCTGTGTTAGGGGTGGGGGGGGCACTCAGTGTGCAAGAGTGTTTTCAGTTCCTACCAAGTGTGAAGGTTTAAGTATCAGTCGAGACAGCATGAAAACTCTGACACGCTTCCTCTGACCTTTCAAGCACTCAAAAAACTGTGACACCTCCATCTGAGTGTTTCATATAAATTTGGGTACTAACTCAATTAATTCCAGGCTTTGTTTGAAACTATAGCGGGTCAAAAGTCAGACTGTTGCAATTTATACCCTTAAGATATTTCGATAGGTGGTGGCGTAGGGCAACTCATTATATTTTAGTCTAAGGTTATAATAATAGATGAAATATGGATGCTGCATATTAAAGAGAATTCATTCCAGTAGTCAACAATTGATTTTTTTTGTGTACATGGTGTATATTTGTAAAATTAACATTGGTGTGAACTATAATTCTTGATACACTGACGTCATGGCCACGTGGTCCCATTTACTAATTGTATGCACACAAATATATGGGTCAATGAAAAATAAGTTAAGTTAATTTAAATAGACAAAATTACTGAAAAAAATGACATGATTACTTACCAAAAAATCTAAGAAATGCAAATCATTGTTTCTTAACACTTTAAATACTAAAGATATGATAATTTTTTTTTTTTAAATGAATACATTTTAAGATGAATCAAGGTTGCAACACATGACATTTTTTAAGGCTATGGCCAATTAATACTGATAAAATCACATCATTTAACATTTTTATCTGCATTTATTTGCACAACACATTGTTAATGGTTGAATAACTGCAATATAGATTAGGGATGCAAGATAAATTATAAATGGTCATTTTTAATGTTATCAGCCGATAATAACATTGAGGTCGATAAATTATAGCTGATCAATTATGAGTCATTTTCTCTGGTTGAACCACTTAAGCTGCACACTGCTCACAGTTAAAACCCAGTACAGCACTGTCTTTCTGTCATGATCATTCACTTACTGTTATTAGCAAAACATTATGGATGTAGGTAGGAACAGTATGTAGAATTGTATGAATATGTAAATGATATGAACAATAGTATATTGTTTAAAGCTCATTGCTGTCTGAATGCTTTCTGTCTTGAGACTCGTGGCTATTAAGAACATTTTTCTGAGTTGCTCTGGAAGACCATCTAAAATTTGTTTATTGAATAAACATTATACCAGAAAAGTTTAAAAGTTAAAGAATCTTTAACTAATGTTAAGAAGGCTTGGTATATGATATTCTGGCAAAAATTGACTTAATGGTTACTTTGTTTTCTACAGTGAATGCTTTCAAAGAAAAGCAGTTCTCCACTTTTTGCCTTTTGATTCAGTCTTAGGAAATGTTATATTCATATTAAGATACTGTTTACGGTACAATAAATTGATTATCGGCTTTCAGTGTTAAAGAATTATCTGTTATCTGCCAAAATTAACATATCGGTGCATACCTAATATACATTTTTTTTTGTATATTGTATTTGTATTTTGAAATTGGCATGTTAAAATTTTGTATACGTCATTGATCCATGTATTGTATGTAAAACCTGTGTGTGAACTTTTTAAAACAAAAAATGATCGACAGATTTGGCATAGGTTGTGTAAACAAATCGATTTAAATGTGTTTAAACTGGTTCTTACAATGACACATGATCTGTAGCGAGTCTGTTAGGATATGTTTGCAGATGGAACAGGCTGAACAGGAAAATCCTTCATGTATGTGGTTTGGGGGTCTTTTATGATGAAAACAAACATTAAGAGTAACACACTTGTTTAGAGAGTAATACAAATGTGGGAACTGAACTGGATAGAAACACATTTCTGTGGGTAGGAACCTATTGTAAAATTTCAGCGAGAACTGTTTCTGCGCACAAAAAAATCTGCAAATTGGAAGCGATTAATAGTGAATGAGACGCATTGAGTTTGGAATTATGACATACAGTAAGCATACACTTTCCCATTAATATAGAAACAAAGAAGACAGAGAGTAAGAAAATGAGCTAATATACTCATTCAAACCCTTCTCTATAACCACTGTGTCCTTTATGAAAATCTCTATCAACTTATCAGAAAAGAACAATAATGTATTGTGTGCAGGCAAATTAACATTCATCCATTACGTTCATGTGCGCCCTCATCGCTCAGTGACCCAATTCCTGTCTCAGCTGGAGAGAGATGCGTGCGATTACATGGGAAATTTTTGGTGTTGATTGACATTCTTGCAAGCACAAGCTGATTTACTGCTTCATTTGCGTCCGCGTGCAGCCATCGATTAAATCCTGCATTTTTCCAAAATGATTTTACAGCTGTTTTACCGCACGCTACCACCAAAGTTAGGTCAATGCAGGCAATACAGGCTGCCACTCACCGACTGCGACGGCTTTGAGTTTCTTCAGCAATTTAAGATGAGTGTCGGGCTTCATTGCAGATGGAGGGAAGCAGTCCGCGCAGCCGCAGTTTTCCAGGAGGGTGAAGTAGAAGAGAAGTCTCAGCTGATCGGTTCCGGCTATGCTGCGGTAAACATATTTAGTCATGTGCGTGTAGAACGCCTCTGGGTCACCCTTCAGAGTCTGCAGAAGGCCCAGGGTCTCGGTTCGGCTCTCGATGTCTTTAGTGGAGAGGCTGAGGAGACAAATGAGATGGGAGATTGAAAGATGGAGAAATGCGACAACGAAAGGGAGTAAACAAGGTCCCGTGAAGCATTGACGAATCAATCTTTGTAAATTGCTTTTAGAAGGTCAATTAAGGAAATGCAACGCCATTTCTATCCCCATTTGTCCCCCAAATCAGATGAGGTACATTAAGGTTGAGTTAATATGCTGTGACTGTCCACTAGCGCTATTGAATTGATCTGTTTAATCTAAAAGTAGTTCTTTAAACTACTTAAAGTCCATTAAACCTAATTCACCGTGGTTTGACCACTTCACACGGTCCCAAGACAAACTTAAAATTAAATTAAATTTTCTTTAAGCAGTGTATTAAAGCCCGTGGCAAGCGTTTACCGAACCACCATAAACCTGATGTTAGGTTTCTATGGATGTCATGTTGTGTTAAAGCTGCCCCGATTTCAATAATTTATCTCCGCAGTGACTTCATAAGCAGGAGCGTGGTCCGGCCCTCCACCTCGCTTTAATTGAATGGCTTTTCAGTAAAGATAAACAGCTTTCCTGCAACCCAGAAATATCCCATAGCTATTCTGATGCATGGAAATGTTTTATCAATAAATTACATTGTGGACCTTCAATGACTGCCAAGTCCATTTATCCTGCAGGTCTGCTGATTCTGTACTTGAGAATTGGGTATGTGTGCGAGATGTGGACGGAAGAAGAAAGAGATAAAACAAGGAAGAATGCTGACTTGCCAACGGTTTGCGTGAACTTTGAGATATACATAAAAATGATTGTGTATCAGGCCCTTTTAAAAAGAATCAAACTTAGGTGCTCGGAGTATAATTTGCATCAAAGCATTTCGCTTGTGAAATGCATGCTGAATTGTAAAATTTGTATAATGCCGAAAATGTTTTGGTCTTTAGAGGTGATGACACAAAGAAAAAAAAAATGATGACACGGAAATTATCCACTTCTATTTCTAATAAGATTACAGAATAAGAAACCCATTTAAAAAGGCCAGGGACAAAACTATTTTATATTTTGTTCCGCTAAAATTAGTATATTTATTAAAAATGTCATAAAAAAAATGAAATAAACATTTATAGCACACACAGCTCTGTGCCACACCATTTGTGTCTGTAAACATGGCTCCTACATGCGCTCATTGTGCAACAGATAATCGAATTCACATTTAATCCGACATAACTGTTAAATTAGGAAGCTACAAGCTCCATGGGCCCATTTGGACAAAACCCAAAACCTATCCATTGTCTTGAGAATGTAACCCCTGTGGACCTCAACCTCATGTTTAATGGATACAACTATACTGGCTGGAGGCATAATGTCCCCAGGCCAGAACGAGAGACGGGGAGACACAGAACAGGGTAGAAAATAACAACAGGGTAGAACAAGAAAGGAAAAGAGAGAGATGACAGAGACAAAACAGGTAAGAAATAAAGTACAGGAAAGAAACGCGGCAGGGGAGAGATAAGGAGAAGGAAAGGGGAGCCACTGACTGCAGTCTGCTTATTAACACAGAATAACTGCTTTTAACAGGATCAATACTTCACTAAACACAGCAGCCATTAATCCTGCACGCTACCGCAATTACAAACCCATGAACAGAGGGTGTGTGTGTGTTCGAGAGAGATGGAGAGGCACAGGCAGGGCTCCAGACTAAAACAATGACTGGGGAGCCATTGGCTCCTGGAAGAAACCATTTGAGGAGCCAAATGACTTTGTAGTTTCCAAATGACAAAGTCGCTCGATATACATAGTTGTATATCCCCGCCTGTTCGAAACTCATTGTATGACGCAACAATAGTTTATTTTCTTCCATCTCCAACAGAAAGATAGAACCTAGAGTCAAATCTTTTGCAAAATGGCCTGGGTTATGACTATTAACTCTGATAAGAGATAAGAAAAATCTGAATTTTAGGGATGTTATGGAAGGAGATCCAATTTCACCCTTGGCATGATCAAAATTGAACATGCGACCCACTTTACATATCTAGAGTTGAAATCGATGCAAACCTCAGCTTTGCTATGAATGAACCGCACGAGAAAGCATGAAGGGTCATCTGTGGCATTAAATACAATTTGTAGCACCTAAAACTTTAGAAGGCTTTAGAATTTAGATTATACTACACTGACCACAAAACCAGGCTTAAGGGTAAATTTTTTCAAATTGAGATTTATACATCATCTGAAAGCTGAATGAACCAGCTTTCCATTAAAGTATGATTTGCTAGGTTATGAAAATATTTACACAAACACATAAAACTATTTTAACTATTTTGAAAAAAAGTTGCCAGCCTACGCCAGCGGTTTTTATCATTTTCACCCAAATTGAATGGCTCACAGTAAATTGTCTGTAAAAAATATATATACAAATAATATGTCAAATGAAAGAACAGTCTCAGCTTTTACACAAAAGAAACCATATTCTTCTATCTTCATTTGTTGGTTTTTTATCACTCCGTAGACGTGGGTAGGTTTCTTCAAAAATGCCTCATTTTGATTAAACAGCTGAGATAATTAACGTTATTTGTCAAAGATTCCGCCCAAATTCCACTCCGAACAATCATTAAAAACTGCTAAAACATACGTTCTAGGTCCTGTCCTTTTTCCCAAAGTTGTGTAATAGCGGCACCTGCTGTACAACAGTACAAACACTGATTGCCGTAAAAACTCGTCCTTGGCGAGGAACCGTTTTTTTTTAAATGACGAGATAACTCGTTAATGGCGGTGAAAGAGTTAAACTGTAGAATCTGATGGTGCAGAAAACCGTCTTTAAAGTTGTCCAGATGAACCCGAACGCAGCAATTCTAAGTTCAACATTGATACCAAACTTGAGTGGGTAATTTCCAAATATTGGGCAGTAGTGAGCAAAGTTTGTAGGTGTATGTAGTAGAGTAGGCGGGGCGAGACCGTGGTTCGAGTCCGGTGAGTAATTGTGAATTAGCGCCAGCTGTGCGCACACCGGGCTCGAATCACGTAGGAGATGGGAGCATAAAAGGAACGAGCGACCGGACCGTCGAGGAGAGAGGACCGGGCCCGAACTTATGTTGTGTTTGTATTTATATTATGTTTTGTTCGCCGGCGGTCGTCCGTGAGGGGCCGCCGGCTGTTATATTACTTTATTAAATGTTTAAATGTTTGCCGGTTCCCGCCTCCTTCCTTCCTTTTAATGAAGATTGTTACAGTGATGCCGAAACCCGGGAGGAAGGAGAGACATGCTGTCGCAGAGTCCTCGCCGCCGAGTGGCCTCGCGGTGCCGGAGAGTTCGGGCCCGGTCCTCTCTCCTCGACGGTCCGGTCGCTCGTTCCTTTTATGCTCCCATCTCCTACGTGATTCGAGCCCGGTGTGCGCACAGCTGGCGCTAATTCACAATTACTCACCGGACTCGAACCACGGTCTCGCCCCGCCTACTCTACTACAGTGTGTTTCCCGCCATTTTTGTTCACAATTTTGCTACATCCACAATATTTACGGTAGGAAATTTGTAATATATATTCATGGAACATGATCTTTCCTTAACATCCTTATGATTTTTGGCATAAAATAAAAATCGATAAAAGACTGACCCATACGATGAATTTTCTGGCTATTGCCAGAATACCTGTGCTGCTTATTGCTGGTTTTGTGGTCCAGTGTCACATGTCATTGTAATAAAGAAGGGATCCCTAAATCATGAATTTGAAAATGCGACAAAACCTGACTGAAGCCTTGCATACAGAGTTTTTAAGTATTCAGTTCAGCAACAAGATTAGAATTAGTCATTTTCATTCCCTTAAACCCATGAAATGATGAATTCTTCATTCGGCTGGTCCTGAGGCTCCAAAAACAAGTATGACTAATATGACTGATACAACTATCAGCCCTAATCGAATCATCCATGCACGGAAACTGAAACAAAGCAAAAACCAAATGACCTACAAAGTCATTTAGACCTGAAAAGAACAGATATGATAGCAGGATACCTGACCACAGTGAAAGTAAACACCGAGTTCACTGATGCGCTATAGGCTGAGCAATCACAGCCAGGCCTGGCAGATATAGGCCAAGCCGGTTGCCCAGAGAGAGAGAAAGACAAAGAGACAAAGGGAGAGCCAAAGAGAGAGAGAGAGCACTTTTCCACCATCGTGCGAATCGTTCTGGTTGCTTAATCGTTCCACTCCGTGCCGATCCATATCAGCCGTTATGGTTTAATTTTCCACCGTAGGGCTGATGACGGAAGTTTTTAGAATGTAAACACAAACACGTCCGCGCTGCCTAGGTAACACAAGAGACTGAGCTATAACGGCTCTGCACGCATTCATTAGTACTAAAATTCCGAGCCGAGAACAGTTTGTAATCGTGCCATGTCGAACCAGGCTCACGCGGAAACAAAACTGTGTCCATTTACATTTAGGCATTTGGCAGACGCTTTTATCCAAATCGACTTACATTGCTTTATCCTATACATTTTACATAGGTATTTGCAATCCCCTGGGATCGAACCCACAACCTTGCGTTGTTAACGCAATGCTCTTACCACTGAGCTACAGGAAAGCTGTATCCGTTTCAGACTGTGCTTAGAACGATTCGGCACAATGGTGAATAAGCGCTAAGAGAGTTGTAATAAAAATAAGAGAGTTGTGCTTGCACTGTAGCCACGGAGATCTAGAGACAGAGTGGTACTTCCAATCCATCTGTTGTGAATTTGTAGAAATTCTATTACAAATTTGAAACAAATTGAATCTGAAAATAATACATTATTTTAGTATCTTTGAGAAAAATGCATGCAAATTAATAGCAGCATGCTACATGTCACAAATGCGTTCTGTTTTTCATGCTTTGTTGTCTTTTGATGGCTTTCCTGTATCTCAGTGGTTAGAGCATTGCGCTAGCAAGGTCAATGTCATGGGTTCAATCTCAGGGATTGCACAAATACTTTTATATTATTATGCAATGTAAGTCGATTTGGATAAAAGCATCTGCCAAATGCATAAATGTAAATGACTTTCCAAATGCTTCTAAAGTCCACACTTTCCATCAAGTCAATAAAGGACATTTTGATAAATTGGAGCGGGATTGATTGAACTGGAATGGAATTGGACTAAATTAAAGCTGAGGCAAAGCATAATTGAGTTACATCACTACTGGAAATTGCAATCATACCAAAATGAGCAAATGCAGCCAATTAAAGTTATTCATGATCATACTAATTCCAAACGCTACACATGCTCTAAAGTGACACAAGACTCCAATTTCACCAGTCTATGCTTTAACAATAAATCTGCCCCAAAACTGGCCAGATGTTTAATGGGTCGAATTATTGCTCGCAATAAAAATTAGTCAAATTAAAATCCAATCAATTGACAGAACGCCGCGGTGGATAATAAACTAAACAAACCAACAGGAAAACACAGAACCGGTCTAATCTATGCTTTTAAAAAGGCATTATGTAGACGGTATAATCGGTGGCACACATCTGGCCCGAAGTTAACATTCGGTCTGTGTTTATTTATCCATCTGGCTAGTGGCTAATAATATAACTGTTTACATTTTATTTATTTCATATTCATTTATATTGTGTAATAATAAATTACTAATATTTTTGCATATTAATATATATGTTTTTTTTTTAATTGTTGAATGGGTTATGTAATTTTGTTGCATTTAAGTTTAGCCAAGTCTTCTACTGGCATCCCAAAATAATACTGGCTTGACATAGCTTTAATTTGCAAGCTAATTTACTTGTTATTTCATTTGCTTGTTATCAGAAATAATCTGCATGGACTCTATTCTTTGCGGGTGTGTACCGGAAGTTCAGGCCACAAAAGCGCACATGCACAGAAACATTTGTTAATGTAGTAGCTTTAGAACCGTCTACAATCACATCTTCTTATGCAACCCTCGTAAACTGAGTAAATAACATAAACGATGCAAAATATTTGTGTTTACAAGTCGTCATAAATCTGACAAATTAGCAAACTGCAACACAACAAAACTTTTGAGTAATTGCCAAAGTTGCTCGTAACTCCCTTTGGTGCCTGTTTCTCTTTTGATAACATCTTTGAAGGTGGGTTAAGATACTTCATGTTCTACAGAGAGCTAGAATAAAAAGCCAAAATAACTACGTGAAAAAGCCTTGGGGATGCTAATGAGCACGGAAGGATCCTCAGTGGGAAAAATCACATTTGCATCAGATTTGAAAAGGAAAAATCACATTTTCACTAAATCAGTTTTACCAGAGCAATCTGTGCATGCTTGTGTGGAGTGTAAGAGGGAGAAAAAGAGAGAGAGAGAGATTCAGGGTGATTAAATCCAGTGAGAGATGGAGAGCGAGTTGATTAGACCAAGCTTTGAACAATGATTCCGTGACAAATTTACCACACGGTGAGGATCAGATGAGGTGGCGGTTTGTTTGTGGATTATCAAAGCCCCATAAAAGGCAAGTATTTTAAAAACACAGAGATTGCTTTTCTACTAGGCTGTGAGTCCGGCAAATCAAACAGACCGATCTCTGTTCGATCCGTGCAGTCTTTGTTCGCTGTGCTTTCAGGTTTAGGACCTGCTGTGTTTCCTCACACTGAGAAAATAAAATTACATGTGGAAGCCTCAAATAATTTTTCTGAAGGTGAAGAGTTTGCAAAGGAATCTTCAGTGTGGGAACTGGTGTGTTTGTGTGACTTACCCACTATCAGTAAAGAGAAACTCAAGGTGGGTCATGTGCACCTCCCAAAGAGGAATGCAGTACCGCTGAGCCAAAGAGCAAGAGATTCCGTACACACTTTCATCCAATGTCCTAGACAGACGGGCAGAGAATTGGTAAAAACAATGAATGCGTTTATGCCTCTAGCACCCCAAAAATCACAAAAATGTTAGTTGTATTGTGAAATAAATTCTAACATTCACAGTGCAGGACTCAAATTCAGCATTTTTGCCAAGTCAAATTCTATGTCTCGATTCTAGGCTAAATTCGCAGGATCAGCTCACCCAAAATGAAAAAAGTGTCATCATTTACTCACCCTCTGGGCTTGCTAAATATATTTTGAAGAATGTTGGTAGCCAAACAGCGGTGGTACCCATTGAACTTCATTGGTTTTGTGTCCGTACAATAGAAGTGAAAAGGAACAGCTGTTGTTTGGGTACCAACATTATTCAAAATATCTTTTTGAAGAAAGAAAGTCATACAGGTTTGAAATGACAAGAGAGTGACTAAGATGACTGAATTTTCATTTTATAGGCCAGGTGTAACACTTTAGTAAAATTCTAGAGTAGTGTTGCTCTAAAAAATTATGTAATCCTTTTTCTGGGTGGTCTTCCAAATCGGTAAAACTTCATTTAGCCTCTATAGCCTCAACAGTAAGTACTCCAAGTCAATCTGTAAATCTTCCCGACCTCGGTCACCCCAATCATGTGAGTCTTATCCTTAAAAACTATGTCTCATGTTCCTTAAAGCCAGAGGTCTGGCTTTGATCAAAGGGTCAATCCTGAAACATGACTAAAGATTAAAAGGTGGAATGGACTGGACTGGACACATTCTTCCAAGGGCAATGTAACATGCCACAACCACGATAAGAAAACACAAGTGATGAAAAAGCATTCCAAAAACGATGAATCAGAACTAATTCTCTCTCTAAACTGCATATGCTGACCAACTTTCCTGTCGCCCTCACATAGAAGGCTCTAAAGGTATCTGTGTGGGGAAAAAGATTGATTAAATCAGAGATAAATGAATACACTGTTTTAATCACCGATTTGTCCATCCACTAATTTCCAGTGTGGAAAAACACAGCGCTGTTTAATTCAGCTGATAAGAACTGCATCCCAGAACAGCACAGACATTCCAAGTACAACGTGACCGCGAATTCAACTTTGGAAAAAATGAAGGATCGAAAATAAAGAACTCTTAAACATTTTACTCCATATTCTAGAGAGATGGAAAGTTATTAAAGATAAGAATCGGTCAGAGATAAGGCCTGAAAAGTAGTGTATGTGTGGGTTTGAAAACTTTGAATCAATCTTGCATCGTTTTGCAGATTTCATCTT
Source organism: Triplophysa dalaica (assembly GCF_015846415.1). Classification (NCBI taxonomy): domain Eukaryota; kingdom Metazoa; phylum Chordata; class Actinopteri; order Cypriniformes; family Nemacheilidae; genus Triplophysa; species Triplophysa dalaica. The sequence continues at coordinate 15,670,013 of NC_079554.1, forward strand.
CCCTTTATATCCACATTGCTTTGACTCGATAAAAATCAGTAAAATTCCTACAACAAAAAATTATAAAAAGTCAAATTGAATTTGTAGCAGTACTCAGTACTTACTCAGCCAGGCCAAGAATGGTCTCTTTCTTATACTGGTTGTCATTGCTAAATCTCTGGACATCGACCCCACGGCCAAGACCTTGGAGCACCTGAGCTTGAGTGAAGTCTGTCAATCTCTCACTGTAAAGTCGCAACTGTCCAATCAAAGCCTCCAGTTCCTCATTCACCCAATCACGTCCAGCATGGTCGGTCACATGTTTGGTCACAAGACGAATCAGCTCTCTGGGATCGGCCTGCATGGAAACAAGATATCACTGAAGCAATCATTTTAAAAACATGTACAATAAGACCTAGCATGCAATATTATTTTTTGCAGATTTAAATTCATAAAACCCAGAATGTTTGGAACAAACTGCATTGTCTCTGGTCTCGGTATAGCCGAACTTCACGTTGAAATCATTATGCTAAACCCATAAAAAAATATGTATTCAGAGCAATTCGGTTCCCAGCAAAAGAACAGGTTAAGAGCCTTGACAGATGAAAAGAATATGAAATGATTATACACTAATCTATATGGAAATTATTACAACGGCATGTCATGAGTGTGGTAGCAGATTATGATAATGCAAGGCTGTGTGGGATTGTGCATTGCTGAACTTTGACCATTGCGAGGTACATCTTCTGACAATGTGACAAGACAAAAAATACAAGTTAAAAATGAGTAAGAGTTAAAGGAATAGTTCATACAAAAATGAAACTCCTGTCACAAAACGTTCATTTCTGACAAAGTGGCAAGTAAAAAATGAGTTTTCAAAAATGAAAAACCCGTCACCAAACGTTCATTTCAAACAGCTCCGAGTTCAGAAAACTTGAATTATAGCATACAAGTAATCTAGACTACTTTTATAACACTTTTATATGGTTTTCTCAAGTTTCGGAGCTTGTCAGCCACATTCACTTTTCATAAAAAATGACTTGAGAAAAATTCAGGTTTTGGAATGACATGAGGACGAGTTAAAGACAAATTTTCACTTTTGAATGAATTCAAAAACAAAGCACAAGAAAATAAAAACATTAAATGAAATGAAGCACGACAACTGAGAGGCGTGTTAAGGAAGATAAAGCACGGAGTGGAGCAGGATGGGAGAGAGATAGAAAAACAGTGGGGCGATAAAAGGACACAAGCTGCATCTCTGAAATGTGTGCAGAGACGACATGATGGATGGATGTGGTGTGCGTTTGAACGCCATCTCTAAGACAAGCTCTATCATGATGAAACATCTTGATCCAGCAATTCTCTTTGTCTCCCTCCCTTACTTTGTCTTTAGCCAGTGACAGTCCAACCACAAGCAAGACTCACCCTGTAGCTTATCTGTCAATTTCCATCAATCCGTCACTCTCTCCAGACCCCTTTAGCTGTTCGCACCTGCCCTCGGCTTCACATGCACACAGCTGCGATAACTAAAGCTGCGGATGAGACGCTCGGGGATCAGACGGTTTTGGATGATAATTAACGCTAATGATGTTAAAAGACCTTTTTCAGCAGGTTAATGCACAGCAGCTCGCCGCATATTTACATGCGTTCAGGCCGATAAATTACAGGCTTATCGCATTTTCTGAGTATACTCGTCCCTCTGTGCGCGCTTTATTCCGCAGGTGTGCGGTCAAGAGTGCAAAGGTGGCCACCCTGCGGCACGGTTAACGCATCTTTCACAATTCAGACTCGAAAATGAACACTTTGTGAAATTGCGAATCAAAACTGTCATCTGAAACTGTCAGTATTGTGCTCAAAAACACCTATGTAAATGATGCGTGGGTGTGTTGAATGCGTCCTTCAGATGTGTGTGTATTTTCTGTAGGCTATCGTGAATGGTTGGGTGCAATTCTCAATCTGTGCACCCAGCGGTTTGTTCGCTGTCAGCACGACAATTATGCAAAACAGCGTTTTGCTTCCACTCCTATAATGCAACGTTCAGAGCACGCAGCCAAAAACCTGCTCCGGCATCGCCGCGGCCAATGGAGAGGGTTAACTACAAAACAAGAAATCTGTTTAAAAGGATTAAAGAATCGCTCACTGATCACTAATGCACGGAAAGAAAACAACAAACGCACACACGGTTTGTTAAAAGGAACATCTATCAACATCAAATAAAAGGCGGATGACTAATCACCGCATCCTTGCTGTTATTAAATTACAAGCTCACTTTGTGTATGACAGACACTGCGCGCGGTATAAATACATCAATCGTTATTAATGTACCTATAAAAGCAACAATATCTTTGTAGGTGGAAGTCGGAAGACAGTCTTTTAGCTGTCATGCCTAAATCAACACGTTGAAGCGCTGTCAGTTATTTTCCACAAGCGAACAGATGAACCCTGTGGTTAAAACATCATCTGGTAAAAGGAGGTCGAATGTTCAGACCTTGCAACACGTTCGCAATGATTTCCATATCAACAGAATAAAAACCGCCGCTGGTTGTAGGAGAAACACTTGCTCGCCGTTTGTCGGGCGTCGCAGTACAACAGGATCTTGGTCTCATTCCTACACCAAAAACATAATTATGCACTTAGATTTGAAAGAAACATCTTGTTGGGCTTAATTTGCAATGCAAAGGCGGCGTGCTGTTCAAGATGAGGCGCAATTCATCCACGGGCCTAGCTACATGTTCTTACAGACCTACTTACTTTCAATAACAACACGTGCATATGCCGCATGTGATAGTGTACTGTCTTAGGGGGATCGGCACAGAATAAAGCCTGAGAGAGGGATGACAGGCGAGAGAGAGAGATGTCTTCACAGAAAGATTATGACACAGAGAGAGGGTTTAAATGAAGAGAAATAAGGATAAATGGATTACCGTGAAAGAGACCAGTTATGAACTGAAGAGAGAAAAGAGAGAAATAACCAAATGAAGAGACGGATGGATAAAAAGATCAGAATTTAAAGAGGTTCAAATAATGGAGGTGTTTGTGGTTTTGCAGCTCGTCCAAATGTTATCCAACCTAAAGCAAAATGTCAGAAAACAGAGTACACACAGAAGAAAGGGATGCAATATACGTTTTCTTTCTAAAGGAGGTAATGGATTTTTCAAAACATTTAACCAAAGCCACATAAAGGTACATTACAAGCCATTAAGGGAAGTGAGTTTGTGTGGACCAGAGAATGACTATGTGGTGTAAAGTAAACACTGGCCGTTTTTTACCTCAGGGTTCCTTGAAAAAGTACCGTGAGTGCACCTGTGAGCAGCATGTGGCCGGTGTACTGTAACCTTCAAACCATCAACAAAACAATCATTCCCTTCCATGACCTTTCTATTTCTCTTTATGGACCCGGCCATTCAAAGTTTCAGCGAGGAAATGGATGTGAAAGGTATTAAAAAAAGGAAACGTTCCAAGAGCACGTTGTTAACTTGAAGGGCTTTCATTATTGCATTTCCTGTCAAGTCAAAATCTGAACATTGCTAAAAGCACATCAAATGAAAAAATAAAAGCTGGCCTTTTGTGTTCGTTCGGTGAAAGGAGCGTTCTTTGAAAATGGTACGCATTAGTTTTTAAACACAACAAATTATTTTCAATGTACCTGATTTGAAACACAGCGAATGTTTCCTATGATAAAAGACTGGATTAAAAATAAACGTCACTTTTGCCACATTTGATGTTCCTGGAAACTGGCACACGAGTTTCTGTGATTTTTGCGAAGGCGTTACAAAGTCGCAGTACTGCTTTACATTCTTCACACTGCAATATAATTAGAAGAACATTTTCTTTTTTTTTTTGTCTTTCAAACTGCTCCGCCTGTGGCTAAGCAGAGAGCTGATAACTAAGTGACAGCTCTCAGACATAAGAACTGTGAACGTTCTGTCTCTCGGTACTGAAACAAACACAGACGTTCACAAGAGAACGAAGTTTAATGACTTCTGTTCACAGAATTAGCTTGCAGATCTAGTTCATTAAAACGAAATATCTTCAAACTGCCAAAGTCGTGTAAACGGTGGTGAAACTCTTTGGTAAACATTGGCCTGATTAATGAGCTTCTTTCTGTTTTTAAATATATATAACTTCAGAAAATAGTGGTGCACGCTTTTTATTCAAATAAATGATGAAAACAATACAATTTGTTTGTGGCTTGCCAATTCGTGCTTACAGCGTGAACTCAACCTAAGCTTTGAGAGGAATTTAAGGAGGATCGGGGAAAAATAATAACAACACATGTGCAAAGCTTATTAATGGAAAACCAAGGAGAATGACTGTCATCAAACATAAGACAGGATCAACAAAATATTAAATGATTAAATCAACTGTAGTCTCACTTTGTTTAACGTAAACGTTTTGTTTTGCTATATATTTTATGTATATTAGGGATGTCAAATTAAAATAAAATTCCAAAATAAAAGTTTGTGTTTAAATAATATTCATGTGTGTGGTTTGGATATTTTTGTATGCATATATATTAGTGGTGGGCCGTTAACGGCGTTAACGCAGTGAGAAAAATGTTGCTGTTAATCTATTCTCAAAGTTGGGTTGGGAGCTGGGTCTATACTACGCAAGCTATGATGACTTTCACCTTGATATTTTAGCGCGGATGTATAACAGCTTAACTGCACTGTACGGGGCGAGAACAAGATTTTTCAACTCGCGTGATTCGCGTCATTCGCGGAAGCAGAAGCAGCCTCATCATCTCATAACCAGAGCTTCATTCGCGCGATTCGTGCAGCAAGTAGGTCTATTGCCTCTTCGCATTAACATATAAATCACTCGCGCTTGACACGGCATTCGCGTTTGGTCTGAACACAACATAACGTTACTGTGAAATTACCGCATCAAACGTGACGTGCTAACATGGATGCAGCTATGAAGCCGCCGGGTTTGCTTCAGGGAATATTAATTTTTAAGAAGCTTCCCAATAGAAACATCGACAAGACTAAGGTTGTTTGTACCTTGTGCAATGCGGAATTGGTTTAAAAAAAACACTTTCTCTCAACAGGTACTGGTCTAGCTTTAGTTGAAACCAGTAACTTTGTATTGAGATCTAATGTATTATGGCTCCTGTATGACATATCGCTTGTTGCTCCCTCACTCTTTGTAAGTAGCTTTGGATAAAAGCGTCTGCTAAATGACTAAATGTAAATGTACTGTAGGAGCTCTTCCAGTCTCAAGTACCACCTAAACGCAAGAAATCCCTTAGCTAATGCGGAAGTAAACACAAGTTCATCTTATTGAACATAATTTAATTTTCATCACCAATTATCATAGTAGAACAGCTTTCTCAAGCAGTTTGTGATGCATTTTGGAAACAGGAGATGAGCCCCTGGTCTAATGCGCCACCTGGCTTGAGAAACCCGTTCTCAAAGACTTACTTTTAGTCATTATTTGGGTAGCACACATATTCTGAATGCCTTCGGCAGAATTCAAATGAGCCATTTTAATCTAGATTAATCTTGGAATTAATCTAGATAAAAAAAATGAATCTATGCCCACCACTAATATATATACATACATACATATATATTTAAAAAATATGAGTAGTATTTATATATATTTTTTACATAATGTAAATTATATCTAAATATAAACGAATATATATATATATATATGTATGTAAATATTGTTATATTTATACAAATATGCAAGCCACACACACACACACACACAAAAACATTAATTTTGTAATCGATTAATCGGTTTGACAGCATTAATTAAATAAAATCCATATTCCTTGACATACTTTAGTACTTTCCCTTTGTATTTTTTCACAATATTTGTTTCAAATAAATACATTAAACAAGCTGTATTTTTCCATTTTGTATTATACGTCTCATATTTTTATGGTTTAATCTAACCTGAAGTTTCATTAAAAACAATTCTTATTTTTGCAATGCCCTTCGGACATCAATTTTGTCCACTACTGTATACACACACAATAAATGACTAAATATGTCTAAATATAAATGCATTGGATGTAAACAGTTAATATGCAAACAAACAATGCTTTTGTTTGCATATTCGGTTCTCTTTCGTGAGAACCTTTTTCCTCAAGGTTTTCACATAAATTTCGATATGTCTTTACAAAGTGAGTTCCCCTTCTTGTTCACCCAGATTTTTAGCAGAGAAGAGCCAGATTTAATCACATTAACTAACGAAAACTCATCTTCTGGGTCTTTGTGAGATCTCAATTATTCAAATGACTTCTGGATTTAATATTCACAACATATAAACTTTATAAATCTCAAATTAGACTCTCTTAACCTTTAGTCTTGAGGTCTGATGTTACGATAAACCAATGACTCGCAATGTGAACTTGCGAGGAAAGTTCAAAATCGTTATTTGCTTACCACAGTTTATACGTATGCGTAAGCTTGATAAGCTTGATAAACACGTAAACGTCGCCCTTCACGCTGAAGACCGATAATGAGGTGTGTTTCTGAGGCCGGTGGTCAGGATGAACTCGGCGTGAGGTGAAGAGACAAGAGGCAGCAACCCTGTAAGGGACCTTCCACCTCGTTAACCATCGGCTCTCAAAGTGAACTGAGAGGAGCATGCATCCTTGTAAGAGAGAGAGAGCGATAGAGAGACGTGCGAGAGGAACTGCAGAAAGAGATGCTGTGGTGCAACGGAGGGTGAAAATGAAAGATGGAATTATGATAATGGAACAGAGGCAGAGAAGGCGGGAAAAAGGAGAAAAGAGGCGCTCGGAGAGAAGATGCAAAATTCGCAGGCAAGCGGTGAAGCTCTGTCATGTGTAATGCAGATAAACCTGAAATATTAAAAGAAAAGGGGAATGGAATAACGCCGCAGGAGAGGCACGAAAGAGACGGGGGTAGAACACGGGAGTGAAAAGGCTGTGATAACTTTTTATCGGCCCTTTTCAAGGTGAGAACTTTTATTGTGTCGCTAATGAAACTCGTGTAAGTGTTTGCAAAGTTGCAAAAAAGCAAGATAAAGATGAAGGACTGCAGAATGGACGGTGACACCGAAATTTGTAATTCTCATAAAACCCGAGAAAGCGGTTGGCATTTCAATTTATCTGTTTCATTCATTTACAATCCCTCGAAAACTGCAAAAACTAAATATTGTTGATATTCATGGCTATTTTTAAATAGAGATTGTTGGTGTAGTTTAAACATCAACCACCTGGTCTGAACTGACTCACGCTGTGTTTTCTTACCCGGTAAAGTGGGCTGCACTTGTCTTTAAAGCAGGGTGCGAGGCGAGAGTAGATCTGAAGAGAGTAGTAATACGCCGCTAACTGGAGAGACAGGGCTGTGGGGGGCTGCTTCTCAAAACAAGCGTTAGCATCCAATACCTGAAACAGAAAAACAAAAGACATGTGAGATTTCATGGATTTGACATTTACACAGAAAGTGATTGGCAACAACAAAGGCAACTCAATTTATTTTTATTTGGGGCGACATGCGTGAATGTAAATATTTGCCATGTCCAGCAATATGTCATTCATCATGTTGATGATGTGATGTACACTGTTGCAATAAATATTTATACACTGATTCTTTGCCATTTTATTGTTATTAGCAGCAGTACGTCAACACTTGTGATCAGATCTTCAGTAGCTACGGCCAATAACATCAGGACATCTAGCCACTCCAGGGGGAAAAAAATGCATGCACGAATGGCACATTAGCCATACAATGACAAAAAGAAATAGGACACAAGGACGTTTGAAACTCGCGGCTAATGTCCCTCATGAGCCGAATGATTGCTTTGAGTGACTGAATGTCTCATAAACTCGACCCGTGAGGACAATCGAGGCTAACTTATTAGGAGGATGACAATAGTACCCACATCTATTTCGACCCAACTTCCCTTGATAATGAACTGAGAGGCAACGCGTGGGACATTCTATCAATTGCAAGCCCATCAAGATCATTTTCAGATGATTTCATTATGTTAGGAACCAATCTGGATCAGGTAAACGTAACAAAACTACATATGGAAGCTTGTTCCGTGGCACTGAACCTGGACTAGCGATTGGATATTATATTCGATTTTGAGTCAGTGTAAAATGTATCTTTCAATACTGTGGAGACAGAGAGAAATAGGTAAAAGAAAACCATAATGGGAAGCACAATTGCATAAGGACGCCCCCCCACACACACAGAGCTCTGCAAATAGAGCAGTCAGACTCACCTGAGGTAAAGCCAGCAAATAGGCCAGGGCAAGTGTCATATCTTTGGGAAAGGCATCACTGGCCAGCTGAAGAAGCACTGTGAAATGACAGCGGAGATGGAGAGAAAAAAGACGGATGAATATTTCAGAGTTATTACTGCAGAGAAGCACATCCTTGCTGAACTCTAACATGACGGGCCAGAGAGAGAGAGAGAGAGAGAGAGAGCTGGATAGGTAAGTGAGGAAAATGAACCTGTACAGATCTCAATGTCACAGCTTAAACTTAAAATGTGAGTGTGACAGAAATACAGAGTGTGATTCAGATACCACATCAGAACATTCTCAACCTTCAACCAATCACCGAAACTACCTTCAATAGCTACAGATTGCACGTTACATCGTGTATGTTCTTACTGGGGCAGGATGCAAAAAAAACGACAAGCGCATATTTCACGTCCCTATACGTTGATCGAAGCACGTGATGTCAAACCGCCATTTTCTGTGAAATTGTACCAGACGAAATCATTTTGATATTCAATACTTGCTCTATAACTTTCCGGTCTGTGTTTGGTTATCTGTCTGGCTAGTAATATAACAATTTATTAAATATTTAATTTATATTAATAATAATAATTTATGTTCATATTTTACTGTACTGTATATTCATTATTAAATTAAATTAAAACTACTCAACAGTAAGGGGGAGTACAGGAAGTTAAGTTTGGGCCACATAACGATTGTTTATGTTGTTGTCGCTGAAACCATCAGATTATATTTTTAAAGCTGATGCACGATACAATATTAACACCCAATGAAAATGTATTCAGTTTGAAATGTTATACTACACAGTTGTACTTTGGTGTTGACACAAAAATTAACTGTCGCTGTTGTTAGTTTTTCTAAACCAATCCTTGTTCACAGTACATAAAGAATGTAAGTAACTACATTAACGGAAGTTAACTATGTTATTTATACTAAAAATGTAGTACTGTGGGCTTTACTTAACAAGTGTTTGACTGGTCAATTTAACATTGTTGAGTAAAACGCAAAACCCTATAATATTGGACGTTGAGGGGGGCTTTCAGTTCCCAGCATATTTTGCGTAAGACTGCATTAGCAAATTTTGTGTTATTTTTCAGTAATAATGATAAAGACTTGTTTGTGCTTAATGTTCCCTTATCTTTGAGGTTTTAAAGAGTTTGTTGTATTTTCGAGTTTTAGGGTTACCATTGTTTAGAAGAGTGTTACAAGTGCTTAGTCTGTGAGAGGTTACCGCGCGCCCATGATGTCTATTGCATCATTCAATGAGCATTAACTGCGCTCATGCCAGTACTGAGATGCCTCTCATCTGGTTTGTTTATTGTGTTTTGACTTACATAAATTATATAAAGACTAACTGCATGTATGATAACAAAAAGTATCATTGAGAAGGATTAATATTGACTTTAATTAACTAAAAATTACTGGTACAATCTGAATGGATTTACTTAAAAAAGTTTGGTCAACTTTACTTTGTTCATACAACTAAATTGTTAATTGTAGAAACTACTCGACATATTTCCGTAGAACCACTTGACACTTATTTTCCCTTTTAAATCCAAATTCTTTTGAGTGTAGTATAGTTCTTGTTATGTTATTAATAAAGGTATGTTCACACTGTGGTCAATACCGACAGCTAACTATAAGTTTTGACAATGATTATAAATTAAAGGAATTCACACCACAACAACTATACTACTATACAATGATAAATATACGAAGAAACAATGTCATTGGGATCACTTTCAAGCATTTATTTTTTACCAGATAATGAACGAAAAAACATCAACAGTTTCAGGCAGATTCTCGAATGATGTTCTTTGAGACGTGGGTTTTTAATGTGAGAAATGTGCCATTCTTTTACATTTAGAGTGATTTTTATAGTATAGTTACTTAATTAATGTAGTCAATAGTAAAACAAGGTGAATTCCTGAGAGTTCACCATTAACACAAAGCAGAAATGTAAAAACTAATTTAAATTAGCTTAATTTAATTTTTTTAGTAATCGTGCATTACTTTAAAGAGAAAGCTATACAATAATAACTATACTTAACACAACACTACAACATTCTCCAGAATCATATCCAATTCCCTTAATTAACTACTTTTATGAACTTGAGAGCAAAAGTTTGACCTCATTTAGCCATGAACAAAATCCTTACAGTACATAGCTTGTGGCTAAATATGATCAATTACAATCGGACCACAAACATCCTGTGGGATAAATCTAAACTTTCATAGGGAAATTCTACTCTTAGAAACAGAGGCAGACTGCAGTGCAGACGCACACACCGCCAGACGCTCGAATAAAATTAACAGGTAACCTGAGTGTAATTTTTCAGACAGCACATCAGTTCCCATTTCCTGCAGACCTGCAATACGGTACATGTTTTTTTTGTTGCTATTCCGGCCCTGTGCCGGTATCAAACGGATTTTGTGTGTCAAAGAATTCTTGTCGAGACAATCTAATCGAAACCAGCTGAAGCGGAGGGAGTCTTGCGTGTGGTGAAATGACAAAAGCAATAGCAAGTGTTTTACCATTCTCAGCTGTGTAACGTCTTCTTATGACACATTTTTCCCCGAAATCCCTTTAAAATTGTATCCCTTGAATTCTAGGTAGGTGTGGCTTTGTATAGCGTCAAAGGGTGCTGATCTAAGATGGAGGATGTCAACTATCAAAAAAACGTGTGTTCTAATGTATTCTATGGTACTGTGTGCAATAAAAGCATGTGAGACAGATAAAAAGCATTAATTTGATTATAATGCCCAGTATGCTTTAAGTGAGAGAGTGAATCAGGGAAATTATGACTAGACACAAAATTATATCAGTGGCTAAAGTTAAATGAGAAAAAATACAAAATAAATAATCTTTAAGCCATTCACACAGAGATTATAGAGGACGCTTGTGCAATATCGAAACAACAGCAAAGCCCCAAGACTGTTCCTAAGTCAGCATACATTTTAATGCACAGGTCATTAATTTAGCGTTATCAGCCCAACGCGAACACTTCCCTTTCATCTCACGTTCTCCCATGTGAAGGTGACTTTATCCTCGCTGTGCGTACCTGAACGACAGTGACAACTTTGGAATTAGAAGAGAAGATAAAACGAAAGAAAAAGGTAAAAGAAGAATCGCAATTTGCATTTTCCACCAAAGTTCCCAGACCCCTCCCATCATCCCGCATTGATTTTCCCATTCGGCTCATCCATCTTGAAGCAAGAGGCCTTGATATTTTGACTAGCCGCTATCTCTCTTGTATCGAGAGTGTGCGTGTTATTTACTGCTGTCTGCATGCGGTGAGTACACATTAATTAATCAATATGACGCTATTCTTCCGGACATGTAGCCAGCTAGTGGCAATACATCAGGGAGAGATACTAGGGAGAGATGATACGAGGCAGAGGACGGTACCTAAGGACCTGCCCCGGGGCCGTGAGATTACAGCGTTCCTAACAAGGACACTGCAGTTAACAAGAGGCTGATGAAAGACGATTGATGACGGAATTTTGAACGGATGGTTAACTGGGATAGAGGCATCATGGCCATTCAAACAGAGGGAGCAAGTACCCCCTCAGATTTTTGAACAGTCAGTTTTCCAAGCAACCTCCAAATGACGAGGTAGGCATCTATTATTCAGTTGCACAATTTTATACTGGATAATTTTATTTTATCCAGGAGCTTGGCTCATGGAAACACCCTCCTCCCCAAACAAGACTTTAAGTCTCATTCTACGCCAGTATGCGCCGTCGTTTAGGCAAAGAGTTTGTCACCCACATTCATTTAGACCCCACAACCAAACGAGGGTGCGAGAACTGGACCCATGAACTGGGTTTTTGACTTTAAAGCAGGGCTGCCCAGACAGATCAGTGTGTGTCACAAACTAATGTGAGAACAGACTGCTCCGCAAGTGTTGAAATGGCACATCTTTTTAGCCAGTTGGCATAAAGGTAGCATCGTTAAGTTAAAAAATGATTAAGTTCAATTTCTGTATTGTTAAAGAAACTATATTTTCCTCTAAATTAACCAACAATAATATAAGAAATAATTTAATATAGATTTGGATATACATAGAGTGGTATATTTGTTACAATAATATATTCAATATATTAAATAATACATAAGGAATTGAAACTTTATATATATTAAGAATTGAATTCATATATTATGTATTATATTGCATTATGTATTTTTGTTTCGTTATGGAAGGAATTTTGTAATCGATAATAAATCTGTATTAAAGGCAGTTTAACAAAGGGTTACTACTTTGCTTTAAACAATGACTATTTTACTACCATAGCACAAAATTGTATCCAAGATATTTGTTCTCAAAATACAAGAAGATTCAATAAGAATGCGTTGTAATTTAATTCTTGCAATGATTTGTGCTGTGTTTTGAATACGTCTAAGATATATTCTCTGTTATATTGCTTTAAATGTATTTTTATGTGTGTTGTGCACACATAAAAAAAATGGGTGCATGACGCCCCTAAACTGGGACACTGATGAGAACAGTCGGCATGTCCCACAAATACAGGACACTTTGGTAACTTGTGAATTTATTTAAAAGAACTAGAGGAACAAATCCTCGAGTGTGTCTTTTGTGAGAACTGTAAGATATTAGATAGCCTATTAAGTCAGACAAGAAAGAATCAAACAAATATATTTTTGGGATTAAGTAGCAGTAGTCTGATAGGTTTACGGATTTGTTTATATAACAGCATTACCCTCTGTTGCAGGAAAAAGATTCTGTCCCTCGCTGTTGGTTTCGGCCAGTTTGCCCGTCCGCAGTAAAACTTCGGCAAAGTCTTCGTGAGGGTTGTAGTTGTAAGATGAATAGACATCTTCGGTCTGAAATATAAATTAGAAAGGAGGGAATGTTGTAACACTTTATGGTTTTATATTGCATTTAAGTTGAATTCAGGAATAAATTCAAACTTATTAGTTCACAAATTATTGAGATCAATTTTGGAAATGGGACAAAGATCTGAATGAAAATAAATTGAATTTTAAATAAAATAAATCTTAATATTACTTGTAACTTTTCACATGAACTCCCTGAAAATTTTCAAAGACAGCTTTGTGAACAACTCAGGTCTGCTTCAAACATACAGATATTTTATGATTTCAAATGTCTCGCAGATGTCTTTTGTAGTAATTTGTTGTCAATTCTTTAATTACTTCTATTACAAAGACGAGACTGGCAAGGTAATACCATAAACAACTTTGTGTTTAATTAAACGAAACTTACCGTACTGACGTATGGATCTTCAAACAGCTCCGTGTAGAAAGGATTGCATCCTTGCCTTTCCAGATCTGCGTTCTCATTGGCCACTGCGGTGCGGCTTCTATCCAAGCCCTGTCCCTGAAAGGAGATAAACGTTCATTAAACTTTCATCGAATATTCATAAAACATTCACAGACATGCATGCAGGAGCCATTAATGTTTCAGCTGTGCACATAAACGCTCGTAGGGCGCCAGAGAATTCTGCCAAGGACGGAGAGCTTTTTGACTCTGGCCTTGAGAGATAGTCACTATGGAAGGTCATTAGAAATGCAGAGCCTCTGTTTGTCATCGACCATTTCGCAGGAAGGATTCGGGCAGGAATCTCGCAGATGGTGATGCGGCAACGGGAAGTCGAAAACAAACCGCTTGACAAAGAGACACAGCCAGGGAGAGTTCACTTAACCATGCCAGGTTTTAATGGCCTCACGGATTCAGCCAAAAAAAAGCTGTTGAGCTCCGTCCAACCTGTTTCTGGCATCTGTGTGTGTGCCTGAATGCATCAACCATTCGAAGTGTTTTAAAAGGGTGTAATGCATAATGGAGTGAGGTGCATGATTACACTTGCGAGAATGATGAAAACTTGAGTTTAAATAAAGAGAGTGTGGGAGTGGCTTACGTGCAGAGGGCGGAGCAAACTGAGGGAGTCCTTCCACCAATGGGAGTCACTGACAGCGGTCAGAACAGCTCTGGTGGTCGTGGTGGTGTTGGTCAGGACCTCTATTGTGCGGGCCGTGGTTCTGTGCAAAAGGTCTGTGGGGTTAATCGAGCCAGAGGCTGATCCTGAAACAGCGGCTCCTGTCTGCTATGGGAAGTCAAGAAAGGTTACACATAAGCCATAGTCGTTTTTAGCTATACTGCAACCAGCAGCCACTTGCTCGCTCACTGGGGGTATTGAAGCAGTATTTTCTGTAAAGCTGCTTTGAAACTATATATTGTGTGGAAAGTGCTTTATAAATAAAGCAGCCTTGACATATCAAGACCATAAGGCTGTTATTTTATGCACAATAAAATCAAAAGCACATGATCGGCTGGAATATTTCACTGCATGCATTTATAATGATAGAACACATACCACATGACAGATCAAGTTCATATGTCAGTAAATAAACTGCGACTATAAACTATGGTCTATAAAAGGTGCTCTATTAAGCCTAGATGAAATGCTGTTTGGATCCCAATTCTGCTTTCAAAATCTGACATATTTGGTCATAAAACGGGACATTCAATAAGAATGAAGTAGTTAAAAAATGGGATTTGTAAACGATTTAAGGGACAGTTCGTCCAAAACAAATATTCTGCTTAACTCACCCTGACGTTGTTCCAAACCTGCATTCGTTCCTTTGTTCTGTTGAAAACATATGAAGAAATTTCGAAGAATGTGGGAAACCAAACACTATACCAACACAGTATTTTTTCCTAATATGGTAGTCAATGGTTTGGTTACAAACATTCTTACAAATATCTTTCCTTGTGTTCAGCAGAACAAATACGTTTTAAAACATTTGGAATAACATGAGGGTAAATAAATGGCAGAATTTTCCTTTTGGGGTGAACTTACCTCTTAAAAAAATATATAAAAAATTGCACTAATAAATATTTACCATTTTTGTTTAATGTGTTTATTTTATGAATAATGTGCACCAATGCACACATTAAGACTAGAATTTTTTTGAGGAAAAAACATATTGGGAACTCAAAATGTTCGCCCGAAATGTGCATCATTTCCAACCTTAAAGTAGTAGTTCAGAAAATCCCTTCATTTACCATTTCAAATCTGAACGACTTTCTTCCGCAGAACGCAAAAGAAGATATTTTATAGGATGTTGGGAACTCAACAGTGGCGGCACCCATTCACTTCTATTGTATGGACACAAAACAAATGCTGGCAAATGGGTGCTGTAGCTGTTCGGTTAACAACATTCTTCAAAATATCGTTTTTTGTGTTCTGCAGAAGAAAGCAAGTCGTACAGGTTTGAAATGACAAAGGGGTGAGTAAACTATGAAAGAATTTATTTTTTGGGTGAACGATCACCCTTAAGAACAATCTCAAGGTCTGACTTGCACATTGAACCTGACAACGCTTTTAACAATAGAGATGTTATGGCTACATTAATTTATTAATATGTGTGTCGGAAGGAGACTCAAAGCCATGCCAAATCAAACCAGGAAACCCCCTAATGTAAATTTAGGCATTAATTAACAATAAAACATATATAAACATGTTGTCTCCAAAGCTATTTATACCCGAACACATTCAGTAAATTTGATTAATCATTCATCAAAGGCTATAAAAAACTATCATGCTGCAATTAGCTGGTAAATATGCTAATTTAACCAAGGCTTATGGCGAGTACTACCAACCAGGGAAAATAAAGATACAAAGACAACAGACAGAGGAGATCCCAGCAGGGATTGAGATTTCCATTTAATCCTATCAAACCGAACAAAACCGCTACTATAGTCATTCCATTGTGCTAAACTCGACATGCATTATAAATGAACGTATGGGTGCAGAGACGTAAATCGACTGCTGAGCGGGAACCCCGAGCACAGCCCCATTAGCTCTCTGTATCAACATGACAAAAACTGAACCGCATTATTGCAATGTTAGGTGAACTTTTCAAAAATGTCAGACTCGAAGGAGTTGAATGCAATACGCTCCTCTGGTCTACTGCGAATACAGAGCCAATTCTAGCATTTGACCTCATTAATACTTCATTCTGTTTAAAAATCTTTACCTGACAAACAAAAGGGTCAGCTGCACGCACACACAGTTGTACAAATGTATTTTTCTGTGAACATTCATTTTTTATCACCTCTATGGTCTCATGATGAGGCCAAGTCAGTTCTTTTTTACCACAGTATGAGCCAAGTGAATGGACCTTTAAGCAACGTATAACAAGATTTGGTGGTATTGTACTCCGTTCGGTCATAATGTAATAAGCTGGCACATGTTACAACTGTGAAAATTTATGTAAGTAAAATCTAAAACAAATTGTCACAGTGATACTTAAATGAATAGTTATTAAAATACTGTCTTCATTTATTCAGCCTCATGTCAATAAAAACCCATCCACGACCTGTTCTTCTGTAAAAACGAAAGAAGATATTTAGAAAAATGTCTCATTGGTTTTGTGTCCATGATGAAAGTCAATAGGAGCCAATGTTGTTTGGTTACCAACGTTTTTCAAAATATCTTCTTTAGTGTTCTTCAGAAACAAGAAAAAGTTTTACAAGTTTAGAATGACATGATGACAGAATTTTTATTTGTGGTTGAACTATCTCTTTAGCGTAAAAGTTAGATCAGGCAGAAATAGTTCCTTATGGTAACATAAAGATTTTCATAACACCTTTAATAGCACAGCACGGCCAAATGATTGAATTTGATTGGTTAACACTTCGAATGCTGTTGATTAGTTTACCTTAGGTTTTAGACTGCTGTCATCACCACTTTAACATGTACTCCTTCACACTAGTTAACGTGTATTAAACGGTTTCTAAACCGTAAGTAGTTCTATAAATAGCTACGAAACTTAAAAGACTGAAGTATCATACAATACAACATCGTTTTATATCTATGATTTAACTGTTGAACTATTGAAATTTACTATACTGAGCTACATGGCTGCATTATACACTTTAATATGTATCTGTTATGTATTAATACTATTCTTACAATTATATGTGAGAACATACAATTGACCAAAGAATACCATAAAGCTTTATAAAGCATAACAAAGATACAAAGTTAAATAGAAAAGAGACTACACAAAACAAATGTGACCCTGGCTTTGAAACCCAAGCTAAAGTCTCATTATGTGATTATGAGTATCAAGCATCAAAGTTTGATTTCAACTTCCACATGGTCATACTAAGTCAATATTAAGGTTATATTTTCACATATTGTTTTATTTGTTGTGTAGGATGATATTATGTCGTAAACCGTAAATCGCAAAAATGATGTTTTTACAGGCAGGGTGACGATTCCTCATGCAAACATATATGATATTGATACTGTAAGGAATGTAGAAGAGATGTGTTTTACCTCCGATATCTCACCGCCTACTCTCCTGCCATGAGAGGGATCAATCTTATAATTCACAGCCTGGTACAAAACCTGAGACAAGAAAAGACAGGAAAGCATTGACTTTTTCATTCCTAGCCTTTAGCGTAATACTTCTCTTTTTATTCTTCTTTGCTCTTAAATGTTTAATCGATCTGGCAGTATTTACACTTGGCACAGCAGTAAAACTTGTTTGAATTACTGTTTCATTCCACAATACATTTTCTTTGGAGTGTTTCAATGAGGAGTCTTGCCATAAATCTTCTTTGCGTCTTTCCTGAAAACAGCCTGATACCAAAGCATTCAACACACGGGGAGAAGAATAACCTGAGCATGAGATATAATGCCTGTGCTGGTCATAATGTGTGTGCATTAAATGTTAAAAGCGAGAGTTTTTCAAACAGTTTCTGAGATTTGGACACACAAAACTACATTAAATGTGTAAATAAATGAGTGTTGTCAAACGATAAAAAAAATCTGATTAATCACACATAACATTAATGTTTTTAAATATGCTTTTATATTCTAGTTTTTACATTTAAACTCCAAATTAATGTAGAAACAACAGATTTCTTTAACAACATCATTTTATGAATGAATGGCAACATTTTTATATCAGTACTGTAACTGGTGCTTATTTTCTTTATTTTAACACTAATGATAGGCATTTAACAATGAAGTACGAAATAACTGAGAGCTCTTATGTCTAACAGGTAGGAAATATACAGAAATTGAATAAAGTACTCAAACACTTTACAGTCCATAATGCTAAATTCTAAATTCAATACAGAATTAAAGCTACAAAACACATTGAATTCATTTTTGTTTGTTTTTTGATTAACATTAATGACAGGAGTCACAGGAGCAGGTTTAAGAATGCGCCCCCCCTTAAAAGCTGCCTCTCTACTCAGATCTGACGCCCTTTCCCATTTTCACCACTCTTTGCATTCATTAAGGATTTTATTTAACATGTTGAAATCTGTGCTTACGACAAGGCTAAAAAAACAGGCTTTCTGACGTAATCTTGTGTGGTTTTGTTCATTCAAGCATGAATGAGAACATAATAGTGACGCGCTGTCTTGACAGAGATTCATTGACGCAGCCTTTAGCCTGTGACATTATACATCAGAAATAAAAAACAATCAAATGTAATACTTTTGATCTGTGAAAAGCTCTCACGTATTTTGCTACTTTTAAAGGTTTTGTTTGCTTTTATCTGATACAAACTGCGTCTATGATAAATTGAAACAATCACTCTCAAATTGCAAAAACCCTCAAAAAGATTTCTTTGCTTGCTACCTCTCAGCCTTCTTTCTGCAATGCTTATAACGTGGAGGTCAAAGACGATTGTGAAAAAGCCCTGACACGAGTCATTTACAACTTCCAGTAGCAGGAGAATAGGCATGAAGATGCACCTGTGTCTGAAGGGAACTGGATGATGCTAGAAGGTTCTGGATGGTGGCGGGAGGGCAGTGTGTAAGGGAGAAGGCCATCAGATCGTGACGGGCAGAGAGCTGTGAGTACATCTCACACTGGCCCAGCTGAGCACAAACCTCCCAGCCATCTCTATAGCCTAGACAAAGAAAAGGAGACATTATTATTTCAATTTTAGACATTTCAGTGTCTTATTATTTCATTCTTACTGTAATTTGTAAACACAAAGTGTCATTATGTGCCAATGCTTTGGCAGGAAAAAAGTACAGGCTTTGTTATATTACTAAAGCACACTTAAAATGAAATTGAAAATGATTATGAGAGAGCGAGAGAGAGCGAGAGCGAGAGCGAGAGAGAGAGAGAGAGAGAGAGAGAGAGAGCTGTTGAATGTCAACAAAATCAAACCTAAGGAGTGACAAAGTCATTCAACAGCAATGAAAGACTGACAGCACGACAGGACTCATGAAAACTTCTTCTAAATAAATGTATAAATACTGCTGTTGTATTCAAAAGTGAATATGAACTTGAATTATTTGAAGTATTTGAGGACTGAAAAAATACAGAGCATCTTTTCTATTATTTCAACCTTTCTGCAAATAAATGCAAATAATTCTGTTTAAAATTTGGGAAAAATATTGTTGGTAATTTAAAGAGAAAATAAATAAATAATCATTTTACTAAAACACATAACTATAAAAAGTTTATTCGGAAAAACTGAAAATGGTCTTTAAAATGATCTCTCATTTGTTCTACGGGTTTTTATTTCACTACAGTTCATGAAATAAAGCAAATTAAATAATTTACTAAAATCAATAATATTATTAAACAAAAATTTTGCTTTAAAGCTACTTTAATCCCATGTATTACATCTGCCTAGCAACTACAAAAAAGCAAGTCCCACAATCCCCTGCTCCAGCAATAGCCCCTATATAACAGGCTGTGTTACCATAGTTATAAGATTCTCGGTTTTCTTTATCCACAGTTCTCCTTGCCTCATGTACTTAATCTCAAACCCCTCATTCACCCCGAATAACTACTCACTCAAGTAGGAGAAAGCCTGTAACCTGTTTTCCACACCAATGTTAGCGCGAGACTGCTGGCGATATCCATCAGAGATTAGCACATCCTCTGTTCTCAAGCCTGCATTAATCTACCCCAGCCTGAAGCAAGCACACACATTCCCAACACTATTCTCTATCCAATATCTGATACTGCGTTTACTGAACACCACACACACACACACACACACACACACACACACACACACACACAAACACAAATACCTATCAGCTTTGAATAAAGATGTATCTGACTGGAATGATAAAGATGTCGCTGTTGAACACATTGCTACTTAAACCTGAGCAACTTTCTGTGAACAAAGTGTGATGCTGTAGCAGTCCCAGGGTTCCTATTCTTCTTCCCTTAATAAAATTTAATGTTTCCAGTCAGTCGTGATTACAGCATTATGGAGAGAGATTGCACACACACAAAGAGAAATTTCTGGACAATTAAATATTGTACAGCTGAGCATAACTAGAAAAAAATGTACTCGGTATAAAAGACAAGGTTTCGAGAGCCTTGTTTTCCAAGCATGGACATTCCTTAGCCTTTGCTGTATTTTGGTTATATTGTATAATTATATAGTTTACTGCATATTGTTTACTTAAGTAATGCCAAGTGTGAGTGTTTATGAAATTTGGAGATTTTGAAATTTGCAATGTCCAATATTCACATAAACTATTATAGAGTCTACTTTGAAATATGAGATTATGCAGCTCATCCTTTCTTAAAAACTTCCCGCCTGGACAACTTGTGACATTATTGATATTTATATTGTATACTGTATACTGTTTAAAATTTATGTTAGATATTTCGGAACTTATGTTTTAAAATCTTAACATTCTGAACTTTGTAAATAACTAAATAAGAAACATAACATATATTTTATGTAACAAACATTTCTAAGAAACCAAAGACAAAATAATCTATAATAAAACTAATTTCAGAACCTTGAAAATCCAAGAAAAACGAAGCACAGAGATAAAAGAAATATGAAACAGAAAAAAAAGGACAAAGAAATGCGCTATAATGTTCATTTGGATCAATACCACAGAACAACTGAACTCGAATCAACCAGCGTTGTCTTACCTGCAGCCATCAGATCCTGGCAGTGAATATACGCGGCCTTGAAATCCTGACAGTGCAGAGCCTGTTCTGCCAAAAGAGTGAGAACCTGACCCTTCCTCCTGGCCTCATCATCACCTTCAGTACAAGAATAACACAAAACAATTAAATCAGATAACTTCTGGCAATGAAAATGTATTTAGGAGTTAACTGATCTAAGGTTTGGGTACTAACCCAACAGTACGTCCACAGGAGGAAATTACATGATTTTATTTATTTAAACATAGTTTCAATAGCATACACAACTACACCTAAGATTTCCTATAAGCTCGCAATTAAGAACCACTCATTGAAATTATGGTAATGAGAACCAAATAAAAATAAAAAATGACTTTCAAAATGCTACATTATCTAGCTATTCTTATCATCAGCTAATTTAATTTCAGTTTAGATGAATTAGAATCAAACCCATCTATGTGTGGGTTCAGAGTTCAGTAATAAACCTCTCAACTTCTGCCAGGCTCTGATCATTATCGTGTATTTATAAAGCGCCAAAAAACATCACCGTAGCTTTCAAATATTTTCCATCGGAAGGAAGATCAAAGGTCCGGAATGTGAAGTAGCAGTAAATCCATTTTCTCTGATATGTTTTTTTCTGATAAATTCTTGGATGGCCGCTTAGATGTGAAACAAATATCACAATCGCATATCAGCACCTTTCTCTTGTGTAGCTCATATCTCTGTCCAGAATAAAACAAATGAAGATGACCATGAATCCTGATCAAAACAGTGATAGGGGATGCCTTTTTATTAAAGTTAGTGTCGAACATCAAAGGCCAGGCAGGCAATAACACTGCATCGTGCAAGCAGAAGAGTGAGTTTATGTGAACACTTGTGAGTGCATTTATGTGATTATTTGACAACGAAGTATAATCAGTCAGCCAACCTACTACCTACCTACATACCCACTTACCAACCTACCTTCCTACCTACCTACCTACCTACCTACCCACCCACCTACCAACCTACCTACCTACCTACCTACCTACCTACCTACCTACCCTACCTACCCTACCTACCCTACCTACCCTACCTACCAACCAACCAACCAACCATCTTACCTACCAAGCTACCTACCTACCAACCATCATACCAACCAACCAACCTACCAACCTTACAACCAACCAACCTACCTACATAACAACCAACCTACCAACCAACCAACCAACCAACCATCTTACCAACCAACCTACCAACCTTACAACCAACCTACCTACCTTACAACCAACCTTCCTACCTAACAACCTATCCATCTATCTAATGTAAACACAGGTACAGGCGCAGGTGTAATTACACACTTACAACGAAAACAGCCCTACAGGCATTATTCGAGGGTAAGCAAAGGTGAATACATCAAACACCAGCACAGCATCCACAGAGTCACTTCACAGAGATAATCAATTCCAGTATATAAGACAGGAAAAGAGCTTCTGATGTCCTGCATACTGATCCGGCTGACATCTGCAGAAACAACACAGTGTGCAAATACATTCAGAGGTCTGCTATCACCCATTTACCCCTGAACACAGGCACTGATGGCTTTATCTAAAAGAAGACAGACTGCGCCCACGCTGGCTTACAAAATAAGTGTCAGAAAGAAGTCCCAGATGAAAGTTGAACTAATTTCGACTTCCCGTTGACTGAAGACTGAGACTAAATGGATGCTTTTTGTGATCATTTATTATGGTAATATTAAATATTACGGATTCATTAAAACAGTGCAATACTACATTTCTGTATGATAGTGTTTTTTATCATATTACTATATTTAACATTTATTTTTATTATATTTTATAATGATATTTTAAGTTACATCTAATGATTCTTCAAAGTCAGACCTTATGATTTGCCAAAGTTTGACCAGTAAACCGCAGCTAAATATGCTATGCGAAATGTTGTACTTTTCTAAAGGGTGCAAAGTAAAATCAAGGTCTTCCATGAATAAAGCCGCGGTCACACTTGACTTTTCCCTCCATTCATACGCATGCGAATGCGACAGACCGTCAAACAATATTTCGCATTTTGCGGCTTCATATAATGTTCAACTCTGGTGAACTCGGAGCTGCAAATTCGCCTCGCGTGAGACCAATAGAAGATCAAACGTCACGGCGTGACTTCTCGGTACAGTAAAAAGAGGGGGAAAAGCACCTGCCCATTTTCGTACCACCCTCCGAATGATCTTTGCATGCTCAAGGTCAAGTCTGACCGCCGATTCATAGACCAAGCTATCAAGTTCCCTCCTGTGTAAAATATGGTCTGTTCTAATTTGATTTAACTTGGTAAAAACAGTTTGCTGACCTTCTTGATCTAGATAAATTATTAAGATGGTTTCTGATGGACAAAATACAGTATGCACAAAAAGAAAGAACGCAACACTGCCGATCTTATTTAATCTGTTCACTTCACTAATTCAGCAATTCATGCTGAGTCATGAAACTAACTGATTGCTGATTCATGAGGTCACGTCCTGATGCGCATTTTTTGGGGCTGTCTGATGCAATATTAATCACTAACCTCTGAGCAAAGCTTCCTTCAAAGAAATGACTGCTTATTCATTCAATCCCTCACCCTTGCGTATTCATCTATTTATTCACCTGTAGACAGAACGGCGCTGACTCGGCAGATCAAGATGAAATGCATACTAGTTTAAAGATTAGCAATGTTTAATCTATAAGAAAGTTGCTGTAAGCATGCGCTGCATTTTCTGTCACACCGCTGTAACCAAACGTTTGTTTTGTGTCTAGTCACACTGGAACGTTATGAAAATATGTATGTAATAAACTACAAGGCTGCATAGCCTAAGGACTTCCCTTGTTGAAGCCAAGAACTGATTGTCACTGCTGCGACAGCACTGATGAAACTTTAAAGATTTGCTTTATTTGACACACAAACGTAGCCTGATGTTGAGGAATAATTTCTCGTGTTTACCTGCAACCCGCAGCAGTTTGGCCAGGCTGAGCAGAAGTGTGGACTGCTTGTATGCGGTAGGGCACTGGGAGATGCATTCCTTTACCAATGATAGACGATCTGCCCGCAAACGCACTGCAGAGAGAGAGGGAGTGAGAGACAAAATAAAGACATATCCATGCAGATAAAACACAATGCACAACTAAATTGCTAGCCTATGCAGTGTTTAGTGCATAGCATGTTAACTTTCTATAATAATTTTTTTTTGTTTCAAAACACATTGTGTGGAAAACCATATACTGTATGTGCTATCAAGGGTTAAATTTGTTTGAAACAGCCTGGAACATTCTGGCACCTTCAATAAAGAAACAGAAACGACATATTTTGTGAGCCCATTTCATTTTCTTTTTGCTTCAACCCAGCGTTTGTTTGATCTCATACACACATTCCATCACTACTTGGTGAATGTCAAAACATGACCCTAAATAATTGTGTACCAGACTTCTTCAAAAGTCTCAGAGGTCCAAGTCAAGTCTCAAGTCTTTGAGATCGAGCCCAAGTCAAGTTTCTGAGGTGGAGTCCAAATCACATCTTCAAGTCTCTGTTCTATTTATATAAATATTTCTTTCAGATAGTTATTGTAATTCATACTTGTATGAAGTTAAATCAGTTTTGAAATATAAAAGCTAGTTAACGCTACAGAATGTCTTGTTCATTTATTTAAAACTGTCTAATAATAACATACACAAGCTTTTACTGAAATCATTCTTTAAAATTGTTACAGAATCAATTAAACTATTACCTTTAAATAAAAGAAAACATTTATAGAAAAGTCAGGACATAACATTTTTGTCATTTAGTTCCATCGTCAGTGCATAGATCTAAATAAATCAATTTACACAAAAATTCCTCTACATATTAATGAGAAATTTTGAGTATTTCTCATTTAAAATTGTAATAGAATTGTCATTGTAAAGCTAAAGAACATTACAGAACATATTACATAAATGATAATAATTACATTAACGCTACACCCTAATTTAATGTAATTCTTTCGATTGGTTAGGATATGATTTAGGCTATTTATTATCTTTTTAAACATTTCATTTAAATTATTTTAAATTACTTTTTAATTTAGCAATAAAATGTTACTTGTACTTGATCTTATCTTTTCACTAAACCAATGCAAGTCAATGTGGACCAATTTTTTTCTGTTTCGCATTATTAAGTCGCATTATTATGTCCCAGTGCATGCATACTTTTTCGCTACGCACTAAAACATCTATACTTTTCCATAACTGAAAACAATACACACTTTTAGGGCATATTATAATTAGGCGAATTGGGACGCAGCAACAGATTTCACACCTTACTTCCTGTCATAACAGGGATCTACTGTTTTTATGATGCGTGATAATTGGATGGACACAAAGCATGTCTCAGATGTCTGACTGAGCACAGATTCAAATATTGAGCTGGATGAGGTCTGTGCGAGAGGTCACGCTGGTCTGGAGCAGGCGGGGGGCAGTGAGTTACAGGACTGCGGGGGGTGAAACAGCTCCATCTTCCACAGATGCACCACGGGGGCAGCACCTGAACCACACACAGACCGGCCAGCCATCAGAAGCACCTGCCAAAACCATTAACCTGCTTCCAATAACATCCGCTGCTCTGTGAGTGTATGTATGTGTGTGTGTGTGTGTGTGTGTGTGTGTGTGTGAGTGTGTGCGTGTGTGTGAGTGGCACTAAGTGATTTGTATTTGCCTGAACATGAGAACCATCACTTGCAGTTTAGCTTTTTCTTCAAAGCCTTTTATCCCTTACACTTTTATTAATAAAGATGGCAAAGTTAAAGAGTCAAAAGATGTATATGTTAGAGAGAAGGTAGAAGAGGACAGAAAATATGCAGATAAATTAAGCGGAGGAGATCGGAACTCTGGCTTTGACACAGGCCATAGCTCCCTGCTGGCTGACAGCAGCGTGTGTAGCTTTGCCTGCTGGGAAAAAGACACCAGGACAGCCGCAGGGTCACTTGGTTAGGAAAGGCGCATAAGCTCAGGGAGAGTTTTCACTTGATGTATTCAGACTTCTTTTATAAGTTTGGGAGAAAAAGTAGCTCCTGGCTTTGCCTCGACTTGATAAAACGTTTCTATTCACTTCTTACCAAGAGGGCAATGAGAGCAACACACCGGCAAAAAATCTCTTCTCCCCTTCTCATAAATATGACGACTTTTACTTTACTACAAGTTTTCCAACTTTAGATAACTTTTTTCTTGTTTTGTTAACTTTGTTATCAATTACACATGTGTTTCAGTCTTGATTTCTGAATTATGGGC
Source organism: Triplophysa dalaica (assembly GCF_015846415.1). Classification (NCBI taxonomy): domain Eukaryota; kingdom Metazoa; phylum Chordata; class Actinopteri; order Cypriniformes; family Nemacheilidae; genus Triplophysa; species Triplophysa dalaica. The sequence continues at coordinate 15,696,430 of NC_079554.1, forward strand.
CCCTTACATGGGAATTGAAAAAGATCTACAGTATAGACTACTTCCAAGATCTAACTGGCCTAGAAGCCCTTACGGTTTCAGTTTTTTTTTATTTAACAATGTTATTTTTAAATGGTACATATATTCAAAACTTAAAGATTTTTTTGAACATTTTGATGTGTTGGTTGTATTTTGTTCAAATTTTTTGTAGTGTTTTAAAATCATAAAGGGACGTTTTTCTGAACCTGCGTTGTTTGGTCTTTTGATGAGGTCTATAGACCACTTAGCAAGAAGTACACAACGCTGGCCCAGTAGCAGTTCCCGTTTCAGTTTTTAACCCGACACAAATGCTGGAACAAAATACAACCACCAAAACATTTAGAACTGAACTGTGGAACAAACATATTTAATTATATTTCTAAAATAAAAAATAAACTGAAACAGGAAGTGCTTAAGGGTTGTTTACATATTGCAAATGGGTCTATATGACATGGGTGTGTCCCATGCTGTGACTTGTACAGAAATAAAAAATGAAAATATAGACCAGAACAAAATGTCTTAAAATCATAAAAGCAGCCAATGTCACTCCTATTTTAGAGCAGACAGTTAAATCATAAGCTATATATCGAATGAAGTCACAGGGCTATAAAACATTGAAAAATATCCCATCCCATTTTTCCCTCAGATTCTTTTCCACCATACCAAACAATAACACAGTCTCAAACACAAACGGGTGCATCAGAGGCTTATTTCCCAGTGCTCGATTTGGTGATTTAGCCAGCTTGAGCACCAATCTGCTGAAGGAAATGAAAGGAGTAATGGGTAAGTGTTGCCTCACCTTGTAAGGGCAGAACCTTCACGCCGAATTCCTCCAGTTTAGAGAGGGCGCTAATGAGGTCCAATTCCTCCTGAATAAGAGGAGGACGATCCGTGATCAACAGCAGACATGACCTGACAGTGGACACACAATTATTACACTAAATATTAACATTTAAAATACTCATTCAAGTTTACCAGAGTACAGATCAACCATCCTGACAAAGCTAAGATAATGCTAAGGTCACACCAAACGCAAACAATTGCGTTCCAGGGTCTTTATTTCTGACGCGATCTGACAAATATTTCCTATCTTCGAGGAAGACTGACTGGCGTTCGCCGCAATCCCGCCGCCCGATTTGCTATCCGCACCGCCTGCCGCAATTTCACATCTTTACACGTCTTTGCATTGACTTTGTTTAGAAATTCACTCACGCAACATTTAAAGGGGTCATATTGCGCGAAAACATGTTTTTATGTGTCTTTGGTGTGTTATAGGTCGCCCATGCATGTATTGGACACGTAAAATTGGAAAAGTTAAAGTGTCGGAACATCTATCCACAAGCGAATGCTAACCCAGACCTGACTGAAACGCCTCGTGTCCACGTCCTACAAATCTACATCAGTTTGTGGTATGATTAAACTAAGACCGCCCAAATGTATACGCAAGTAAGGTGTTACCTGTTCCAAATATGGTAAGAAGCATTACATTTCCGTCACACGCTTGCAGTATTCGACCAATCACTACGCACTGGTTAACTGGCCAATCATAGCACATCTCGCTTTTCAGAGCGGTGAGCTTTATAAAAAATCCACACGTTTCAGAGAGGCGGGGCAAAGAGGAGATACAAACATGCACGGAATTTATAAAACACAGCGTTTTTGAACCTTAAATTGTGTAAACACATTGCATCACAACTAAAACATACAATAATATTTGTTTCAGCCGTGTCATATGACCCCTTCAATACGCATTTGGTGTGAACCCAGAGCATGCAATTCTGTTTGATGGCACATTTTCAAAATTCACAGATTAAAACACATCAAGAAAAAAGGCAGCCCTCGCTTCAACTGAGATTTGATTCTTCATAATGCCTTATTACAGACTCGGACACTGAATCACATTGCTTTCATACTGTTATCAGAGCCTTGCAGAGGTCCGTTTCAGCTCCACATCTGTGACGCTATAAATGTGCTTCATAGGAGTACAGGGAGAGACCGAAAAAACAAATAAAACCATTGATCCCAGGCCAGCTCCGTCGTCAGTTTCCAATATAGTTTGGCCGAGAGAGCTGGACATAGAAAAGCTAGCTGTGCACCACTGAGCCAAGTCAGTATTCATAGAGAGCCGGGCACAAATAATAATTCACTTTAAAAGCCTGAAAAAAAAGATGAAAAAGCAACAACAAACGCAGCAATATTATTAAAGTAGTTTCCTATACAGTCTGTGTGTTTTACATGGCGGTTATTCTCTACGATACTGAAACCGGACCAAGAAGACAGATTTCCAACTCTGCTTTGCATTAGATTTACTGGCTGTCATACAACTGCAGGCCAATATATAAAAAAATATGCTACTTCTCAAACAACTCAAAGAGCTTACGCCGCAGTTGCTCATGAATAAAGCGCAAAACAGATTAATCAGAGTGGTGTGGTTTAGTGGTTGAAGTTATGGATGAGCGACCAAAAGGTTGCAATTCAAACTATCACCACTTTACCATCAAGTAAAACACTAACTATAACTCCAGGCTGCTTCAAGTGTCTCTAAATAGGCATAGTGAACGTGGATTTGATTTAAAATGTCTGCTAAATAACTACATATTTATTATGCAAACAGTAGTTGTCACAGTCTATGTGTCTCCAGGGCAAAACTACTTATTAATATGCAGGCACGAAAGTTTGGATATATCAATCTCTTACTAGTTACTGAACTGCCCCAAAAAAGTACATAAGCCAAATAAAAATACTATAGTTTTACATAGATATAAAATTTTAAAACCAAATGGTACCAAAAAATTACTCCAACAGGTGTTATTATCTAATAGTTATTTGAATAATGATCTGTCAATTTAATAACGGAAAAAGAAAAAAAATACATGCAATGAGCTTTGATTATATATCTGGCCCAACCAAAATATGTAATTGCCCCCGTAGTCGAGACAGTCTAGCACCGGGCCTGCAGTATATGCAAAAGTTATTGAGCGATTAATCTCAATAACTCAATGTGATGATCATCATTAACTCTAGGAGCAGTTTCCCAGACAGGGCTTAAGACTAGTCCCAGACAAATGAAAATGTTAGAGGCGTCTCGATCACAAACAACTTAAATCGTAAAGTATATCAGTGCGATTCTTTTCCCTCAAGATGCACACTAGTAATGTTTTTTTGTATAGTATTTTTTTAACTTTGGCCAAGTCCTTCCTTAAAATAGTCCCTGTCCAGGAAACCGCCCCCATAAAACCAGAAACTGATTAAAACCTTGTGGAACCAATGCAAAATTCTAGCCTCTGGAGAAACTTCACCACAACACAAGCTCCCCATATTTGTGAAGCTCAGACAGACGAAACCCTCATGTTTTTTTAACCACAAGATAACGCCTCCTCTCCACAAGCACTTTAAAAACACTTACCGGCATGTCAGAACGCAACAAGCAGTTTCAATTGGTTTCCAAGACAACTGCTTGAATATTAAATTTATGTCAAAGTACCAGCTATCTTCAAAATCCCTCGAAAACCCCTTCAACATAAAAAAATAGCTTTTGAACTCCCTTCTTCCTGTGGTCTTTGTATGGCAGGCCTTTGATTAGCTTCAATAAGCTAATGATTATGAGCGCTTGTTTGGCAAGGCAGAAAATATCTGAGTCACTTGCTCTCTCAGGACTGCGCACACGGAGCACTGGTATCACGGTCGAGACACAGAGCTTTGCCGTGACATTTGAAAAATGTCCCTTTAGAAAACGGCACAGACACTTTTGCCACTTATAACTCCAGCTGACTTTTGTATTTTCTAAAATGTATTTTAGGTTATTGTAGAAGTATTCAATTTTTTATAAGATTTAATTTCTTTTTGAAAAGTATGTGGATTCGGAAAAAATGAGAAATTCTTTTTCTAATAATCCATTTAGTTTGGATTGTCCTCCCCACATACAGTACAGTAGTAATTTACTGCAGACAGACTGTCAGACCTAGACAGTTTAACAGGAACAGAAGAGAGATTATTGTACCGGTCCAGGGCATCTGTATGATTTAGTCTGTTCATAAAAAATTTTTTTACACTTCACAAAAAATGTTTATTTTATAAACCTCTTTAAGGAGTTGGCATGTCAATGTCCAAACTCAAAGTTAAAGGAGTGGTTCCAAAAATTGAATATTCTTTCATCATTTACCAGTCTTTCTCCTACAGAACACCAAAGAAGATATTTCGAAGAATTTTGTTAACCAAACAACATTGGCCTCCATTGACTTCCATTACATAGGGACAAAACCACAGAGACATTTCTCAAAACCTCTTCTTTTGTAGAGGAATAAATGATGACAGAATTTTTATTTTTAACCCATAAAAAAACCCTCAACAAACTACATAGCTAAAACAAAAGCAACAAGCGTAAAATCAGTCACTCATTAGAGTGCCAGTTTCTCTTTCTTACCCAGAATCCCTCACCGACACATTCTCACTCCATTTTGTTTTCAGTCACTCACAGCTTCTCTCATCATGTCCAGAAAGCTCTATAATTTAAACATTAGCTTCGTAATTACCATCCATCTAACTTTTCTAACTGTCTGCAAGTGACATATGTGTGCGAGAAAGCGACACTGACGTGAGATGGGTGTGAACTCGTACGAAGTGGCGGCCTCCTCCGGCTTAAACCCCGTGAACAGACGACGGCCTAATTACTGACCCACTTTACAGCACGGTCTATCGCTCAGGGGCCGCAGTCTGTCACCCCACCAGCGTCACACCAACACAACAAAAATAGAGAGAAAGACAGTGGAGACTAAAAACACATTAACCTAAAGCTTTAGGGTGGAAGTCAAAAGTGTCGTCCGGCCGTCTGTCTCTGATGGAGTCGATGTCTCATTACAGCAGCCAATTAGGATAATAATAACAGAGATTGTTTGGGGCCGGGCTCATGAGGGACGAGAATGACGTCAGATGATTCCTGTAATGTTTCTTCTTCTTTCATCATAAATTCATCACACAACTTTGTGTTTGAAGAGGCTGGTGTAGTTTTAGGCCATTTTCTTACAATTATTGGCTTGTCGGAACAATAGTTCAAATTCACATCCTTGATTTCTTCTTACATTGTATTAGTTGACTTGGAGACCATAGGAATTCAATTGCTTTGGTCTACTCATGCTACGGTTTAGTATTAATTTCCATTCTGCCAAGCAGAGTAAACCAATTCCGCCTATGTTGTCGGATTGCTTTCATACTAATAACAAACTTGACTGAAGTCAAGTACACTTCAAAATTGATTTCACGCCAACCAAGCAAATCCTGACATTACACTCTGCCTAAAAATCTCTATGTTAATAAGTTATACAATGTGAAAATATAAGTATGCTAAACAAATAACATTTTATGGTTGATGTGGTGCGATCTTAACTATCCACAAAAACAGACAAGAAGATAGGGCATCATACCGTGCCAGGTTCATGCAAGGGTCACTGAGAGTGGCAGAGGAGTTGAAGTATTCACGGCCAGCATCCAGCACCAGCTCCACACTGCGGTTATAAGCTACGCGGGCGTGAGCTTTTCCGCGGAGAGCCACGCTCACTGGAGTGTCCTCTGACACGGCACTGCAGTGCACGAGCTGACCGGCCAGACGAATATTCTCCTCTCGGCCTGAACATAACAAACTCTCCACAAACACCTGGGTGAGAGAAAGAGAAAGATGGAGAGAAAAACAGAGAGAAAGAGATTAGTATTGTGTAGCACTGACCCGCAGGGAAGACCGTGACCAGGTGTGGCAATTAATCACCTGTCCTTAGTCAATTGCTGACGAGAGACAGAATCACTACAGGAGAAATATCAAAAACTGCTCTGTCAACGACAGCACACTCTCATGAGCATCTCCACGGAACAGCGGTGGTGTCCTGGGTAATTACAATGCTGCCGTCAGGTACATATTTTGGAGAAGTAAGATATCAAATGTTGTGCGGTTACGTGTGTGTGTTTTAAAGGGTTGCGACTGTTTAAAGTTGCATTATTAAGATATCATTAAACACAAAAGACAAAGATTAAAGGGATTGTTACATTTATTAAGGAAAATGTGCGTGGTCCTTTGATGCTAATGTGTTAATCACGACATTGATATGCAGTTCGTAAAATGGTTGCTAGATTATTGATATGCATGTGCTAGGGTGATGCTGGCTGCTAAGGTGATCTTTGCGGTTGCTAGGGGGTTTCTTAATAGCCCAAGTCAAAATAACCCACACCTCAAATCAAATGATATTCTGGTCCATACATTCCAGATCCATTGGTCCTATTTTATCCAAGACTATACACAGAACAGACAAATCTAACATTTGCAATTTCTACAAACACAGTCATTTTAAAGGTCCAGTGTGCAATATTTTAGAGGATCTATTGACAATAAAGCAATATAATATACAAAACTATTTCTTCAGAGGTGTACAAAAACCTTACATAATATAGCGTTATGTTTTACTACCTTATGCTGTGTTCACACCAAACGCGAGCAATCGCATTTCCATCCTCTTTACTGCTCGCAGGAAATGTTCGTTAATTTCACGTGAATGACGCGGAAAACATCACGCGACGGGGAGTGTCTTCACGTGTCCCCACCCGTCAAACATTAGTTGTCTATGAGCTCTTTGCGCACATTTTTCGCGCCGTCTGATTAGTGTCATTCGAGTTGCCTGCCGCAAGTTCTCATCTATTTGCATCTTTGTATTGACTTTGTATGTAACTGAATCATGCAAATCGCTTATTTCGCGTTTGGTGTGAACCCAGCATTAGAATTACCCTTAACTTTGGCATGTTGTTTTAACAGTAGCGCAAGACGGACAAACTCCTCAACAGAGCGCATTTCGTAAAAACATTATCTCCTCTGGCAAAGAAGCAAAAACTTGACCTTATCTTTGTCCTGTGTCAGTCACTGTAGTGGTTTGAAAGGGAGGGATTAGCAATGGAGTAATGCCACCCCTAGATGGTGCTACATTATACAAACTGGACATTAAAACATGATATTTGAAGCCTTATGTTGCTATTCGAGGACTACAGTGGTTGTCTACATCTTCAACCAGTGGGAACCCAAAGCGAATCAGACTTTCGGGTTGGCTTATGAATTGACGGCATTACGTTAAACTTCTATTTTAAACTATGTTGGAGTCCACATCAACTGACCGCCATGTTAAGTAGACTTGAGTTTGGCAAAAAACATCACTCTAACAAACAAATCAAACTCTCCTGCTAAAAGAACTAAGATTTCTATAAAATCTGTGAATCCAAACCTAACAGGAAAAGAACAGTCCAAATCCAGTGTCAACAAATCACTTAACACACCATAACACTGTTAGCATAATTGCACAATAAAAGCAGATGTTTATTTGCCGGTGTTGCTAAACGTGAATTTCATTAACCGGAGACCTTGGAGTTTCACAGGGTCTTTGAAAACATAATCTTACTCCGTCTGCATCACAGAACCCAATATCCGCAGCGCACATTTCTCCTAACGCGGTTAACTCCCAACACCACACAAATGAAATATCCGCCTCTGCTCGGTCTGCCAGCAAATGAGCCATTCTTAATGCACAGCCCACAAAGGCAAAGCAGAGTTTACTGCTGGTTGCTGAGGTTTGTGTAAGTTCATTAGCTGTTTGGCTATTGAAGAGATTTCAATGCAATTCTCCTGTACGCTGTCAAATGGACCTAGAACATAAAAAGAAAATAGCGAGAATGCCAATTTCATGAAACAACATCTAAGTTCTTTCATTTTCCTCGCAGAACTTTCAATTTACTGTTCGTCTGGGATGTCTTTCGGTGGCGTAAAAAAAATATAATGCCGGCGCCCTTACTGACAGGAACGGAGTACGAACGATTCGAAAAAGTACTGTCTGATGGATAATTCTCCTTTGTTGCTTTTTCTCTCTAGGCAGAGGGTGAATGGTGGGGAGTTGGAGATGAACTTCAGAGAGCGAGTTCAACATGGCTGTTCTGGTCTTGATTGTGATGAAGAAATCGATAGTGAAGGAAACGCGGCCTCGTTAGAGAAAAGCGCTAAATTACACACCATCAGCCATACAAAACCAACCATTGCCACTGGATTAATGCTCGGTCTGAAACCTTCACACGCGCATACAGATGTACAGATATTCAGTAACCGATGAAAAACAGACTGATTAAAAGAAGGCGATGAGAGGTAGGACCATGTATGAGTTTGGAGACAGGATGAAAAGTATGAGAAGAGCAGAAAGGTTAGTTAACACTAAAATGATAAAAATGCTGAAGTAAGATACTTTTTAATATATTAAGGAGACATACTGTAGTGCAGTACTGAATGGTAAAATACAGCACAGAGTAGAATAGTATATAGAATGTAGTTTAGCACATTGCAGCATAGCATATGAATTAAGATAGTATAGTTTACTGTATAGTTTAGTGTATGATAGTGACTGGTGTTGTATTGTACAGTACAGTACAGGATTGTATATAACTTAGGATAGTATAGTGTGGGCATCTGACAGATATACCTTTCATGCGTCCTTCAAAAATGCAGAAAACAAACTTGTATAAATATTATTTCATATTTATTAATATTAGTGGATTATGAATATATGTGCATGTATCTAAATATATATATATATATATATATATATATAATTAATAAACATTGATATAGAATTTAATATATTGGTAAATATAAATATATACATAAAAAATGTCCTAAATATGTATACATGTATGTGTATGTTTTTGGTTTATAAATACAAAATTAATATGCACAGTACACAGACTTATATTATTTAACGTAAACTTTTACTCTGGATGTGATTAATCACGATTAATGGTTTGACATTAATCATATACTTATATTTATATTATAAAAAAGCATAAGGGAGATTTATAAATTAGGATAGTATATAATTACTATGTAGTATAATTATTATTGTATAAAGATTATTATTGTTATAAACTGATATAAACAAATATGTAGTGATAAAATTAATGTTTGGGTATCTATTATATGGTTATGTCTGGTTTTGCCGTTCAACCAAAAATATAAATAAAATGATTCTAGAGGAATAATGTATAATATACCTGATGGCATGTCTCTGGCTCTAGACATGTATACACATTCTGCTGCATGTCCAGGAGATCTTGAAGTAAACCTCTCCAAACTGTCTCACTCGCAGGAGGGTTTCTAAACAAACCGCAGACAGTCAGACAAGCGTACACCAGGGCTCTGGGAAACAAGCAAGTGCGCATGCGTATCATACTTGCGTCCTGTGTGACGGGTGAGTCGGACCATCAGCTGGTGAGCTTCCTCTTTGCTGTTCTGACTGTTCCTCACAAATGAAATGGGCTTCTGAAGGCCATGCTTCTCCAACACCTCAGCAACACTGGACACCGGAAAGAACAAACAACACCACATATATTTTTCTGTCACATTGAAATGTTGTTGTATAGCAATAACCATGCAAAGACTCCTCAAAAGGTTCTCCTTCTGCGCTAATTTTTACATGAAGTACGTCCTTACTGTCACACAAACACGCAATACATATGACAAAGCACATCATAACACATTTCTGACCAGATCTATATGTTCAACAGCTGTTCTGGGAAGCCCTGAACAGACAGAGGTGTCTGGAACAACCTCGGTGAGCAGAACTGCTGCCGCGTCTCTATGAGATGCCCTCAATAAATGAGGATGTACAGTCTCTTGGGAGCATCGAGCACAGATGTTTTCTGTTTCCTTCCTTTCTTTTCATCTCACATCCCATGTCTCTTTCTTTCCCTACAATCTGCTGGGGACAGAATCTGTCTGTCTTTCAGTCATCATGACCTGCTCCTGAAATGGCTGTACTGGTTGAAAATGCAAATAGGATTTTGTTATTCATTTTCCGATTTTCACACTGCAATAATTTTATACAACCTGCCAGTATAATGATTTTCTACTTAAAGGGATAGTTCACACAAAAATGAGAATTCTTGCATCATTTAACGTTCATTGCAAAAGAAGATATTTTGAGAAATGTCTCATTGGTTTGTGTTTATACAACCGAAATCAGAGTCCAGTAATGTGTGGATATCGACATGTGAGAATGACATGAGGGTGGGTAAATGATGACAAATATTACGTTTGTGGATTAACCGTCCCTTTAAAGGAGCCACAGTACACACTTATGTATCTCAATTCTTTTGGCAACTCAAGCCCACAAGGTCCCCTGCTACAAAAAACAATTTTGATTCTACTCAACCATTCTCTATCCTCTATATTAAACTATTTTTTTCAAAAGAGCAATGAGCATTTTCCATGATATGCCCCCTCTGACATTCAAACACAGTACAGAGTACAGGAGAGAGATTGGAAAAGACACGTTTCAGATACAAAGAGAAAAAAAGCAGCTAAATCTTGAGACAATCAGAAAGGTTACAGAATGATAAATAACAGCAAATAACAAGAGAAAAAGAAAGAAATTAATGCTGGAATGACTGCGCCCTCCCAGGCCGCTCATAAATATCTGAAAGAGCGACTTTCATCATCCTTTCCTCACAAGGAATTCTAATGGATCTGAAGGAATGTGTCTCTGCGGAGCCATAACAGACTGATCACATCACCTGACCGGAGACTGACGCAAACACAGAAAAACACAAACAACACGAAGCAAGCAACGTACATAAGAGATGGTCGACCGGTCATCCAAACACATCTTCAAGTAGTCAAGATTAAGGAGTTAATCTTTTGTAGAATTTTCTTAAAGTTTGTTTAGTAACCCTCCTTACAAACACAACAGACCATCATTTGACTTCCCATAATGCAACCATCCAGCAGCTGATCATACAAATGGTGTGAATAAACAGCATCATATGTTTGAGATCCTCATGAACATCAGAGAGCAGACGAAAACTGAAGAAACAGTCTCTTGTTATCTCATTCCGTCTCGTCTCACCTCAAGTGTTTCTCTAGAGTGTCCACTTGGTCATGTAAGGCTTTTGTGGCATCTGTCTTTGCTCTGAGGAACAGAAAAACAAATAAGGTTAGAGCTTTTGAACATATGTATTATGTGCATTATCCAACATAAACTCCCTTTTATGCCCTACGTTTCTATTATTTGATAATAGCATCAAGGTCCTTATATTCCCAAGCAAGTATAAATTGTGGATATTTTAATACGTATATATCATGTAGTAATCTTAAAATTTTGTATTGGAAGAGACTGATGTAGAAAGTGAACGCATACAGTGATTCCCAGTGATGCGGTCACGTTGTGTGTGTGTTTTTAATTTGTCAATGACGACCTGAACTGTGCGTGTCCGCAATGGCAGCGAGAAACATCAGTGCCACGTGACCCGCGCAGTTGACTAATCCCACACACACAGCCTACACTGGTGGGCTCACGATCTACTCGTCTTTCCACATGAAATAACAACTGGAAGAAATTCAAAATTTGCAGGTCGTAAATGTGAAACTTAAAGTACATCATGCTGTCTCGAAAACTGGTCGAAAAATGTGTTTTGGTCTCATTCTGGAGCACTGATATAAATGTTTGTAATGTTTTGGCGGATGGCCATCTAGCGCACTGATATACTCCAACCCCTGCCTTGCCCCGCCCCCCGATGTCATCGTCCATTGCGATGTTTCATTATAAGCATCGCCCGGTGCCGATTTGGTAGTGCATACATGCATGGGCAATTTATAACACATCAAAGACATAAACAAGCATTCGCGTCATATGACCCCTTTAACATTAGTGACAGGAGTCACAGCAGTAGGATTAAGTATGCGCCACATTTAAAAGCTGTATCTCTACGCAGATGGCGCCACTCCCACTTTCAAAACTCTTTTAGTGTTCATTCAAGAATTTATTTAACAAGTTGAAGTCTGTGCTTACGAAAATGCTAGACAAAACAGGCTTTCTGTCATAATCTTCTGTGTTTTTATTCAGTCAACCACGAATGAGAACTTAATACTGGTGCGCTGTCTGACACATTCTGACAGAGATTTACTGACGCACCCTTTAGCCCGTGACTGTATACACCAGACTGGACTTCAGCATTGTGTTTTGCTGCGTCGCATAGCTAGAAGCTGTCTATCTTCACTGAAAGCAATTGTTTCAAAGCTTAAGTGGTTTAAAAGCCTGTACACGAATAAGATGCAGCCTAGACAAAGTATGACATAACAAATGGATGCTGCATTATTTGCGTCAAATATTTTGTTACGAGTTGATCTGAAAAAATAACCACATGGGTTAATGTTTACAGCCCTTTAATTATTTAAATGTGTCAACAATTAATTAAAATCATATAAAAATGTTGATTTATTTGTATATTTTATACTTTTCTTAAATATAAAACCATACACATACGGTACATGCATATAAGTATTAAATAATAGGCACAGTACACAGACATATATTATGTAAACACAACGTTTTATTTTGGATGCATTTAATCACCATTAATCGTTTGACAGCCCTAATTGATGCTTATGAAAACGTTACAGTATGAATTTTTAAGTTTGTGTGTTTGATATTTTTGTGCCCCTTATCTGAACCTGAGCAGAAATGTGCAATGTTCCCTGGTGCATTATGAGAGACTGGTTGCTATGGAAATAACGTCAGAATTAAAAAAAAACTGTAATGTTAAAAAACGTATATCTAACAAATAACTGAAATTCATTTGCAATTGAGGCAACTCAAAATGACATTTACGCCTAAACAAACTAAATATGAGTGTATAATACAGTAACCTACATTTTCCTAAACTATTTTTGTTTTGGCCCCCAGAAATCTAATTCAGGTCTCAATCTCATATCTTTACAGCTCACATACAAGCTCCCACACACTCTCTCTCTTTCTCTTTTAGTAGCAGACAGAGATAATAGCTACAGCTCTGAAACAGCCCTAAAGCATTGATCCCTGGACAAAAATAGAAGTGTAAAAACACATAAGGGTCTTGCAAAGGTACAGCGCGATATTCTATCAACATAGGAGGGAGTGATGGTGAGAATGAAAACAAGACACACAGCATTTGTAGTTCGTACAACCTATCAATATTGCTTTATTATAATAATGCTGAACCCTCTGGATACACTGACACCAAATATCCCGTAGCGGGGAAAATTTCATCTTTGTTATGCCCCAAGAGAGAATAAAGTGCTAAAAAAACAACAATCCTATTCACGTACTGAAGCACTTCACCTGCATTCCGAAGCCGGCGGGAATATGCATTTAATATCAATATATACCGTATGGACAGGAGAGTGACAGACCTCTCAGTCTCTCAGACGTCTAATGACATCAGGAGTATAATAAGGAACGCTGCGAGAATTTCAGGGTTCACACTTTGAAGGCGGTAAGACACACGCTGTGTTATAATAGGCTGATCAGGGGCTTACAGAGAACTGAACACATATGTTAATTGTGTGTGCGCTGGACAGGAATTGTGTCATAAGGTTTGATGTGGGAGAGGGGGCTGCAATGGCTAGCTGTGACACCATAACATTGACTCAGTTCATGAATATTTATGATCAGATTGGCCTTAAGCTTGATTGAATATATTTCCGTATTCTGCTTTTAATAAATATCGCAATGGCAAACATCTCAGCCGTCTACCGAACGTATCAGTTTTGTATTTTTCTATTTGAATGCTAATTTGTTTATTAATTGAAATTGAAAAATAAACTGAATAAGCTGCTCATATGCTTGATTGACAGCATTCATTTCACCGCCGTAAAGATACAAGATAAAAGCTGAAATGTGAACAACAATAAGATGTTGATTAAAAAGTGTGAGGGGGGGGCGCCAGTTCTGTTGCGTGGTTATTGGTGTATGTGTAAGTGAGGAAGCGACTTACCCGTATCCTCTCTGAGGAAGACATTCAAGTATATCATAGCAGACGGCCAGCTGATCGTCCCTCTCACAGCTGTAGATACACTCTAATGCCACAGACATAAGCTGATCGGAGTTTCCCATCACCTTTGGATGACACTAAAGGTAAACAAAAACAAAGAATGACAAATAAAGCGCATGAAAGATACAATAAACTGGTAACATTCTGTTCTTTAAACCCTTGTTTGGCGTTCAGTTCTGTGGGACCCCTTTTAAATGCAAACTAAATGATGGGATTGTTTTTTAAACTCAAAATAAACACCCCACATCATCAATATTTCTTTTATATTGTTTACAAAACATAAATAGTATCATTAATATGATTAACTTAGATAAATGGCAAATATTAACCGTATATGCTGTCTTTGCTTCTTGTAATTGAGATAAAGCAAACATCCGTACAGATAATGCTGTAGGTTCACTAGACCAGCAAACATTGGCTGAGAAACATAAACAAACACCAGGATCAACACAAAAATTTACATTTACATTTAGGCATTTGGCAGACGCTTTTATCCGAAGCGACATACATTGCTTTATCCTATGCATTTTACATAGGTATTTGCAATCCCCTGGGATCGAACCCACAACCTTTAACGCAATGCTCTTACCATTGAGCTACAGGAAAGCTAAAAAAATAAATGTTTTCTGTTGATGTTATTTGGATAATGTTAACCAAAGGTCTAATAGTTCTGTAAGCTTTGTTTCTAACTTCTTTTCAGCTACATTGTGGTGTGTTACGCTGACTTTTTACCATCAAGCCAATTCCTGATGGATAAATCAAGCCCTGCAAAATGTCACTTCACTTAAAAAATGCCCCAAGTGCAAAAATCAAATGCATTGACTTTAATAGCACCTAAACAGCATTTTTGTGCATCCTTGGAACGTTCAAAAGTCTAACTATTGATGCTCAAAAATGCTGAATAGTCAAGTTTTAAGCACAGCCAACAACTATAATAATAAATAATGACGTATAACTTTGTATAAACGACTTCATGTGTGCTAATACAGGGCTATTTTATTCCCTCTCTCTTACAAACACACAGCCGCAGACAAAAGTTTACTGAAATCATGTTAGTGTGGATTACACTGCATTTAATTTCACACAACATTAAATGCGCAAGGTTGATTCAACGACACAAACGCGAAATGAAACACAAACAGACATGAATAATCTCATAGACCCAATTTCTCTCCAACCGCTTTTTTTAATTTCCTGTGAGGGAAATTGATTCCTCAAACATGCAAGTAGGCTATAAATGTTTATCTTGGCCGCACGAAACTGAGTGTGTGTTTCTGAAGGTCTTCAGGCGTTGCTGCGTGATCACACACAGGGAGAATTGAGAACTTACTCCTGACATTTCAACACGCCCATCTTTTGAGTGTCCACACATATGTGACTGCAAATCATTTAGCAGCTGCTTTTACCCAAAGTGAATTACAAATAAGGGAACGCGCAATTTATTATAAAGGAGCCAATATAGTGCTCAGTGTACTCGGTTGAGAACAGAACAAAAATATTACATCATGACGTTTTATTTCACCACAATGTATTGATAATCTTAGGCAGAGTTAAGGTTTGTTAGATTTCTTTTATATTTTTACAAGTGTGTGTCTTGTATATGGTTGACTTACGTCTGGCTTTGAGTTCAGGAAGATTTTGAGAGGAAGTCTGAGATCGTCTTTGGCGAGGGTGACAAGGTACTCTCTGAGCAGGCTGGATGATGAGCCCACCCGCTGCCCCTCACAGCGGTGCAGAAACGGGAATATCCACTGGAATAAATTCCTAATGTATCGATCCTCACTAGACTAAAACAGAGACAAAGATGTCTACTATTTGCCTTAAATGTTTCATGAAGAAAAATCTTGCAGCACTTTTCAAGCAGCAAATTTCTAAATATCAAAAGTAATAAAAGGGAACCACATGGTAAGCATTTCCTTTTTTATAAGCAAATGAGTATTAAATCATTTTAATGAAAGCATTTAATCCAAACAGGCCCACTTGATATGCGTACAGCAGTCTTAATAAAACCAACCCTGTCGACATGAATCTGCACACAAGCTTGCAGAGATCCTCAATGTAAAGACTAAATGTTTGGCGATTGAAAGTGCAAGAAATGATCAAAATTATGTAAATTGTTTACATTTTAGATAACTACTAGACAGGGAGAGGACAGACTAAGAACATACATTTTTCATGAGAAGGCGGAGCTTGTCAATGTCCCTAAGCTGCTGGAGCTCCTTTAGCGTGAGACTCAGGTCACATGATGTCTCGTACACCAGTGTCTCCATGGTAACCAGGTCGTCACACAGTACCTCCAGCCCAGGAATGTTCTGCTCTTTTCCCAGACGCACCAGCGACAGGGAACAATCAACCTGTGCGGACAAATCAGAAAGCAAGAACAAGCTATTAGAGGTTAAGAGTTACCGAATGGATTTAAGTGGAAATTTAAATAAATGACAATTAATCTTGAAGTTTCTATACTACAGGTTTCGCAAATTCTCCTCTATTTGCCATTGGCTTGACAAAACACACAGTCCCACCCTTAAAAACCAGCCAACGGTTAAGACTGGTCATATTTTTGAAAAATGAAAATTCTGTCATGTATTACTCACTCTCTAGTTGTTCCAAATCTGTATTTCTTTGTTTGGTTGAACACAGAAAAAGATATTTGGACGAATGCTTGTAACCAAACAGTTCCCTCCCCCATTGAGTCCTATGGTATTTTTTGACATTCTTCCAAATATCTTCCTCTGTGTTCAACAGAAAAAATACATTTATACAGGTTTGGAACAATTTGAGGTTGAGTAAAGACACTTTACATACTTTTCTTAACGTGGTATAAAGTCAAATAAAATTAAATAATAACTATTAATAGCCATTCCAAATCATGATAAAGAGATTAAAAACAATGTTCTTATAGCACAGAATAGCCACTATGTTTACACTTTCTAAGAGAAATCAACCTTGTTTTTGATCTACTTCAATAAATCTCATATCTAATAGAAATGCAAAAATAAAAAAGAATGAAAATGAAAATATGTACCAAAGAAGTCCAAGAATCCCCTAGCATAAAAGATGTGTAAAAAGTAGAACAAACAAAGTCGATAAAATCCCACCCGCCTCAGCGCTTCATCAATACAGTTCACATCATGAACTAGCGACTGGTATCCCTCTGCCAGCTGACTGGCAGCACATGGAGCCAATCGATTGTGGATGCTTGCGTAAAGAAAATGATTGCTGCTGTTCCCCACCTGGTAAGAACCAAAACCTTTGACATCGGTGTTAACAAGAGCCAAACACATCTGAAGCGTGTTGCCTATACAACACAACACCCCATTACAAGCGACGCTCTTTAACACACTTTGTCCTAAATTGGAGTTACACAGAAACTAAATTAAGAACAAAAGCATTAGCCTCCCAAACAAAGGATCCATACAGCACAAACTACTGCATGAATGCCTGGCTTTGGTTAGAGTATTGATCTTCAACCCACACTAAGACTCCTTCATTGTTCCCTGCCAACCCTCCTCTCCCCTCAAGGTCCAAACCGTCAAGCAACCCTCAAACAAACTGATCTCACACCTTTTTATTACATCCGATTTCTTTTTTTGTAACTTTCGTTCTGCACACCGCCCACCCTCTTTCCTTGCTTCAGATATCAACCTGTCTCAGACCAGCCCATTCTCCTTCCTGTAACCTTCCTGTCTGAATCTGGGATTCAAACTCTTGATTTAAGTTTGGAAACAAGTGGAAAGTTTTAGGAGTTTGATGGATTTAAAGAACGATGTCAATAGTGCCCCAGAAATGTTCCTAAAGAAAATGTTCCTACTATGGTAGACAATGGTGGCCAAGAACTGTTTGGTTATAATTAGGGATGATTCCCGAATTTCGAATATTCTATTAGTTTTTAATTATAGAATTTCGAATAGTGTGTGCGATCTTAAAAAAATCGTCATGTTTTCACTTGTAATATGCTCATGTAACCAAAGGGTGGCGCTGCCAATAACGACAGACCTTAAACCTAAAGGCTGTCAATCAAGAGACAATAGAGGAAAACATTTTCTCACATCAGTTGTTAACGAAGTTACGCACACTGTAGACCCGCGTGGCATAACGGATATGATAAATGGAGGTGATGTCAAAAATGAGTTCTGTGTGGGGGTAATAAAGTGCAGTGCAAACTCTGCAATGCAAATCTGGCTTATCATGGATCAACAACTACGATACACAATCATTTGAGGGCGAAGCACCCACAGGTCCATCCACAGGTCAGCAATCAGTTGCTAGTTTTATGCTCAGACCAACCAATTTGGATGCCAGGTGGGCGGAGCAAATAACGGCTTTAGAATTACTAAGATGATCGCTAAGGATGTGCTTCCGATCGGCTTTGTCGAAGGAGAGGGTTTTAAAAATCTTATGGAGTTTGCACAGCCCGAGTTTACTGATAGTCTAGAAAAACGATCACTGCCAGACTGGAAAAACTTTTTCATTACAATAGAAATAGAAGCCTTTTGAGCTATTAATTCATGAAATTGTCTGTTAATAAATGCTGTTTTTAAGATGGTATAAATGTGCATGCTCATGTTTTACAAAATGTCCTAGCATAATGAGCGGTTGATGCTGATCGACGTAATGTTAATAAGTGCCGTCATTCGGTTATTAATATATTAATGTTTCAGCGCGTTATCTTAATGTATGGCTTGATGTAAGATTGCCTATTCCATAATAAATAAAGCAGTGTGTCGTCACGGATTTAAAGCGGAAACGGTCTCTCTCTCTCTGTAATACTGTAAATGCGTCCATGTGGGGGAGGGGTGCGAATTTCGAATAATTTTCGAATATTTCTCATCGATCTTCAAATATTATTTTTGCTTTCAATGCCCATCCCTAGTTATAATATCTTTAGTCTGTACTTGTCAGAACAAAGGAATGTATACAGATCTGGACCAACTTGAGGGTGAGTAAATGAAGACAGACAATTTTGGGTGAACTGTTCCTTTAAGAGCATCAACAGCAGACAAATACTGTACCGTGTATTTAGACTTCACAATTGAATTTCTTTGTGTGTATCGGAGAAAGTTGTTTGTTCTACAAACTGGAAAGGTGTCAGTCAAGTAAAGGTGAGAACACTGAAGAGAACGGCATTTTTTGAAACAGCTTCTGTCAGTACAGATTCTCCTGTTCATTCACCTGGCGAGAATGGCTCTCTAACTCCTGCGCTCTGGTCAGATACCACTCTGTCAACAGCGTGATGGGGGGTTCAGCGCTACAGAATTTCTCCAATTCTGGCTGTTCTTCGTACAGGAAGTGGCAGTCGTCCACTAGGTTGGGCTCCACCACTCCTCTAAGTGAAAGTACAAAGACGGTTATCAGGAATACGGATTAATTTCCATTGCAGGTCAAGCACCGTACATTTAAGCATTTACATTTACATTTACCGTAAGCATTAATGTGCTCTTACCTGCACTCAGGAAGCTCACACCAATCCAGTTCTCTGTGTCTACTTTCCTCCCAGGGAATCAAAGCCAAGTTATTCTTCTTATCCACACTAAAAAGAAAGAGAGCGGAGGAGATGACTTTATGACTTTTAGACACACTTTATTAAAACATCATGTAAACAGACATTATTATACTCCAAACATACCACATCAAATTATGATTAAGGAAAGGAATAATATGAAATATCTGATAAAAAAAAGTTAAATAGAGATAAAAATAATCACTTATAATTAATTGTATTATTAGGAAGGAAGGAAGGAAAAAAGAAAGAAAGATAGAAAGATTTTAACGTGTAATATGAAGATAAGCAACAATCGAGCTGTTAGCAATTTCATTTTCAGAAGGCAAATAAAACTTTTCCACATTTCTTAGTGCCCTGCCAAAAGACTTTTTGAACTTCAAAGAGATAAAAAGCCAGTAGAGGAAATACCAGAGAGAGCAATTCGAACAAAACAAATTCAACATGGCAAAAGAAAATATTTCACAGAAACAACCCACTGAGTCATCCAGAAGTTAAAACTGCAGAGTATAAAGCCCTAAACCGGCTTAATAAAACTTCAAAACTGATTTTGAGTTATCAACTTATTCCGATTGTGTTTGTTTTTAACATTTTAAACATTTTAAACTCATAAACTCATGGTTTAGACATTGCAATCATCCTTACAGCCTTGTGAGATTGACGGTTTGACAGCTTTCAGGGGTTTACTTTCAGGTCAGGCTAACAGATGGAAGACCATCTTTAAGTAGCTTCATTCAGCTTAATCAGACTGGGAGACAAGCTCGACCAACCTAAACCCAAGACCAGCAAACAAGAAAAAACACATTTTCAACATTAAAATGGTCTCAGTTGTAAGGTTGGTGTCAAGATGTCCGGACCAGGGACATTATTATTCTCCAGAGAAACAAAGAATGTTTCTAAGCACAGTGGGGAGCCCAGGCCAAAAGGGTGCTCCTTCTTAAAAAAAATAAGTACTCACTCTTAATCAAAGATCATCTTCTAGAGAAAGAACGGAGAACATCTCTCAGTACTTTAGGAGACCTGAACCAATAGGACAATATCTTTTGAACAGATGAGAAACAACGGACATCCTCCAGTAAACCAAAATTCCTACTGAGATACCATCAAACGACGCATACCAAGAACAAGAATTTGTTAAGTTGTTCCCGTTAAATCAATGTTACCGTAAATCTAAGACGCTGGTCAAGTGACCTCTGGCAGTGACCAAGACTGGCGGGTTTGTGACCGTGAGATCCGCGTATAGGTAGGTAGGTGCGAGACTCTAAGCGACATGATATGATCAAACATATATCCAAATTTTACAATTGATAACATTAAAAATAAATTTAAACTGAACGAAAAATAAAAACATTATGACATTGGAGAATATTGTTTTACTAAAGGAAAGGCATGTGAAGCCACGCCTCTGGATACCGTCATTGGACCAATAGGTGGTTCCTTAGTTTAGGGTAACCAAAAAGGTACGTTTCAGCAATGAGTTGCACAGTGATCAGGGATAATGTCTGCCTCTGTAGCTGACAGGGCTCTGTTAGACTGGCAGAAAATACTCAGAAACTGCATGATGAGAAAATACAGCAATTTCAAGGTGAAAATGTGACAAACAACAACTTGAAAAACATGTTAAAAACTGAATTAAAAAAGCTGAAGAAAATGTAGCCATGACGTTACAGTAGGTAGGGGATCTGAGTTTTTTACTTCGTAAGGAAAAATGCAATCTGTAACTTTTGGGTTTATATCGCCATCTCTGTTTGAACATAAAACGTCAGGTAACTTTTACATTTTTACATGGGTGCACATGTGTCACGAAAAATGTCAATCCAAATTTGAGTTATTAAAAGTTTAACATTGTAAAACCCAAAGCAAAAGTAAATGTGATTTAAATGTGTCATTTTTAGAAGACAATATGAAGACTTTGGTTCAAAAATGAGATAACTGTTTTTACAATTTTATAATATTTTATGATTATGTTATGTTTTTATTGTGTTAGTTAGCTGTTCTTTATTCCAGATTTTTGAAAGAAATCTCATTTTGGAACCAAACTCTTCATATACAGTACGTACAGTATAAATATACAAAAAAGAGCACAATAAACCACAGACAATTCTCCGCCACACCCATGGACACACACGCCCCTTCTACTTTCCACACTCAGATTGGATTGAAAAAAGCAAGGTCAAGATCGCACATGCAATAAATTATTACTATCCAAACAACAAGGCCAAAAGTCAGGGTCATATGACTCCTAGATTTATCCTCAACTAATAAGGACTTGCACACCTTCAGACCTTTCCATGGTCCATCCTAAAGAAGTCAAAAATAAATCAAATGATAAACTTCCTTCACCACCCTGAGGATTGTGCTACTGTAGTAGAACCTTCTGGATATTTTAATAAATAAACGCCAAATTAATATGAAAACATGAGGTACGGGAGAAGATTTGGTTTATTTTCATTTCATTTCACCGTCAAGTTACTGAGGTAAAGCTGCTTATTACTTATTGCAAACAAATGTGTTTGTGTGTGTGAGCATGAAACTAAAATGCTTTTCCCCATACACAAACAAAGGTTTGAATTATACTTATGCTACATGCAATCTTCCACAGCTTGGTTTGCTCCACAGAGGATGTGACAAGACTTTAAACATCCATGCAACCAACTCTGGGCACTCTGAGTCGAAAATAAACACACTGAAGCGCTGATAGTTAACCAGCGGTGAATAATCAACAGTTATTTTTTTACTCCATTACAGGTATAAATCAGAAACTAGTAAAGTAAAGAAAAAACTGTCAATATTATTTCATTTCTGCTCTAAGTCAAACAGGTTTGGAACAACACAAGGGCGAAAAAGGAGTACATTTTCATTTTGGGCTAAATCAAAAAGCTCTTTCTCAAATTTCAACATGATTGCATCATTGCAATAATGGCCATCTTAACATTTACGATATTGCTAAATGATACCAGAAAGAACACATATCCTGTTCGGTGTCGATGAAGATGGGCTGATGGGCTATGAGGGTACATAAACCTGGCAGACGTACGGTGCAAACCCATCATTACTTCTCGCGCATAAAAACAACTCCTCTTTATTGGAGTCGGTATGAAGAAAAATACCAAAAGAAAACTTCATTTGGCTGCGTTTCTATCCAACAGAGGCGGCAGATGGCGAGAGACCGGCGGAATCGCAGAGAGTCCTGCAGCAGAGCTGTTAGCGCTGGTGAACTGGGGAGAGCTGGAAACTGGCCTCCAGCTGCTGAGCTGTGATGGATGTGCACTGCAGAGGCAGCTGACCTCCATAACAGAGAACAGGCGGAAGGCGGGTGACCGAATCCAATACACTAAATATATTCTGTCACCCCCATTACTGGAACATTATGGGGAGGTGGGGTTGGAAAATGCCCCTACTCTGAATGTCTCTCTCACAGCTCACCAAAACCTGTGTAGTAAATCAACATTCACCTGCGTACACACACGCTCAAGTGTGTAATGTAACCATAGTTTAACCGTCCGAGATTTTCCACGGAATTTATGTCGGACAAAGCAAGCAGAAAGCGAAAAGGTAAGTAGGTGTGGAAGCCAGTGAGTGTTTCTTCTGTTTTTCATGTATAAATTTAGAGCGAGCAATTACATCACTCTTTCAAGTCTGACTTCTTAGGGCGTCAGATGAGACGCTGTGCTTTTAGTAAGCGTGTCATCACAGAGTTGGATCTGTTCCAAAACCCTCAGGACATCGTACAAGCTAACACCACGACACCACGACACCACGACGAAGTTCGCTATAAACGCCTCAAATCTGAGAAATCTCCGTTTATATACCTCAACTGTGTTAAAAGCGGTAACTAAAGTCTTTTTTAAGATGTGTGTCAAAAGAGGCTATTGAAAGTAATGATGACAAATCATTCATGAGATACCTCGGTTGCTACATACAGCTGTCTGCCACTTCTAATTAACTGCTGCTTAAAAACACCTCAAGCTAAATGGAGTTTCTAAATCAGCCCACATGAATATTATGTAGTGTTAACTAAAGTACAAATGAAGAGATTGGTTCCAAAATGAGATAACTCGGTTTAAAAAAAAATTATATTATGTTTTTTTATTGTGCATTTCAATGAATATCAATCAAACTGCAGTTGGTTTGGGTTGATTAAAGCCATAACAACTAAAAAGATACAGCTAACTAACACAATAAAACACAATAAAAACATGATAACAAAATATGATTTTTGAAAATGTTATAAAAACTGAGAAAAATGGTCTCTAATTTTGGAACCAAACTCTTCAAATAGTTTATTAAAACCACAGTGACCACAAATTGACTATGGTCTTGAAACATTAACCACAGTTAGACCATGGCATTTGTAGTGAAATTATGGTAATACAAATGGTATCCAAAACCTTAAAAACTACATTTTTACTTCAATAAAACCATGGTTAAATTTCCAGAAGAAAACCACTCTACCCCTTCTTAAAAGGAGCATTAATACAATTTGTAAAACAGAAAAACTACAGTGACACAGCTAGTGTCAGATTGAATTTGTGGAGCTGACAGTCACTCAGGTTGTTGCCGGTAACAGAGTGGTCAGTGATTCAATATCGGTGGCTGTGTAAATATACCTGAAGTTTGACATTTAAGATGTGCACAGAACGTGACTACTCTTCTGTAGGCTCTGTTTCACACTTACTTTTCAAATACTGCAGATTTTTAGAGTAAACTCAAATGTGGTCATTTGTCAGAAGTGTTACTACAGGTTAATATGTATCAGAGGAATAGTACGATGCCTGCTCAGTTGTCCGGTTTAAGGCCATGTTTACACTATACGTCCTTTTGCGTTTTTGCAAAGTTTCACGTACACATGACAGCATTATTAAAACTGTCTGCATTTACACAGATCCAGGAAAATGTATAAAAAACGTTGTAGTATGCACGCCAGGCCAGTGGATGGCAATTTGTTGTGTAAAGAAACAGGTGCCTTGGCACAAACATATGCACAGTTATAAGGCAAAATTGCTTTTTAATACCGTTGGTCGACGTATATGTGTGTTTACAGTCTGGCGAATGTAAATGTGTCTCGACTGGTCTTGTTGGTGCAGCAAATCAACATTTTGCTGAGAAAACATTAATTCATAGTTCTAGCAGCGAGAGCTGCCATATTGTTTTGGCTATACCAACATGCCAACCGAGCGTGTAATATGCATCCGTGTGACGTCATCGTTTTCAGAAAGTTCCGTCGAATAGTTTACATGGAAACGAAAAAGGCAGCGTTTTCAAAAAGTTGCACTGAGACTTCAAAAGTTTGCGTTTTCAGTCCCCAAAACGCCGTTTCCATCCAAACGAACTGCCAAGACGCATACATTTTGTTGCGTTTTCAGTTGAAATCGGTCTCATGTAAACGGCCACTAAAAGTACAACTCATGTATCCCATGTGGAGAAGTTTAAATCCCAGAATGCACAAAAAGTTCCTTGAAAAACCCTGAAGAAACACAGATATTTATAAATAAACCTATCTTGCGCTAAATGAATCGTCAAATAAAAATGGACTCTCTGACACTGATGGGTTCAAAGTTAGTTACTTGATGACTATGTAGGCTTGGTGCCTCAATATACATCGAGCAAAATCGAAGAACAAACATAACGTAATTTCAAACAAAATCTGGCCAAATCGGAGCCAAAACAAACTAAAAGCAATCATTTCTGCAAAGTTTGGTATTCCTATTAGGCACATTCGATCCCCCATAGGTATTACGTAATGGGGGGAGGGTGTTCTGGAGCTCCAGCTTCTTTGAAAAGTGGATATTTTCCTGTTTATTTTATTGCACGGAGGTCTATCTTTTTACTTCGTAAAGAACGAAAACAAAATTTCCTCAAAGTATATTGAGGCCTTTAGAAGGCATCAGGCAGTGAAAGCAGTAGTCACTAGATTGGGAACCCACTCTTTCATGATCTGTTCTCCTCTCGGGACACAGCTAAGGGCATGTTCATTTTTGTTGTGTATTTACTAAAAGCCTGCAGGTACCTCAAGCTACTTCATAATCTTAAGGTCCGCAAAGGATAAGGAAAAAGTGCACAGCAAAATGTCTCATTTACATAAGCAACCTTCTCTAAATTACCACCTTCAACTCATTTGGTCACACGGCAGACAACACCCAATAACCTCCTTCAGTAGAACCGTCATCTGAAAATGACCTTTTCCCGTCGGGCTCTTTCAAAAAGATTTATGCACGTTTTGTTTATACCGTTCATGGGAGATTGGTATCCTCTAATCAGTAATTCTTACCCAGCCTTAGGCAGAAGGTCGGCGTACTCGTGAGGAGAGGTGGTTTCTGGGAAATTGAACAGTACGGCGAGACGATGCTGGAGAAGCTCTGAGCCATGATAAGTAAAGAGAATGTCCAGAGCCTGCACGTTGCTCTCCTGAGAAAAATGAAACAAGAACAGAGAAAGAATATTGATAGAGATAAATAATTAATAGACGATTTATGAGTCCGAAGTAACCACGGACAGTTTTATGCTCTGCGGCAACATTCTCCACATTACAAACCCCTAGAAGCCGTTGCGGCAGGCAGGTAACTGTATTTCAGACATCCACGCTTAAAAACACTCACTGAAAACGGGGGAATCCATATTTTACGCCGAGGGCGCGCACACACTCAGCCACCAAACTGTGAAATAGTCACTATAATTCACGCCGCAGGACCCTGTTACAGACGCTCATGCACTCACGCATCACCGACAGAGAACAAAGGAAGAGAGATTTACCCTCGCGTAAGTTCTTGCTGACAGAACAATATTCTGATTGCGGAACTTCTTGAAAAACTCGCCGTCGAATCTCTGCTCTGCGGCATGTGGTCCTCCCAGAATCTCCTGCAGGAGAAAAAACAGAAGTGATCAGGAGAGGAAAGAAGCGAATGAAGAATAAAACTCAGAAATAAAAGAGAGAAAAGCAAACGGAAAGTTCAAGCGAGGGTCTCGCGCTTGTATGCCCGAGGTAAATCCTCCCAGTCCGTACAGCTGACATTTATCGTTTTGACATTTACAATTACGCCCTTTAAGTCTACAGGGCCGGTCAGTATATGTGTATGTGCACTTGTGTGTTTAATGTCTCCGAGGTCTGGTTACATTCAGAACTATTCCCATTGAAATCAATTACACGTGAAGACCCTGACAAAGGCCATTCATCATGACATGGGCAGGACATTAGCTTTGCTATAGGATGAGACGACGACACGAGCCTGCTAATGACTTTCCGATTGAGACAAAGCGCTGCGATATCAAGTCGGAAAAGCATTAATCATTTCATTAATAACACAATGAGCCGAAAAGATTTGAAAAGTTCATTTTAATGACAACTACGGATACACGCAGATGTATTTGCGGTGACTGCAATCGTATTTTGTACCATTTATTTTCCCTGAAGAGAACTTCTGAAGTAAACTAGTCGTAATGTAGCTTAACGTGAACATTATTTACCCTTCACTGAAACTCACATGTGTGTCCAAGGTGTCCTAACCACCAAAAAAAAGACAATTCTAGAAAGTAAAAATAATTTGAAGGAGTTATATTGCGCGAATGTGTCTTAATGTGTCTTTGGTGTGTTATAAATTGCCCATGCACATAAGAACATACACGGTATGTGGAAAATACGAAGAATTGTGTATAAGCATTACATAATATTTTTTAAAAAAAAATCATATTCGTTATAGCCGTGTCATATGACCCCTTTATATTAGAGTATTCAATATGCCAATGACTGTGATGTCACTTTGTTTTTCTCACTCGTTTCAGTTTCATTGAACTTCAAGTATGTGTTTGATTATAATATCACAATTAATTGAAGATTTAATTTATATGAATATTCATTTATATTAATATTTGATTGTATATTAATTTTATAAAATTAAATTAAAACTAGTTTGGGCCACATAACATTTGTTTATGTTAAGTCGCTGTCTAAAAGCCTAAATGTAAACATAGATGTCATGAACACGTTTCTAAGGGGTCCAATTGGACAATATCTACATAGCAAGAATGAAACAAACTTTTTTTGATGAGTTTACCTCGTAAGTGGCCAAACGGTCCAGATAGCAAAGAAGCTTCAATCTGCTCCTACAGAGCTCCTTCTGCTCCAGCGTCAACCTGAAAGAACAGAAGATCAACATAAAACATTGCACGTAGACACACGCAGTGCTGTTTTAATCTGGATATTATCAGCGTGCATCCACTTTAAAAAGCTGCTGCTGACACCCATGAAAATGGTGTAATGAAATCAAGCTATATGCGCTGGGGGGCGTGATGACAGACGTTCAAACAAACACACGCACTCAGACACCTTCAGATATAATGAAACGCATTACAGGGAAATATGGATGATCTAGGGAGCAAGACGATTTACAATTGAGTAGAAAAAAGCAACGAGGGGATGAAATTGCGCGAGAGCCGTGCTGAAAGGCCAGTGAGCCATTATAGACCCAGATTAGGTCATCAAAGACAGGATAATGTGAGACGACCGTTGCCTGATTGCCTGGAAGCCCATGTGAGCGTGCATGCGTGCGTGTGTGTATCAGTCGGTGTTAGAATCCACACGAGGCAATAACAATCTCATCTCGTTCTCCCTGCAATACTGTGGAAACCAGTGCATTCCATTGTGTGTGAATGAGCCTGTGATTATTGGATGGAAGCAGATGCTGAACTGCTAGATGTTATCACAGTAAACTTGATAAAAGAAGATTGAAAGAATTGTCTATGAATTAACTTTAGGTGCAAAACAAAAAAATCATTGTTGAGGTAATCCATGAATAATTGTTGAGCTCTTATGAACCCGATCGATCTTGCAAGAACGTGCTTCACCTAAGATGCTTTTTTTATTTTTAACAAACAGCTAGAGGGGGTATTATAAACTTTACACTCTGTGGCTAGACACCTGAAAAATGCAATGTTTTACAGTGCAAACTAAGAATAATTACATTAAAACTTCATATATACAAGAAAAAATTCCTACATAACCAGTCAACCTTGCAACTTTTTGGTAATAACTATACACAGACACTTTTCACCAGCATCCACACGTTTGCACGCTAGGGCGATTTCGGTTCATACTGGTTTTAATAAAAACTAAATCAGTCAGTGGTGTGTAAAGGGTTTATAGATGACCTGACTGCAGAAGCAGCTCTGCAGAATTACAACTTTGTGTGCAATTTGAAGCACGAAAGACCAATTATAATTCAGAAGGCAAATCGAAGAAGGATTGAAAAACCAATCACAACTCTGTGCAATCTGGAAATTATATACATACAATAACTCATGATAAAAATCTCCAGGATAATGGTTTTATTATAAATAGTATAAAAATGTGTTTAGTTTTTTTAAATAAAACAATTTTATATATATACTTTTAATAAAAGTTTGATTTAATTTAAAGGTCCCGTTTATGAAATTAAGTGGCATCTAGTGGTGAGGTTGTGAACCGCAACCAATGGTTCACTCCAGATATAGCTCATTCTAAGGTAATAAAATCATAACACTTCATTCTGTAAGGTCTTTCTACACTTAAATTAATAATTTACTTTAATTATGAATGTCATTTAACAATGAATTTGTAATGAAATTTACAATGAAGGCCCACTGAAAACATGGGTTTAAAAATCCTTATACATCAAGAAACAAACATTAATGTGCAACAAAAAAAAAACATCTTGACACAAATCCAAGAAAGATCCTTTGCACCGGGTGTTAAACGCTTGCAGCGGAATAAATTGTATATGGGGTAATTTGAACCTGTGAGAATACATATACAGCATACATGTGAGAATGAAGCCTGAGTGACATGCAGACATTGTTAAGCCGAATCATATCAAAATATGCAGAGTTGTTGTGATGGGGAATACAAAAAACTGCTCACTGTGCCCGATATCACACACACACACCTTTAGGTAAACCCAGCAGTCTGATCGATACTGTCCCGTTGTTATAATGACGGCGCAGTTAAAAAGAAATTAACAGAATGATGATTGTCTTTTTTGCCACTGCATTAGTACAGCCAACCGTCAAGAGAAATTGCAGTACACACCATTAGAGCCCCCCCTCTCCCTCTGTCACTGCATCTTCGTCTTGTCTTTCTTTCCCTAAATGCTTTTGTTTCCGTCTTACTTTCCATCTCTCCTTTTATTTATTTATTTTTTTCTCCCAGCTGCCTCTTTCTCCATCAGATGCAGTAAAGAGGATGTCATGCATTATACATACAGACAGACGCGCATGAACGTCGCATAATAACGCGCATTACATATACTGCCTGCGTACAAACAAACAGCCAGAGGAGCAGAGACGCAAACGCAGGCTCCGATGCCGGACGGCTGGCGGAGACATACAGTAATTAAGTGTAAATTAGATACTGTACTGCGTAATATGCATGCAGAGAGACTGGCAATGTGTTTAGCAAGTTGCGCGATGAAAAATTAAGCAATTCTGTTTGTGTGTAAACAAGTGTGTTTTGATTAGTGCAGTGTTTACAGCTCATGTTAGCCAATCTGTGAATTTTTTTCTCCAACACCCCCGACCTACACATACACACACTCTCTTTCTCTCTCTCTCTCTCTCCACACTGTGTGTGTGTTCATAATTTGCTCCCACAGAGGGATCTTTCATTAGGGCCTTCTAGGCAAAACACAACAGAGGCATAAATTACCTATGCAGATTAGAAATAAATCTATAAACAGTTTTAATTTTATCCTCCACCTCTTCCTCTCGCTTCTCTTTATCGGTCTCGCTCTTTTTCTTCTCGTCCCATCTGTGCTAGCGTTTAGATTTCTATCTCTCAATTAGACTTCCTGATGAGCTAAATGAGAACATCTACCAGGCATTAGTCACAATGGCAGATTGGTCGACCAACATCTGACTAGTTGATTAATGAGTTTAACAAGTTTATCTAGATTTTTTTATATATCTTTTTTTGTTTGTTATTGTTAGCAGGAAATAAATTAGCATGCAACATCCTGCATTGTAAATGTTAGACACACTAAAATCCTCTGAAGTGAAAAATCCTAAAAACGTTCATTATTTATTAAACTTCATGTCATTCTAAACATGTAGAATTTTATTTCTTCTTGTCTCCATTCACTTCTATTGTAAGGACAAAAACATTCTTTAAAAAATCTTCTGAGGTGTTCCATAGAGGAAGCAGACGTATTCAGGTTTTATCTGACATGGACATAAATAAATAATGAAATATTTTATTTCTGGGTAAACCTTTTAGGCACCAATGCAATAGTCAAACCACCTCCACCTACAACCACAGAAACAACCCTACTAATCCTAAAAAAACGGAACGGAGCATGTGAAAGGGCTTACTTGCTAAATTCCACTTTCTTGAGAAGATCCTGCCTCCTCTTGTCCTCCCTTTCTTTCCTCTGCTTAATCACTTCCTCCGTGGATAGAAAGTCTTCATATGGAGTATCATCCAGGTCCATATCACCAGGCAGGATGAATCTGGAGATGGAGACATCCAGGTTATACCCTAATGTAGCATGAAAGTAGACCGGGAAAGGGAGAATTTGAGATTACGCACCTGCCCCGGGCTTCTCCGTTACCGATGGCGATCAAAGCTTCGAGATCGGTTCCTTTCAGGCCGTACTGCAGAAGTTCTTTGGCAGCGTCCACGTTCTCTGGAACCCTCTCCAAACATTCGTGCAGTACCCATGATCTCTTCTTTATCTTACTCTGTTAAAAAAAAGAGAGTTAAAGCAAATTCGCAGAAAACACACATGGAGACATTCATTCAGGTGTGAAAAACAACATTTGCATGCATTGCGTTTTGATTTATTTGTATTACTCATGCGCTTTTACATTATTTGTCGCAAAGTCAGAAAAATCCTAGTTTTACTGCTAGTAGATGTTGTCACTACACTATTTTTGGGGCAAAAGCATCTTTTCCCATTTACGGCCTTTAGAAGTAGCCATCTATCACACAGTTACATGAATCACGTAAGCAAAATCATTTTTTGTCTTTTAAACATTTCATTACATTTCAGCACAACTTTGGCCAAGGACTTATTTTTTGCAGATTCTCAAATGTGTGAAACTGATATATTATATTTTCCATTATATTTTCTGTTAGCTTTGATGTCAGAGCTCAGGATAATCAGAAGTGAAGGGCTTTGGGATTGAGTACATTCTTGTACTGCCATTAGCCAATCAGCGCGGTCACGCATGTTAAAATGTCATTTCCCGTTGGCTTCAGAATGATTTGTCACTTGGCATTTACGGCTCATGTGATTTGGTATGCAGTGAAAAGTGGCGTCACACTCCATGTAAAAAATCCTGGTTGAGCATTCAAAACGATGTCACGGGTGACAAACACTGTGGGGTTTTTAGAATGTTCTTACCAGGTAGTCCTGAATGGATGCGATGCTGACTGTGGATTTCCTCCACTGTCGCTGGTATACGAGATCAGAATCCAGATCATAGGCTTGAGCCAAAGAAAGAGCTTCTCCATACTCCTCATTATCAATCTGTCAACAACCACACACACATAGAGAAGGTAAACATACCGACAGCTCTCAGTCTTATTAACGCTCTACTATCATCTGTTACTACTACATCAATAACCTGAATCCATCTGGAACAGAAGTGACTCACTAAATGTTTTCTTACTCTTACAGAAAGATGTTTCCTAATATGCCCTTTTAAAGGTCTCCGTCCAATTTTCTCCATCATCCTGACTTAAATGTCATATGGCTTCTAGGGATACTTCACCCAAAAATGATTTTTTTTAACTCACCTTTGAGTTGGTTCAAATGTATATACATTTGTTTGTTCTGATGAACACAGTGAAAGATATTTGGAAGAATGCTTATAACCAAACAGATCTCGACCCAAATTGACTCCCATAGTAGGAAAAATTACTTTTTTGTTCCTTTGAACACAAATGAAGACATTTTGAAGGACGTAGGACAGCAAAGAGTTCTGGGGCACTTTTGACTTAATAGTATTTTTCCTACTATGGTAGTTAATGGGTGTCGAGATCTGTTTGGTTATATTGGAGATCTGTGAGTTATTTTGTGGGTGCAGTATCCCTTTCAAAAATGTGGGAATTGTAGTAACTCACCTTTCTCTGATAGAGCTCCTCCGGTGTGGTAGACCGCAGGCTGACAAGTCGGTAGTTCTTAATGACGGTTCGAGCACGTTTTCTGGGAGGGGCGAAACGTTCCATCTCGGTCACGTAATACAGGCCCTGCTTGACGTAGCCGGAATAGCGCGCCTTTGCGGAGGACTCTTCATCAGAATCGGAGTCTTCCTCTCCATCGTCCTCCTCACCTGGCACGCTGCTCTCCATACGAGAGCGTTTTTGGGCCAACTTGACCTCACACTGAGGAAATTTTCAAGAGAATGTTAACATTTCTTCATCAGTTGCTTACAGGTTTGGAAATTGGAATGACATAAGAGTATGACTTTCCCGCTTCTGCAGAACACAAAAGACTTAAGTTCACTCAAAGATAAAAAAAAACTCTGTCATGAATTACTCACCATCTAGTTGTTCCAAAACTGTATACATTTCTTTGTTTGGCTTAACACAGAGAAAGATTTTGGACGAATGCTAACCAAGCAGTTTTTTGGACCCCATTGACTACCATAGTTGGAAAAATTACAATGGTAGTCAAAAGTCCCCCAGAACTGTTTGCTGTGTTACATTCTTTAAAATATATTTTTTATACAGATTTTGAACAACTCGAAGGTAAATAATTGATGACAGAATTTTTTTTTTGTGGATATTGTAACTACACAAACTGATATAAATAAGCATATTTGTACATTCATGTCGACTCGATATTTTATGATATAATACAATATAGTATTTTATAGCATATATTCGAAATGTTTTGCACGTGCACATTTTGGTGGGATTCATAAACCATGAAATCCTTCATTTTTCTGGCCTGCTGTTGCTGGTGTCACAATTCAGTCTACTGGACATCATATGTCCTTTGGGCACCATTAGCCAATCAGCTCTAGACCAATCAGTCACAAGGCATTTACGGCTCAGGTGATTGGCTTGAGAAAACCTGATTGTCAAAATGAGAGCCAATTAGCAAAGTACATTTCAAATGTGCACTTCCGGGCGAACTGCCTTTGAAACGAATGTTAATACTAAAAGATTGCATTTTCTGGTTACTACCGAGCCTGTATGTTAGAGGTATTTGTTGACTGACTACAGGACGATCAAAAATCAAGGCAGACACGTTTGGACTATTTTGTAAATGCATGCTTAGTTGGTTTTGATTATTGACTGATTACTGACCGCCAGAATCTTCTGTTTCCACAGAGCACAAACACATCACATTTTCTTTTCCTGGCAATATCTGTCGCGCCACCTCATTCTCACACACAATGAAAAATCGATCAAATAAACTTCACAAACTCGACACAGCAGCTGTGTGCTGCATTTCCCTATGGATTGAGCAAACCGTCAACCAAACATACAGCCAGAATAAAAAGCCACATCTTTCTCTCTTCTCTTCTTCTTTCTTTTCATTCCATTTTACTTCCCTCAAGGTTCACATTTCTATTCAACATTGGTGGAAAAAAGCCAAAGAAAAAATGAATTGGCGGTGGATTAGATGAGGTTTTATCTTATCAGGGAACTTTACAGCACTTTTATGATAATGGCCTGCAGATAAAATGGGTCTGGATTTATTTACAAGAGTAATAAACAACAGAAAAACAACATTCTGATATTTCTCGTGACAATATTCAATACAAAAATTTTTACAAATATACACACACCTTTATATATATATATATATATATTTTATATTTGTGTGTCCCTGGTCAACAAAACCTTTTTGGTCTTAAATAGCAAGGGAACATTTTTTGTAATCGTTAAAATACATGGTATGGGTAAAAATGACAGATTTTTCTTTTATGCAAAAAATCATTAGTATATTAAGTAAAGATCATGTTCCTTGAATATATCTTAAAAATTTCCGACTGTAAATGTATAAAAACTTCATTTTTATTTTTATTCTCAGATTAACAACTTCAAAGGCAATTTTCTCAATATTTTGCTTTTTTGCACCCTCAGATTCCAGCTTTGTAAACAGTTGTTGTTCTGCCAGATAGTGTCGTATCCAAACAAACCCTATTTCAATAGAAAGCTTATTTCTTCAGCATTCAGATGATGTACAAATCTCAATTTCGAAGATTGACCCTTAAGACTTGTTTTGTCATCCATATTTATACATATTAATATACTATACATACAGCCGCTAGAAAACCTAAAGGGACCATTTTCGTTTTTCTGAATTTACTATTTATAGGTATGTGTTTAGGTAAAATTATTATTTTGTTTCATTCTGTGAACTACTTACTTCCAAATTTCGATTACAAAATATTGTTCCCATTAGCATTTATCTGAAGAAAATGACAACTAGAGAAACAGGTCAAAATAATAGAAAATAACTTCATATTCACTTTGAAACCGTAATATTTGTACATGTATTTAGAAAACATTCAAATATCTATTTTTTATGCGATAACCTTGATTTTTGTCACAGTTTTCATGTGTCTCATCATACTGTCCGTTTTTTACATTGCTGTTGGTTGACTTTATGTCACTCCTGAGGTTTGATTTTGTTTAAATTCAACAGACCCAGGACTGCAATGGACACAATACATCTATAAATGCTGATTAAATGAAAAATTGGAATGGTCTTTTAATTATTTCTTCAGCTTTGTATATGTTATTTGGCATCACATTAAACTCATGAATACTTTAAAGTCATGCACACACACCTCCAAACTAAGGAAGCCGGCATCATGGGCCGAGGTGACTCGCGGTGAGGGTTCGAACCACTCGCAGGATTTGCCCAACAGATTTTTAAGGGTCCGCACAGAGGACACAGTGAGGGCCCCAGAACAGCGAGCCAAAATCAGTGCCGTTTCACTCCACCAGCTCACATCTAGCAGACACTGATACTGCTCCTTATCTTCACAAGAGAAAGAAGCACAGCAGAGATCTTAATATCACAAATAAAACATTTCACAGACGTTCAAAGTAAGCCTTCCGTATCTAAATGAAAATATTCAGAAACATTCACTCCAAATAAGAAATAGAAAAGAAAGACGTGCGAACAGACAAGATTTATGAAATCGAGTGATCTAAACCCACAATCAAAACGTCAATGTCTGAATTTAACGCCTCAGAGTGAAGGCATAACAAACCGGGCTTCATTAAAGCATTCTTCTCTCTCTCCTAGACAGGGTCTGCACTCACTTTATAATTAATAGTGCAAGATAAGTGGACAAACACCTGAGGTTAAAGGTCCGTCTACCTCTTATCTTTTTCCTTTTCTCCAGCGAGGTCTTCCACTCCGGGTTGATCTCGTCAAATCCAGGCTAAACGAAAGAGAGAGTCACAGAGTGTAAAAGAGAATTGCTCGGGGTGTTTTTTTCTGAAGAAAGACAAATCACGGTGGGCAAATCAGTCAGGCAGAACAGCGTGAGATCTGGAGTCTGAACTTCGTCTGGCGCGCGAAGCAAAAGGCAAACAACAAACAAATAATCCTGCAACATATTGGGAAATGTGTGATCGTGTCTAACTGTACCCCAGCGAGGGATATTGAAGCTGAAGTGATATTAAAATACCTTCTCCCATCCCAACTTCTTTTACACAGTGTACTGTGATCAGAATATCTGCTCTTACAAAAGTAATAATCACTATATTTCACTTTTATAACTTGTACAGTTCTGCTCGTGGATATGGAGCTTACTTTCCTGTAATGATTTTGGAGGATCTATTGACAGTAATGCAATATGATACACAAAACTACTGTATGTCTTCAGAGGTGTATATAGACCTTACATAATGAAGCGTTATGGTTTCATTAACTTAGAATAAGCTGTTTCTATCTAAATACACCGCTGGTCCCCTTGCATGGAATTTCACTGTGTTGTTTGTACAGTAGCAGATAAACTACAAGGGTTTTGTAAATTCCTTTGGCATAGACGCAAAAACGTGATGGCAACTTTGTTCTGTGACAGCCACCGTAGTGCTTCAAAAGGGAGAAAGCGAGGGGTGGAGCGAGCCACTGGTTGCAATTTCCAACCTTGCCACTAGATGCCGCTTAATTAAATGCACGGGACCTTTAAACAACTAGATAGTATTGTTACAATCAATCAATAACAAAATTCAGTGTGCACTTCCTCCCCGCGTAAAACCAACCGATCAGATCCGAGATTGCCTAAAGCTATTTAAAGTACGATACGCATCATGATCTAATGCAAATGCGTATGGGAAATATGTCTGAAAACATGAGCTAATTTTTACAATTTTATTTGAAAACACTAATGGCAGAAATGACTCACTGTGCCTTTAAATCTCCTCGCACATACACACACACACAATCATTTTCTTACTTGTTCCTCTTGTTTCCAGCTGCCTCTCAGTTTGAATGATGGAATATCCCAGAGACTCAGACTTCCCGAGAAGTGGATCACAGCCAGAACAGTGCCATCAGGAGACAAACTCATTCTGAACACGCCGTCCTGAGTAAAAACACACACATTCAATTAGGCATTACACTTTTCATTCCGAGTCCTTAGCAGAATGAGCTTAAGCTTTTTATGTGCTGTCTCACTACCCGAGGAGACAGAAAACCAGAACATTAAGCTAGGAGAAGCTAACCAAGGTAAGTCACCTGTTCGTTGTTACGCCTGGATAAATGGAGGAAGCTGGGCATCCTGAGGAATCCACGCCTCTGAGACTAAACAGAAAGAAGAAATGATGAGTAGTAACTTCTTAACTTCTTATGAATACCACGGGTGCATTTACACCCATCATTACACCCATTGCAATATTCTCACAGACTCATGCCTTTAAACAGCAGTGGGCGAGATTCGAGCGGCACGGCAATGAGCGGCTACGCCAATCACGCATGCTCTCTTCATTAGATGTTATTTATTAGATGTTTACATGCAAACATGCACACTCAAAATAGAATGTGATATTCTTTGACAGACCTCCAGGCAACGTACCTGTGCTTGCCGAGTATTCGGTATGAAAACATATCTTTCACGCTCGCACTCAATAACATTAAGCTATGTCAAGCCAAATCCATAAATAAATCATTGAATTTTTAATTAATAATAAAAACGTGATGAATTTCAAAGCGTTTTAATCAGAACATTCGAGAAGCTTCTCCTAACAACAGTTCTGGTTCCAGGGCTCAATACATAAGACCCTACAAAGCAAGAACGTGTCTATGGTTTCAGGTTTGTGTGAAGCACAGCCATGTGGGAACGCATGATTATTGTGTATTCTGAGCAGCAGTCAACAGTCTTTCCTCCAGGAGATATCTCGGTTTCTTCAAGGATAGAGTCATCCATACAAATGCATGACTAGTACAGATTTAGTTCACTTTTCATGAAATCCAATCCAATACAATATTTTCTTGTTGTATAAAGGGACAGTTCACCCCCCCCCCAAAAATGCGGTCATCATTTACTCACCCTCAAGAACTGTTTGCTTTAATACATTCTTTAAAAATATCTTAAACGGGTCATATGGCGCAATTACGTGTTTTTCTGTGTCTTTGGTGTGTTATAAGTTTCCCATGCATGTATTAGACACTTAAAAAACAAAAGATTCATTCTATCTAAAAGCGTTTGCTCAACCAGACCTGCCTGAAACGCTTTGTGTAAACACACCCACACGAATATACGTAATTTCGTGGTATAACTTGACTAAGACCGCCCAAATGTAAACGCAAGTTAGGTGGGCGTAGATGTCAATCTCATTGT
The DNA here is from genome assembly GCF_015846415.1 of Triplophysa dalaica. Classification (NCBI taxonomy): domain Eukaryota; kingdom Metazoa; phylum Chordata; class Actinopteri; order Cypriniformes; family Nemacheilidae; genus Triplophysa; species Triplophysa dalaica. The sequence goes on from NC_079554.1 coordinate 15,734,606, forward strand.
ATCGCCACTGCCGCAGCCATGTCATGGAGACGCTGTGTGTTTCGTTAGGAAAAGAAAGCCTCTTTGTTTGCCCTTCCAAAAGGAGAGACAACTAAAAACGAATGGTTACATTTTATTTACAACACTGTTCAAGAAAAGAACAATTCGAATATTCAAGTTTCTGCAGTGCATTTCACCGAAGATTGCTTCACGAACCTCGAAGATATCAAGACCGGCAATGCACGAAAGCTTTGGTTAAAAAGTGGGGTCACTGCAACCATTACAACTTCACATGACAGGCACTTCAGGTTCGCAGCCTGTAAGTATATGGTCATTGTAAAAGACTTTGCTACAGACTACCGTAGGTTGAGTCGTGTGTTTGTGATCTGCAAATGAAGACATGCACGCAACGTGAAAGACAACATAAGTCCTAATAATCAGTAATAATGTTCCAACTAGAGGCAACAAATGTTGTGTTTATGATGGGATTTATTGTCTTTGCTGAGTCGTGACGAGACGTGGCGTAACACTTGTTGATCAAGAAGGGCCAATGCACTCGTGTTATTTATTATGTTACCATTCCCTGCTTTATTGCGACCTTGTTTCCATCTCACACAAACTCTGTATGATGTATATTGTTGTTTGTTTATAGTCTTTATAACGTTGTATATAAAAGGTAAAACAGTAAGCTATAGTTTTTAATTATACAACATAATATACAACATTCCATTCCATTCCATTTTCTACCGCTTATCCGAACTACCTCGGGTCACGGGGAGCCTGCGCCTATTAATATACAACATAATATAGTAAAACCTTACCAATCCTTTACATCCTGCTTAAATCACGCTGGCAAAGTTGATGTATCTGCTTGATCATTTTCATTTTCCGTATGAGATTCGGGCTCAAATTGATATAAGGAATTACAGATGACATTTTATCACCTGTAAGTACAGTTGCTTTGGAACCTGATGTTCCGAATATGGTAGGAGGCGTCACATTTCCGTGAAACGCTCTAGTATTTGACCAATCACTACGCACTAAACAACTGGCCATTCATAGCACACCTCGCTTTTCTGAGCGATGAGCTTTGTAAAAAATCAGTGCGTTTCAGAGAGGCGGTGAAAAGAGGAGATACAAACATGCACGGTATGTGGAAAATACAGCATTTTTTAACCTTAAAGCGTGTATACACACTACATTACACCTGAAACAAACGATAATATCCATTTTAGCCGTGTCATATCACCCCTTTAATTTGTGTTCAACAGAACAAAGAAATTTATAAGGAGTTTTTTCCTACCATGGCAGTCAATGGTGGTCAAGATTTGTTGGATACAAGTATTCTTCCAAATATTTTTTTCTGTGTTCATCAGAACAAAGATTTACAACTCGTAATTTTATTATATTGCGTTTTGTGCCATGTTTGTGTGATGCTCGATATATAGTGTTTATGCTAGTCTGCGGGACCTTGTAAATTGCTCTGATTGGATGAATAAAGTATTGAACTGAATTTAATTTAACTTGAGGGTGTCAATTTTTGGGTGAACTGTTCCTTTAAGCGAGGTGTGCTATTATCGTTCTTGAAATAAACATAACAAAAAATTCAACAAATTGACAATAAAAAGAAATCCATAGGACCTATGACTGATATTAGACTGGAAGCTGTGCGCTTTTGATTTAGGCCAGTAAAACGACGCCCAAGCAACACCCTAGCAACAGGCTACTAATCCACTCCTTGGCAACCAGAATTGCAATATTGCGTTTTACACAGATTGACAAGAACTTCAAAAACAAGATTGTTTTTTTATTACTCAAACCAACGATCTAAGACCCCCAAAAATCAATTTGTTCAAAACCATGAATGCTGAACCGTTCCATTAACATTTCCAGACACATGCGGACAGACTCACCGCACTAATGTCATCTTCATAGCTGGTGACCTGTTTATAGTGTGGTGACCCCGATAACACCCTCCAGGCTGTGATCCCACAACGGCTCGCCCTGGAAGCATTACTGTCATTGGACTCACACCCTCCCACCAGCAGTAACCTGAGAAAGAGACAAACACATCATTTGCGCGAGACAGAGGAAACAGACAGACAAACACACAGAGCACCTTAATCCGGTTATATCAGAGTGAAGTGGTCCGTGAGGGGCTGATGAAATAGGATCTGATTTAGACATCTTACAAATGTGAACAGCACATTCAAATGCACATACAAACACACATTTAGACATGCACACTTCTACACAATATATTTACAGTGCCCCCATGTGGCAGTTAATGTCCTAACAAGTCCTTCCTCATAGAAGGACCAAATTGCAAATACAAATTGAGCAGCCTATTCAAGCAATAAAGATATTTGGGAGAATTTGGGTTTCTCATCCCAAGACTGATTCTGTTTCACACACAAACATACAGCGACTTTATTCAGGACCCACCTGTGGTTTGGATGATATATAGCTGTGGTAATCCCATTGGAATAGTGAGCAGAGAAACTAAAGCTGTGATTCTCCTGAAAGCCCTGATTGGTTCCAACACTGAGGGAGAAACAGAAAATCTATTTATTAACATTACATTATTACAGAATTAATTTTTTTGGGGGGGACCTGTCCCTTGTGTTCATCGCAACTGAGAAATATATAAAGATTTGGAACAACTTGAGGTTGAGGGGTTGGGGTGAACTGGTCATTTCATACTTTGCAAGATGCTCCATAAATAAAATAATGTTATTTCACCAAAACAATAAACAATAAAGTATTAATGTACACAATTCACTCATAACAGACATTTATAGCTGGTTATGTTTAAGTCCTTATGCATGTAGTTAAAAAATGTTCAAGTTTCAACAGTTTCTGAGATTGACAGGAAGATACAAATGAAAGCAATTAAGTGAAAATTCTGGTTCTTTCAACTAAATTTCATCCCTAAGAAAACTTCCAACATCGGTCGGGCATTTCCAAATGACTTTGAAAATATCCTTTAAGTAATACAATCACGAATGCGTTCCTCTCAGAAACATAATTAGAGAATAATGAAATGTGAAAAAACTTTAAAACCTACATCAAGGTTACTGAGAAGAAAAAAAAGATTTTCTATATTTATCCGCCATTGCTGAAAACAATTTAATGATGGTTTGAAGAACTTTGAGCTTATTAAAAAAAGAATTAGAAATTGCGGGGAATTTCATTAATACTCAAGAGCTAAAAATCTCCCCTTATAGTACTACTGAGATAAAAACAACACGACGTAGATGAGGGACATCTGGCGCTGGTTCCAGGCGTTTAAGCTTTGCCAACAGGAAGCAGAATTAGAATCATCTTTAGTAAACCTGTTCTAAAATCCTCCATGATGTATGATTCATGTATTGCCACATGTTAAGCGGGAACATAGCTTTTTTAGATTATGATAGCCACTTATGACTAATAACCACAGATTTTTTGTGCCTCTTCCAAAAAAAGCAAAACAGAACTGTTATGTTAACTGAATATTTACTATCCTTTTGCGTACCCTTGGTTTACAATATTGTGTGTTGTCTTTTCAAGCATGAATGACAATGTAGTCTTTTGAGATGTGAGTCCCTGGATTGTTCTGAGCTGAAAAGCAACCCACTGTTCTTGACAAATATACGTCAGGTACTGTGTATTCTTTGATCCCCAGCATGCTCTAGACATTTTCATTCCACCCCACAGTGACAATGTGATGTTGACATCCAACACAAAGGCTTCATTCAAGCATAGAGAGGCAAGGCACTAGAACTACGAGTATGTAAACTTCTTAAGGTCAAGTGTATGAAATGTAGCGGCATCTAATGGCGAGGTTGCGAATTGCAACTTTTTCCCCCTCCATTTCAAAGCACTATGGTGGCTGATACAGAACTAAGATGACATCAAATTTAAGCTTCTTTCCCGTATTTACAAGACGCACTGTGTAGAGCAGTTTGTCCGTTTAGGGCTACTTTAGAAACAACATGGCAAATACCATGTATGGGGACATGTGGTGTATATAGATAGAAATAGCTCATTCTAAGGTAATAAAAATATAACGCTTCATTATGTTCTTTATACACATTTGAAGACATAGTAATGTATATAATATTGCGTTTCTGGCAATAGATCCTCCAAACAATTACACATTGGACCTTTAAACGGGACCATTTGGGTGTTGTTATTAACGTAGAACAACAGATTTCGCAGCCTCTTCAGGGTAGTAATAAGTAAACATTTTATGGTCTTATTTTAAAGATTTTTATTTATTTTTGTAAATGCTAAATATTTTAGATTATGCAAGGAGAACATCAACTTTATGGTTTAAGGGCAGGAAACTCTAAAAGTAAACATTACTTAAAAAACAAAGCATAATGTGTTCCTGGATCTCTTATTTAAATGAGATTTTATACAGGGTATTTGTGTATTTGTGAATAATAGCGTCTCTAGGTGAAATCATTTTCTATGCTATGAAACTTCTATCTTCACCTGAAAAGGCTCCTTTCTGCTTACCTAACCAGAAAACTCTTGAGTTGCCCACTGTAGGTGATAACCAGCAGCTCGGCTGACCACTGAGCGCTGGCGGTGTACTCCAAGAACATCAGACCGGCTGCTGCATAACTAAAATCTCCAGGGAAGCTCACCGCCTAGAGAGATTCGGGCAACAAGAAAGACATCAAACAAGTGTGGTGGAGAGACGGAAGCAAAGTTACAAAGTGACAAAAATATATAGAGTCGTACAGGTCATAACACATTAAGACTCAGCAATGGAGAGAGAGACTAAACTAATAGTTTCTGACAGAGAGATGGAAGTCTGTGGAGCAATGCGGGAGAGAACCAGGGAGTGAGAGAGAGGGGTGCGATCGGAGCAATCAAAAGGTTCGCAGGGGGAGAGATGTGGGGGATTTGAAAGTGGCAAAACCGGTCAAGACGGCGCTTTTTATGATATAAAAACTCTGGAAATGTCCGTCAGGGGCTTCAGGGGGCTTATAGCGGAAGGGAGCCAGAAAATGTGTTCTTTGCATGGGCAACAGAGTGGGGAAAGCCCCCTCTTGAGACAGGCAGGCAGGAAGGCCAGAGACTAGCCAGTCAAAGTAATATACTGTAGTATAGCGAAAGTAGAGAGAGTGGAAGAAAGAAACTTTTAAAAGCACTTTATTACATCAAAAGCTAAAACCACACAAAATTACCCCGAGTATAAAGTTCACCAAAGTACAACAGACAAATTTGTGTATTTGAATATCTTTATACATGAATTGGATATGAGTCTATTACCAGTTGGTCTGATTCTATATGATAGTACCCCTCTCTTCTCAAAGGGTTTTACACAACATCTAATGCATGGCATGCAATTTAAAGGTACAGTGTATGAAATCCTGTAAGGTTTGCGGCATCTAGAGGTGAGGTTGTGAATTGCACTCCTCCCTTTCGAAGCACTACGGTGGCCGAAACAGGAATAAGATGTTTTCATGTTTTCACTTCTTTCCTGTAGGAGATAACGTATTTATGAAACGCGAGAAGTTTGTCCGTTTAGGGCTACTGTAGAATTTAAAAACATAATGCTTCATTGTGTAGGGTCTTTATACACATCTGAAGACATAGTTATGTATATTATATTGCATTTCTGTCAATAGATCCACCTAAAAATTACACGGTGGACCTTTAATCACTGCTAAGAATACCTAATGAAAAAGAAATTACAAACACTAGTTAGTTATCGGATGATAAGTCAAATCGTCTACCCGCAAGACTCATCCCTACACTTGAGTGTGCGTTAGTCAATCTTCATAAATGTTTCAACAACTATGTTGGACATATACTGAAGACATACGAAAAGAAAAAAAGTGATGCTGAGCAAGAAGCCAGAGGGCAAACTACACCCACTCATTAGGGTGCAGTCATTATAACCATCACACGTAGAGAGGCAGAGGACGAAGATGAAACAGAACTGATGCTGTGCACCTTAAGCAAGACGTCAACAAAGGGAGGAGGCAGGGTGGCGGACTGAGAAAAAGCTAAAGCGAAATAAGAGTGAAACGACTGGAGGTGAAAAAAATAAAGACAGACGAGTGCAGCGGAGGGTTGACGTACAGGAGGTATAATGAAGAGCTCGCTGCCCATCAGGTCGAAGACTCGGACCGTGCCGGTGCTGTCAGCATAAGCCAGCAGGGCACAATCATGACTCCATGCAACCTTGCGCCAGTGAGGGTTTGGGTCCTTGGGCACTGCAGGAGGGGAGACAACAGACAAATACGTATAAGTGCATTATACTTTAAAGCTGAAGTGTTTCGCTTTTCTGATGTTTTCTGACGATCCCAATTCCACAATCAGAGATTGTAATTCCATGCAAATGTCAAGCTTGGGATGAAAACGTTTTTATCAAATGTTTTTACCATACTGATAGGCAAGATGTCAATATTGGTGGTTTAAATACCAATGTGAAGTCTTTCTTACTATTTAAACGACTTCTGTGTTTTTAAAACATAGTTTTCACTAGTCAAGTATGAAACATCCATAACGTTCCATGAAAGCAGAAAAAAAATACAATTTTGTGGTCTATGAAGAGCCATCCCTTCTCAATATGTAGGGTCTTACTCCTTCTGGTTAGCACATTTTTAATTCACAGAAACTCTATGAAGCATGTTGCCTTTCAAAAACGTGTGTCCTTTTTTTGTCACAAGCATAACACCTTAATTGTTTCCTATTTTAAAACAGAAAACTGATATTTTTCTGATATATGGAGATATATTACAGATGGTTTAATATATTGGCAATAAATACATTAGAATTTATATTTCAAGTTCTGAAACATTCATAACGCTGGAATTGCGCAGATAAACCTTCATTCATATTGCAAGACATGAAATAGTTTGAAATAGACAGAAAGACAGATATAGTTTGTCCATTATGAGTATTATATTTCGTCAATGGAACGACACATTTCTGCTTTAATTACATTGACAACCCCTAAAAAATGAAAAACAATTTAAACAATCAACCCCAAAAGCCAAGGAGACTTTTAACAACCATAAATCCACATCTGTTTGCAAGTGATGAAAACGTAATCATATGACTTTAACTGTGACATTCTCCAATCCAATTTTCTGATTCATCTTTCAGCCTCCTGCCTGTCTGCCAAACAATCAATACAAATATGGGCCCATTTTAAAGAGCATTGTCAATGTAACATCACCTGTGCGATCGAGATCCATTCTCTCGCGACGACCTCTGCGGTCGACGGTGACAAAAAGACAGAACAGTCAAACATCAAAAGCTATTGAAGTGTAACCCCGCTGAGCACAAATCTGATTCGGTGTGTGACAAGACTGGAGGCGTCCTCAATTTTCAAGTTTCAAAACACTGCTTGATAAAAGCAGTACAGTTTTGTCACTTAAACAGCAGTCCAGTGAAACATCCGCTTTGTAAAAATCAGCTCCAAAAACTGTTTCATCACAGCTCATCTCAATAAGCTACAGCGTCCCGCAAGGCCGCATGTTACAAAGCCCGTGCTTTGGAAACCGTCCAGCTACCGTTCATAAGACAAGGCGGGATTAATCAAACAGATATTCACTTAATTTTTTTGCCTTTGGTCTGAGTGGTACGACTGAGATCAGACACAAGCGATAGCAGCACTGTGTTTCCAAGCCAAATGTTACCATAGAAACTATCTTATCAATCCGACCCCTGTGGTTTTAAAAACTAAGAAACGCAAGCTTGCGATTTCTATTCAAGTAAAAAAAATTGGGTGGGGGGTCAATATTTTACAATGAATGATGGCACTTAGCAAGATAAATATCGGTAGGGGAAACGCTTAAGCAGGGTCCATAAATCACCCCTCAGCTGTTAAAAGCTAATTAATCTAAGATGAACGCTAGGGCCAATATGCCTGAATTTGTGAGATGAGCGTACCGTATCTGTGAAGATTTGCAGGCCGTAAATCTCATTTAAATAAAACTGAATGTGTGTGGCGTACGACGGAAAAAAAGTGCACGGTCAGCCTGTTTGAGTCTCACTATAAAAACATCACCATCAGAATGAAAGCGCAAAGGCTGCTGAGTCAATTTGTGCTTTCTGTAAATAAAAACAACCTAAGGGACTCACAAAAAAGATTCAATGCATTTAAACACAATATTGAACAGCTATCAATTGGAATCAAATTGTGTCTTTCTGTGTAGAGGTCATCTATGTACTTCTAAACATAGACATAAAATAACCATTAACAAACAGACGATGTAAAATTATAAAATATTGATGAGGTATCATGCATTACAAAGATTTTGTGTACAGTTCCCCCCCTATAATAATACCACTTGAAAGCCACCTGAATCCAAAAAGGATAAAAGTTTGCACGTGATGGGATTGCATTTGGTTTTAATAGAAATAAAACATTGAAAATGCACTTGTAGTCGATCATATTTCATTTACTGCACCTCAGCATTTCCGAGACCTCTCGCATACACCCCATAAAAATACACCTTATTATATGTCTCTACTCCCAGCTTCACACTGCATTTTCTTCACAGATAGAAGAGTTTTATTTACACATGGATTAATTTTAAATGAACGACCGAGAAGGTTACTTGTGTTAAATGTCTTCGATGCTGTCACAGAAGGGAAAAAAAAAGCCCATCAGTGCTGCGGCACAGAATACGCATCCGATATAAAACGTTGCTTTCCGTCTCGAGAGTAAAACCTGGTTGTATAGCAGAGCGCATGAGACTAAGCAGAATTAATCCAGCACCTTCATTACATAGTTCACACTTCTGCAAGTTCTGCCTTTACCGAAGATATTGGCTGAAGGCATATATCCATGAAATAAGCTGAAATGAACGAAGACAATTGAGGAATATAAGGGAATTGAAAGCACACTCTGAATGATATTGCTCATAAAATATTAAATGGAAATGTAATGCTCGTTAGGCTATGGAGCAGGGAAGAGACCTACAAATAGAGCATTTTATGGCAACTGATGTCCAAAAGGTTGAATAAGGTTAAAGGGATAGTTCACCAAAAAATTTACATTTTGTTATTGTTAACTCACCCTCGTGTTGTTCAGACCCTCCATGGCTGTCTTTGGATTCAAAGCACTGATTTTTTTATAAAAAAGTGTTTTGCAGTTTTAAACACAAAAAAATATAAAAATAACTCCCCATGACTCAAGCTTGCTCTAGTAGTGACGTGATTATGACGTAGCAAGCGGAGGCATAAACCGAAACAACAATGGAGGACAAAATCATCGTCGCTGTATCGGGATACCCTGAGCTGTACGTATATCTTACATTTATCGAAACAGGAATGAAAAGGATCTTGCTTGGAAAATGGAGTGAGGAGGTCGGACAATCTGTTGTAATAATAAATAAATAACACGATTTATACGTGCAAGTCGCATTTGGTGGATGACGGTTAAAGGGGAGGAGTTCACGGATGCTCCGGCCAAGCCTTCTAATTTACATCATTTGAGATGGATAGTCATTTCAGGGTGGAAGTGAATTTTCAGATTTTAACTGAATACTATAAGGGTACATGAATTAAAAAAGAAAATGACCCACATTGATACGTTTTTTAATATAAACGCTGGAAAATTTCATGAAAAAATAAGAATTGTCATTAGTAATTTCACTGGGACTTTGATGTCTTTCACCATGTCTACACCAGACACGACCGGAGCTGCACAACAACAGACATTAGGAACGAATTAGAACCTATTACAATTTACAATTATTATTACAATTATACAATTATTTTTTATGTAATTGCCAATAAATGATTTTCTCGTGACTAAATTATGTTTTCATTAACGCTCACATGTAGGTTGTTGTCAGTACGTCATTGGTCAAAGAGCATACTGGTCACAGGAGCATAAAACATGGCGGACGCATGCTTTTTTAACAGCCGATAGGTAGGTTCTTATTCAAATTCAGTAGGTACTGTAACAGTATGTGATTTCGGACGCAGCAACAAACGTCATGGCAACAAAAAGACAGATATGCTGTCATAGACATCTTTGTGTCAGACTGCACAAACAGAGCTAAAAACTTAATCAAATAATGAATTGTATTTTATTTTTCAACATCAAACCTATGATTATACTTTCAGGACAAATGAAATATACACCATATATCTTGGTGAGTTATTTTATGAAGTCTTTGTGTTCTCTTGAAGCTTGAGATTGTAACCAGACAACCCAAAGCACCACTTTTAAAAAAAAAACGCACAATGTTTCCAAAGACCAAAAAAAGACATAGATAATATGTCTTTTATTTTGTAATAATAGGATTGAACAGAACAAGGGTGAGAAAATAATGACTTTTTTGCATATATTATCCCTTCAAAGCCTTTAAAAACTAATTCCATATTTACTCATTTTAACTGCAAAATAGTAAAAAAGACAAAACTTTTACTTTACCTTGGCATTTTCCTATGACTGATCCAAAATCATCTCTAGCTGACCTAAAGAAAGCAGGAAGCCCATCAGAAGTGTGTTGATTACAGCAATTACAACAATCAACACTTAATAGTTTAGAGTTTACAATAACCATACCAGGTAAACACTGGAGAATGTATTCACATAATGGAGCTATACATTTTATTAGCGAAGCAATTTGATGCTTTTTTCAAACCCCAGGCTCTAAAGAAAAACAAGAAAAAGCTCCCTTGTGCCCTGAAGCATGACTTTCATTTTCGAGTGTGGATTAGCTAATGCTAAACGTCATAAATCACACCTTCTGAAACCAAACACTACATGAGAACACACATACGCAAGACACACATACACATATACTGTATATTTGAAAATACATCATGTGCACCACATCATCAATCTCAGGAGTACCACTGCTTAACCGTTCAAAACATGAGACAAGAGGGTGAAAAATTAACCAATTATAGAAAGAGCCAACATTTCCAATCGATGTGCAGAATTACCTAATTTCCACGCATTGGTCTTGAACCACAGCCAGAAGTTTTCCATTACTGCATGTAAAAATAACAAAATGGAGGAAAAACAACAACAGAATGACTGGGTAAGCAAACACATGACATAAAACACCCTAAAAATAAACATTTCTATCACAAAGAAACGTTGCTTCTATCTGCAGATCAATAGCTAATTAAAGCTGTCAGCCTCAGATGGCATTTCATTGATTTGCATACTAGATAACTGGCAGAGATTACATGGACTGAGATTACATGGTTTCTTTTTGCATCCACAAAGAGAAGTTTAATTAAAATAAAGACAAATCACAAGAAACAAAATAAGCTGTTGTGTGAACAACACATCATCAAAGGGATAGTTCATCCAAAAATGAAAATTCTGTCATCATTTACTCACGCTCATGTTATTTCATACCTGTATCAATTATTTTGTTCCGATGAACACAAAGAAAGGTATTTGGAAGAATGTTAGTAATTTTCAGTTTAGCAACATCAATGACAGAACTTCCAAATATCTTTCTCTGTGTTCATTGGAACAAAGACATTTATACAGGTTTGAAACAACCTGAGGGTGAGTAAATGATGACAGATTTCAAAACTCTTTAAATGCAATTAAAAACTTGAGATCAAAGTAATGATCTACTGACAACCACAAAAAAGAATGATGAACTTATATCAACACCAGACCCAACAAAATCTAAACTGGTCAGATTCTGTGAAAAGCTTTCGGAAAAGCGGGTGACATCACCTTGCCAGAACCAGTTGCCAGTTCACTTGTTTGGTTGCTAGGCGCACCAGCCCGGGTGGTAGAGTTGAGCTGGATGGGCTAAAACACAGAAAGCTGTTAGTGTGAGGAGCCAAATAGCATTGAAGTGTCACACAAACAAACAGATGCTTAGAATCAGGGCCGGGTGTGGGGGGGCTAGGGCGAGCATTTCCACCAATATTTTTCTTGGGCCCCTTCAAAAATTTCGAGCTGACAATAAAAATAATGATCACTAAATACTTGACCTTGTGCTGCAATGAGCTACTGAACACTAAAGTATATACAGTATGGGTAGTTGACAAATATATACCGAACATGTGTCCTATGGTGTGACGGCAAAAATCTACACAACAAACTGTTAGTATTAGTAGTTTTATTATTGAATATTTAATGATATTATTTATATTATTAAGTTATTGGTATTATGTAATTGTAGTAGAGTAGGCGGGGCGAGACCGTGGTTCGAGTTGGGTAATTGTGAATGAGCGCCAGCTGTGCGCACACCGGGCTCGAGCCGTGAGGGGCCGCCGGCTTTTATTATTTCTGTTATTAAATGTTTAAAACGTTTTTTCCGGTTGCCCGACTCCTTCCTTCCCTTTTATGGAGATATATTACAGTAATATTATTTAGTTTCTTTAAACTTAGAAAAATAGGATTTACTAACTACCCATTTACTATTGTATAATACTACATGTGCTAGCAATATCCAAATGTTTCCTTATTTTAAGCATTAAAATGTTTACCTAATGTAGTATAAACGTTCTAAATACAAAGGAGGGCTTTCCCTTAACAAGGGGTTAAACCACAATATCTCACCTGTACCAAAGGTAATGAAGAATAAACCTGAAGGGCCCTGTGAAAGAAAGAAAGAAGAAAGGAAGAAAGGAAGGAAGGAAGGAAAGAAAGAAAATTTGTCAAATTATTATCCAGTGAGTGTGAAATATGACTGCTGTAACTGTAATGACATATATTTCAATATCAGTGAGCAAATTGTTGAAAAAGCAGGTGTGGATAAAACAATACACTAAGGCTGTGTCTCAAAACCTATAGTGACCTGCCTACATAGACAGCACTTATGTGTATTGTAGTAAAGTTTATGCAGCCCTCTTTAATTAATTTGTTGTATACATTTTATTCATTTTTATATTACTGTATTTACATAACTGCAGAACAGACCTGTACTCATTGATGCAATTCTAGTTTACATTACCTGTTACTGCCTTCGCAATGAGAGAGGAGTTGCGCTCTTTTAATCCACGCAGCTGAAAATGAAACAAGACAACATGTGCTATTCTGACAACATCTCATCAATGAGTTTAGAGTATATATGTGAAAGTGAAAGTGACCGATATATACAGTCCCCTGTATGAATACAGTATGAACTTTTACCGCTATAAACGCATTTTAACAGCAGTGTTTAAGTGGTAAAGAAATGTGCACTGTCAACTTCATCATGATAAAGCACAGTCATATTAACTTATAAACAACGCCACGATTATGCACTTGGATAACGTTACGTGGCTCAACTCAACTTGCGCCAAACAGTTGTCATTAAATCTCCATATATATCTCAAAATCAAGAACAAAAGCATTTGTTTCAGAACAAGCGAGCGAATTGTGACAAACCTGAGTGTCTGTTTCGGGCGGCCATTCGGTGTTAATAAGTAAATCATATAAAATATTCTCCTCTTCGTCTTCTACTTTAATATCACCTGCCATGTTTTCAATGAACTGTCCAGCGCCAACGTCACACTACGGCAGCCTGCGAAGTACACTTATAGGTATAAGGAATCTTGTTAATACCGTGACTGATTATTGAAAATCGTTCACAAAAATGTGATATTACAGAAACATTTAATGGCTAATACTACTCAGTTGATGAGAGTAAATTAACATTCGCGTCTTTATTTATAATACAAACAGAATCAGAGGAACTAAAGTGAGCTTGACATATAGGGAAGGCTTTCCATGTAACACCCTGTCAAACGCCATATTCCACGTTATTTCCGGTTGAGAGACTCAGGAGTTTGACAGTATGGCTGCGTACTCTGGTAATATTTACTTTTCACAATGACAGAAGTTTTGTCTTAAAACTTGTTTAACAACGATTAATGTGGTTAACGTGACATTATTATCTTTATTTGCTCGTTATATCTTCCAGAATTGGGAGTGATGGCTGAAATTGCTCAGGCAGTGGAAGAAATGGACTGGCTGTGAGTTACACAACCTTTTTTGCTTTCCTTTTCGCAAAAGTTTCACGTCTCACACACTGTATTTGTTTATACATATTAAGGATCCGATTATCCATTCATAACTAAAGTGATAGTTGATTCCCTTTAGGCTGCCAACGGACATTCAGGCCGAATCTATCCCACTGATCCTGGGTGGAGGTGACGTGCTTATGGTGAGAAGCTAATCGGTTTCTAGTTCAGCATCTGTGCCTCTATGGGGGTCCTCAGAAATATTTAACTTCTCAAGTGTATGTATGTTATATCATTGCCTCTGTTTTGTTTACAGGCAGCTGAGACTGGAAGTGGAAAAACTGGAGTAAGTTTTAAACATTTCGCTTTCGTAAATGTTTATACATAATACAACAGTGTTGGGTTTTACATGTTAATAAATATAAAAAAGAAAAAGGGGAATGATAAAATGTATTAAATGAGGTCAATGTGGTTTTAGGCCTTTAGTATTCCACTCATCCAAATAGTTTATGAGACCCTTAAAGACCTCCAGGAGGGAAAGAAGGGACGAGGTGCTGTAAAGACAGGAGGAGCAGGTATTATACTACTTCCGTAAATGAGCTGGATGATCCTATTGCATATAAAGTAGATCCCGTTGGTCTCCATTGTTTGGTTAATTGTCGTTGTTTGGTTTGTTGTCCTCCTCAGTGTTCAATAAATGGCAGATGAACCCTTATGACCGAAGTCCTGCATTTGGTAAGTGTGTAACATCATTTATACATTGTATGTATTAGATGTAAATAGGCTCTTTAGAAAACATCCAGCACTCCTTGCTTCCCTTCTCTCTCTCTCTTTAGAGAGGCATTTTTTTATTTATATTTATATTGCACACCTTTTGTTTCTTCAGCTATTGGTCCTGATGGCATGTGTTGCCAGAGCAGAGAATTTAAAGAGTGGCATGGCTGCCGTTCCACCAAAGCGGTCAGAAAAGGTTAGAGAACATCCTTATCGTGTTTTTGTTTCTTTTCAAAACCATAAGGATCCTTGGAAGATACATTTGCCTCCTTTTTGTCTAGGGAAATATTATTATGAGGTGACCTGTCACGATCAAGGGTTGTGCAGGGTGGGCTGGTCCACTGGCCAAGCATCACTAGACTTGGGTATGTTTGTTGTGCTTTCAGTCTGACTTTATTTACTGATCTAGTGATGTTACAATAGGAATCACAACAGTGTTTGTTATCCGGTTTTACTCTCTTAGGGACGGACAAGGATGGATTTGGGTTTGGGGGAACTGGGAAGAAATCTCACAATAAGCAGTTTGATAGTTATGGAGAGGTACGGCTTGCTGGAAGTTTTGGATCTGAGGGTGTTTCAAACTTAAGAAGTGTTAGACGGTATTTACTGTTTGTCTTTTCCAGGAGTTCACTATGCATGACGTCGTCGGTTGCTACATAGATATGGACAAAGGTCAATTGTCATTTTCCAAAAATGGTAAGAGGTTTTTAATTATTAAAAAAAATTCTCTGTTTTTTTTTTATATTTTTTGTAGTATTGTAGATGTATTTCATATAAGGCAGTGGAGGCACTCAAATTATTATTCAGATTTACAAGTCTTTCTGAAGACAAATGATACGTTGAAAAGACATGGAGGTTGCTGTAACTGATTCCTGATTGGCTCTCACAGGTACTGATCTGGGTCTGGCATTTGAGATCCCCCCACCGTTAAAAACTCAGCCCTTCTTTGCTTCCTGTGTTTTAAAGGTATACAACAAGAACCTTTTGCTTCCAATTCACACCTTTTTAATATTGCTGCAAAAATTGTTAACATTCTTTTGACATCCATATTTGTGCCCTTAAAAGAACGCTGAACTTAAATTCAACTTCGGTAATGAACCTTTCAAAAACCAACCTAAAGAAGGCTTTATTGCCCTGAGCCAGGCTCCAGATGGTCATGTGGTCAAATCCTCCCAGACAGGTGAGCTTCAAATCAGATTAGATTAATTAATGCCTGCAGCGAATGTATTTGATTGATGTTTCCACCGGTCATTTGTTTTCGTCCCCAGGCAGCGCTAAAGTGAGCGAGGTCAAATCCGGTTCCAACGCCCCTCGAGCTCTGATCATTGAACCGTCTAAAGAGCTGGCTGAACAAACTCTCAACAATGTCAACCAGTTTAAGAAATATGTTGAGAACCCAAAACTAAGGTGAGATGAGTGATAGAAGAGTTGCAGTTTTGTTATTTTGGTGTGTGGTGTTTGGATCAAAATATGATGTCACCGCAGGGATCTTCTCATTATTGGAGGAGTGGCTGCTAAAGATCAGCTCTCCGTTTTAGAAAGTGGGGTAAGTCCCCAAATCTCTTGGAGTACAAATTTTAAACATTTAAACAGGATTTTTATGTAATTGTTTGTTGTTTAAGGTTGATATTGTAGTTGGGACTCCTGGCAGACTGGATGATCTCATATCCACAAAGAAACTGGATTTATCCCAAGTCCGCTTCCTGGTGCTGGATGAGTGTGTATGTGAAACACCTTTAGCATACTTACTTTCCTTTCAATTTCTGATGATTTGAAAAGTAGATTTCAACAAACAAACACATCTGACTTTGTTTCCAGGATGGACTCCTCACAGCTGGTTACACTGACTTCATTATGAGGGTCTACAATCAGATCCCCCAGGTCACCTCAGATGGCAAGAGACTACAGGTGATTGATGCTTCATCTACTTTACCATAGTGGGTCGGGTACAGTTCTTCATTGGTGAACCTCTTATGTTGCAGGTGATCGTTTGCTCTGCCACGCTGCACTCGTTCGAAGTAAAGAAGCTCTCAGAGAAGATCATGCATTTCCCTACATGGGTGGATCTGAAAGGAGAAGATTCTGTGCCGGAAACCGTCCATCATGTGGTGGTGCCAGTCAAACCCAAAATCGACAAGCTGTGGGAGAAACCGGGCAAGAACCACATCAGGGTACACAATTTTAAGATCTCGCTCCCCTGTGCTTCTATATTCAACAGCAGACAATTTATTGTAGCGCTAAGTTACTAAAAACATGGCTAGATGTTTATTTGAATATAATCCTTCGATAGTTTCAGTCCTGTATGTCCTCCGCATCGAATGTTTGAAGCAGTGGGTTAACCCGGTTGGTGCTAAAGTGAAGTGATCATTTGTCCTTCACAGACTGATGAAGTTCATGCCAAAGATGACACACGACCTGGAGCCAACAGCCCAGGTGAAAATCACCTTCCATGATCAGTAATAAACTTAAAAAGGATCTGATATAAAAAGTGCTTGTACCTAAATCCTCTTATATGGTTTTATATCAGAGATGTGGTCAGAGGCCATCAAGGTTCTGAAAGGAGAATATACGCTGAGAGCCATCAAAGAGCATAACATGGATCAGGCCATCATCTTCTGCAGGACAAAGATCGACTGTGACAATATGGAGGAGTACTTTATCAAACACGGAGGAGGTTAGCCCGGGAGACACTGTGGTTTTTAGAGCCGTTATCTAACAGCCATTATGTGCATCAGGTCTGGAAGCAAACATTTGGCTTGAGTGACAATTTGTCAAATTGTTTCCTACAGGCCCAGACAAGAAAGGACACCAGCTCTCTTGTGTCTGTCTTCACGGTGACAGGAAACCAAATGAGCGCAAAAACAACTTGGAGATATTCAAGGTAAAAAAAGTGGAAAATATAGACTAAGATGAGGTGTTGAATAGCTTTCCTAATAATCATAGTCACATGGATTTTTCTGTCGTCTGTGCTTTAGAAACAGGAAGTGAAGTTTCTGATTTGTACCGATGTGGCTGCTAGAGGAATAGATATCCGCGGTGTTCCGTACGGTAAGAATAAAGGGCGGGTATTTCTGAACTTCTTATAGGTCTGAAATGACCAAAAACCCTATGTGTCAAGTGATGCCTGAACCGCATGCACAGGATTGTGGGATATCATTGGCTGGTGAAAAAAACCTTGTTGCTTTTCTACCTCTGCTCACAGTGATAAATGTGACTCTACCAGATGAAAAGCAAAACTACGTTCATCGCATTGGAAGAGTCGGCAGAGCAGACAGGTGAGGTCCAACATGCTTTCATACCGACACTCTTTCTTGGTTATGTGAAGATAAGCATGTCTGTACATTTCTGATTACATTGAGTCATTCATGGATGTGTGTGATGTCACTACAGGATGGGTCTGGCTATTTCACTGGTTGCTATGGATAAGGAGAAGGCAAGTTGGAAGGAATTTGTTGAATTGTAACGTGTGTATGTTTGTGTGCATGCGTGCGTGCTAATGCAGTGTTTGTTTGGGGGGATTACACACAGGTGTGGTATCACAGTTGTCCCAGCAGAGGAAAAAGCTGCAATAATACCAGACTCAAGGAAAACGGAGGATGCACGATCTGGTATAATGAAAAAGAGGTGAGAAATCTGTGCTGCGATATTCTGTATTTTTGCAGCAAAAGAAAACGCAGGAACTACAATTGTAAACATTGAACTTAATACACATCTAAGTCCTGTTTTTTTTTTAATTATTTTGTATAGTTGTTGTCTGAAATAGAGGAACATCTAAAATGCACTATAACTCAGTGTGAACCTGACATCAAAGTACCTGTCGATGAGTTTGATGGAAAAGTGACTTACGGCCAGCGCAGGGCCACAGGGGGTGAGTCTGTTTATATGTCTTCCTTTTGTCCTTTATGCCTCTGTTCACTGTTTTTATTGCCTGTTTCTATTACCTATTTCCCCTATACACACCAGGTGGCCTTTATAAGGGCCATGTGGATATATTGGCCCCAACTGTACGAGAACTAGCCAACCTGGAGAGAGAGGCACAGACATCCTTCCTGAAACTCTGCTATCTACCCAACCAGCTCTTCAAAGCCTTCTAAAGCTACCGGCACGCAAACTAGCACTTATTCATCATTCAACTAAATAAGGACATGTAAATGTAAAAACACGTATCGCTAACCTTATAAAAATTCATTTCATTTTGTTTCGCATGGTTTGACATGCAAAGAAAATTTGATGTTATAAATAAGATATGTATGGAAAAAAGTATTTTTTTGTTTTCAAAGCATTTGAGTCATCCTTAAATACATTTAAATGGCAAAACATTTTGAGTATTTTATTCAGTTTCTAATGTCTCAAAATATAGGACTAACACTAATCCAACTAAATTCAAGTTTAATACTATAAATATTTCTGCAATGACAATGAATTCCTTTGAGTTGGAATGCTCTACCGTTATTAACACTAGGGGGCGCACTTGTCTTTGTGGAGAGAGACAGACTTCCAGTAGGCCTACGTTTAAAACGCACCTTTTATGATTTGTGTCTGAAGAGTCTTTCTTTATATTGCAGCAGAGATCAGTCAGAAGAGGGCAATGAAGTTAAAAGTCCTTAATATTCCAAAATGACATGACTGTATACAGTCACCCGGCAAGCCTGTGTTATTAGAGACTACCGTTTAAACTCAGATCACACACAGGACGTCTCTCTGTAATTACACCCAAACTAACAGCAGCGCTTGTAAACAGCCATGCGTTTTAAACTAATCCACACGCGAGACCACACATACCTTTTCTTGGATTCTTGCCCTTAATCTGATTATATAACCGAATATAGATCTACACAAAAGATGAGACATAATGGAGCTTGCCAATGCGCAATCTAAACAAATCCTGAGTTTCCGTAGTCATAATTAGGCCCAGACGGAATCTGTGAACTTTCTCAGTTTCTGCACACATATGGTTGGAAAATCTGCAAAAATCTGTGGGAATTTTATTTCGGCTGTTACACTTTTACAGGTCGCTGAGACAATATCAAAATAATCAATAAACTGACACATTTGAGGGATTACTTTTCTCTTCACGTTTCTAGCTTTCTTTCATGTTATGTAACTGCAGTAGCTCCGTTTGTGTGTACGTGTGTTTCCATGCACACTTCTAAGCATCTCTGAGAGTAAATGGTTTCCAGCTGTCCAAGTGTGTCTTTATTTCCAGCGCTAACAATGACACTACATACATTTGATTGCCTTCACACACACATTGGCCTTTTGCTCTTTTCCTAAGCCTTGCCGTCTCACTTTTAACCCGTTCAACATGCTAGCCGACAGACTAATGACACATTTCAGAATATTTGCTTATGTCTGAGCACAATTATCGACGCATAAATGCTAAAAGGTGCGGACAGAACAAAGATTAGACGGGGTAAAATTTTAACCAGGGGCCCACGACAAGATGTGGGTTAAGGAACGGAGTCAAACAGGGAGTATGTAAGTTCAATCACATTCCAGGAAGCCCTACAGGTACCTGTAAAGCCTCCACCTTCCTATTCCCTACGGATTTGACTGTTGTGAGGGATTTATGTATGAGCGACGGATTACGGTTTGAAAATAAGGGACAGGAAGTCCCGCCCACCAGGCCCATAGGGCAGGTACTCTGCACCTGGTAATGAGAAATGTCCCTGTGGCAGGTAACACAGATCACATGAGTTGAGAGGAAGAGCGAGTGCTGTTACTACAATGCTTCTCTCAGGTTACAGGGTCTGATATGAAGATGCTTCAACAGAAGATAAAATGGGGGTTGTTGGGTATTCGTTCCCCAACGTCCACTTTAGCTTTGTTTTGATTATGTTAATTCTGCCAATGTTCACTATTACAACATCCTGTATTGATGTAAATGTGTCTTGACCAATCAGAGATACTTTTTCACACATAAATGAAGTGCTGGAGAATAGAGCGGATAAAGGACACACTGGGCCACTGCAAAGAGGAAGTTCTGTAATCTAAAGGGAATTATTACGATTTTGCTTGTATAATCTTAAAGTATGAGACTTAACTGTTAAATGTGTGCGTGCATCTGTGTTCAATGACAGTGGTTCTTAAACTTTTCGTTGTGAGGCCCACTGTGTATAGAGTGCATTGCTTTGTATCCCCCCAAATAAAGACTAATAATCTTACACTTAGAATTGTAATAAAAACAAAAACGTATTTAGTTATTCAATGCTGGAACATTATTCTTTTCATTGATGTTTTTTTTCTGATGTTTGGTTTCATAAAATGAATGATACATTTCTATATTTCATAAAATGCCACAAAATCTGTGTCCCCCTGGATCCATCTTGGGGGGCCACGAACCCCACCACAGCTCTGTGACGATAAAACAGGTGGACTGAATAATCCAGATACCATACAAAATGTTAGCAAGAGCACTATCCACAACATTTGATGTATTAGAATAAACAGATACGATGCAGGATAAATAAATGATTCAATAGGGTAGGAAAATAAACAAACAAAACAAAAGTTTATAGAATAAAGTTTATTTTTCAGAATTGTTTTGCTTTTGTTATGTGGTTTATTGTATTAATTCTTTATACAGTAAGTTCTTAATATGTTCTTTTAGACATTTGTGCTGGAAGACAAGACAAAAATAATAAGTTAGAAGCGCATATTTGAAACTGTATGAATGTATGCCCCTTTGTTGCTTCACCCTTAAAGTGACAGTTCACCCACAAATAAAAATTCTGTCATAATTAACTCACCCTCATGTCATTTCAAACCTGTATGACTTTCTTTCTTCCGCCCAACACAAAAGATATTTTGAAGAATGTTATTAACAGGCCCTACAAGTGAATGGTGCCAGCGCTGTTCGGTCACTAACTTTCTTCTAAATATCTTCTTTTGTGTGAACTATCACTTTAACCCTGGGATGTTTTAACAGGGGTTAATATATACACCAGTAAATAAATAGATGGATTAATGAATCACACTCCAAAAACCTTTCTTTTGATTTAGCATCACTTGATGACAGAGGAAGGAGGAAGCGGGAGGAGAAGGGGTGGGAATACTCGTAAATGCCCAAATCTTCAACTGTGCCCACATTAAACAAAATGGTCGGAGTTAAGTTAGTCACTAATGAACGGTTTATCTCACTTCACTTTATATCTTCTCTCTCTCTTTTCCATACCCATGGGTAAGATTCACGAACGTGCTTTGATCTGTTGCCAGACAGCACAAAGCGCACACTGGGGAGAAGCAGAAGGGAAAGAGAGTGAACGATGAGGGGGAGGAGTAGATGGATTTCAGTTACTGTAAGCCTTTTAAACTCCAGTTCCCTCAGGGATCTCGGTAAACTGCATCAGACCCCTAAACCCACCTGACAGACAGACAGACAGAAGAAACTTTAGATAGATGCTTGACTGGAATAGTAATCTGAATCATGCAATATTGAAAAATCTAAATAAAGTGTCCATATGAGTATCATGATTAGGATCAATAGACTAGACCAGGTTCCACTTGCCGATTCACACCAGAACATTCAAAATATTATCTACCCATTTATATTACCTGTCTAGGTTGACAACGTTTCAGAAAGTTTGTGAAAATGTTGATGAAGTACATGAAGAACATTCCTCTCTATCCTGACTCATCACTCTATGTCGGTGAATATGACCCTAAACCCAACGTGAACTCTGACCCGTGGCGACCCGCTTAGGACTGCGACCGGCCATTAGAGAGAGCTCACGCTCATCCGTCTAGCGATCTGTCTGTTGATGCACCCATGTCTATTCCTTTGCTCAACTTTCTGTTGTTCTGTCTCTTCTCAAAGGCTAGCTCTCATCCATCAGCCTATGGATTCCTTCTCTGTGACCCTCTGTCAATTCTGCCCTCACTCTTTCATTGACCCCCTTTCTCATTCACTTGTTCTTTGTTTTGTTTGCATCCTCTGACTCAATCCATGCCTCTTGTTTCATTCTACTTGTTTGGGTAGTTAGTTGGTTCATGACTTTATGATTTCGAGTTTGGTTTAAAAAAAATCCCGGCAGTTTTTTTTAAGGATGACTATTTTGATCGGTTCTGTTTAGTTCAGAACCTTTAGAGAGGATCAGAAACCTTTTATTAGTACACTCACAAAACTAAAAATAAAAGGCGTTACAAAATGTTCTTCAGAGTGATTTCATTTCCTTACTTTTTCGACATCTTATGAGTTTTTTTCTCCTAAAAAATAACTTTTTGTGGAAGTTTTTTTTCAAATATTAAAGGTTCTTTAAGGAACCATTCAACCAAAAAAGTAAAAAAAAAACTTTGTTATTTTATGTTAATAAATATTTTTTTCTTCCCATTGGCTTGTTTGTTTGGTTTAATATAATCTTACTTTATTCTTATAGTTTACATATAGGACTAAATATCAAAGATCTACACATTTTGCTTCTCAGGTAATGCTTGCTGATTTCAAAATTTGTAGACATTTTTACTGGAAAACAAGACACAAATATTATGTATTTCGCAGTGTATGCTCCCATTCAGCCAAAATTGTTCAAATTTATTGACAAAAGATCCATCGATAATTTCTATAAATGAAACCTAAATGGGGTATGTAATAATCATTTTATTTCTTTGCATAATATATTTGAATATATGTGATGGTTAAAAAATATATAATTAAATTATTATAAACTGTACAAATGTACTGTGTAATTTTATATTCTGTAAACAGATTAAGTTTATATTTCTATTACATCTATTAAAAACTTTTTTTAATACTTTTTATTCTTTTGTGTTTCTGTTGTGACAGGTCCATTTTATTTATTCTGCACAAAAAATACTGCTATATCGCACTAAAAGTGGTTCTTGGCTAGTAATCATAGGGGAACGACTTTATGTGCTATTAAGAACCATATTTTGGTGCTCCGGTGGCTCTTCACGGAGTTCAATAAAAATAAAAAATGCAGAACCACACAGGGGTTTAACAGGTTCTTAATACGGAAACGGTGCTATACAGCACCTCGGCCTCCCAAAAGAACCCCTAAAGAAACTCTGAAGAACCACTGAAGCCCCAAGATATGGTGCTACATAGCACTAAAAGTGGTTCCCCTTTGATTGCGAGCAAAGAACCACTTTTATTGCTATATAGTACAATTTGTTTTAGAGTGTGTGTAGCACCCATATGATGCCATACAATGGCAAATGAAACAGAAAATGTCTGTTAAAGTTCGTTGCACCACCCACACACACACCTAGACAACTCAATACCTTGTCTCTGATTTCACCCATAACATATTGCTCCACCGTTGCATCTGTCAGTAGTGGGAAGGGGAGAGGACTGGCGCCTAAATCAGAGCAGCTGTGTCTGCATCTAACGGCCCCCGTGCTCATTAACCGCAGGAGCTGGACCTGCGCAACAGCCCCTATATCTCACTCACTGCAGCTAGCCGTTAGCGCTAAGGATAAGATCCCCCTAATGCCCACTGGGGTTAACTGATACTCTCAGGCACTTCGATTTTGGGGGTGATACAGATGGGAAGATGGTACATTGCCTTCGAGTGAACCTGAGAATCTCCTACTTCCGAGCTAAGCTGTCATTATATGACTTGAACAATGAGCATACAAGTAAATGATGAGTCTGATAACTCAAGTAGTACAGAAATGTGCTACTATTGCCAAACTGATGGGTTTGTTCCCATGGAAAGTCGTACTGAAAAAACATGTCTGAAAGATTCTACATGAAGATAAAGATGTACACCTGCATCCCTTTTACTCAACCTATATTATTCATGAATGGTATCCAACAAAATAAATCACTGTTCTGCACGAAGCAATTCTCAAAGGATAAGTCATTAGCTTTACATGAATGTACTCTTTCTTATGCAAAACCCTGGTTTTATTAAACTACTATATTTATTATAAAACATTGCTGAATCCTTCTCCACCATCCACAGCACCGTCGCTTTATGCCACTTTCATATGGATTTGTGATTTACTCCCAAAACTCCAAAACATGGGCAACACTGAATTTCCCACTTGTGAATTCAACTTTTCTTGATCATTTATGTCCACATCACTTGTATTTACAATATTTTGAGTTGATATCATTTCATTCCACTTTATACTGTATATTGAATCAAACTCCATCATGCAACAAAAGAAAGTTCTCTCTCATCAGCTCAACAAAGCCATTACTGTCACTATCAATCAGACACACACACATAACTAAACACTGACACATGCATGAATCTACACGTATGTCCGTCCATTGATTTACGTGTATGTTAAGGGGAATAGCTGAATTGACGGAAGTCCCCCCTACAGTGATGTGTCGTTTTTATCATCCTTCAGGGGGCCATCAGACATTAGACACATTGTATGTGTATATGTGTGTGTGTGTACGTGTAGGACCTAATTGATGTTAAACCCACTCCCCAAAGCCCCAAACACTGGTGGTGACATGCCTCTATAGAGACATCACAGAAAATATATAATTGAATATTACATTACATAATAACATAACATAACATATTACAAGTACCTAAATAAATGTATACTTCATCATATAAATATATGCTCGTATATTTTGTTTCATAAGGAAGTTTGAAGAGCAATTATATATTCCCCTATGAGCATTCAGACAAACATCCAGGCACAAAAGCTCATAGGCAAAAAACAATGCCCTCCGGGCAGTTACAGTAATTCACGCGCATCGTCTGGTTAGTCCTGATTTTAAATTGAAAAAAATCCAATAGAATCCAAAGACAAGTGCAGACAAGCAGGTTTGCAGGAACTAAAACTTTACGAAATATTCCAACCGTCAATGAAACCGGGTCCTGATAAAACACGTCTCATATCCCACAGAGACGGGGTTTCATGAGGAAAATGCATGAAACGAACCACCCAGGTGTAGAGACAGACCCAAACTCGTGGGAAAAGCCGTTGGAAGTTGCAGACAACATAAGCTCTCATCGGTCGTTGACTGACACAGTGAACCGTTGAGACTGGAGTGAAGATTTACTGAATCTAGAGCAGAGGTCTCAGACTTACTTAAACTACAAATACACACTCTTTTGTAAATGGATAAAATAATATGGCTAAAATTGCTGCGCAGCGTGTTACACACATATCTGTCACCCGTCATGCAGTACTTGCAACTCACAACCCAGCAGTGTAAGAATGCTGATCAAAATCATTAAAATGTTTGTTTGGTGTCACACCTATGCCAAAAAGCCTCACGTAAAACAAAAAAACACTTCATTTTCTACATGGTGGTCATTAGAGAAAGGGCCATTAGATAATTCCTGATATGCAACCCGCATAATCCCTATTTCTCAATCCTTCTCTCAATCCCTGACTCATCTTTCACATTCCTGGTGCATTCCATCAGGATTAGTTGATGCCGCCAGTACAGACCTCATTCATGCAGAGAGAAACAAAGAAAGAGAGACAAAGTGTGCGTGTGTGTGTGTGCGTGCGTGCGTGTGGGTGCGTGTGTGTACAGGTTGGCTATACTTCTGAGGGCCAACATAATGTACTCACAAACACTTTATAATGAAATGTGTTAATACTTCGATATCACTAATTTTTTGGACACAATATTTCCTGAAAGCACACACAGTATCATCATTTTTGTGTGCGTCAAAGACTCTTTTTGTTACAAAAGTGTTTTTTGTTGCCTCAAACCATTTCTTTCCTTAGTCCAAACATAGTACACTGTTCAGCCCAGCACGCCATCTCAAGAGAGCTAACCTGCCACTCTGACTGAAGAGAGCTTTAGATCTTTGAATAAACCAAACATTTCAAGGATGATGTTTGACTTCTGGCATCCTGTGTTTTGTGTCTTCTTGGTGGTAAGAGCGTCGCATGGCAGAATAACACTATCACACCCTTGACAAACAGCACACACTCTTCCAAAAGACACCATCACACAATAAACAAACCAACAGATCAGTGTTTAAATGCATTCTATGTATTGATCCAGTCTATCACCGCCTGTAGCATACGAGAGAAAAAAAATTGTTTATATGGCTTTCTCTTGAATAAGAGAGACCGTATTGTGATTAAAGACTTAAATGGAGGGTTTCTCATCTGATGGGTTCAACATAAAAATGACTGATTAAAGGCAAAACTGGAGCGATGTCCTATTTTTTGACAGCTGTATATACACCCATGGAAAAACATAAGAGACCATTCCAAATTTTCATGTAATCAGCATTTCTAGATGTGTTGTGGCCATTCCAGTCCAGTGTCTTTTAAATTTCAACAAACTTAAGGGGTGATATAAAGACTGACAGCGTGACAAAACACATGAAAACTGTGATAAAAGTCAAGGTTGTCGCATAATGTTTTGTAAATGCACATATTTCCCTGTTGCATTGCTTAAAAGTAAATACAAACTTTTTTCTTTGCAACATTTGAGGTCTGAAAAACAAAGCATCTTTTCTGTTAGTTTGACCCGTTTCTCCTGTTTGTTTTTTCCGCAAATAAATGCAAATTAAACAATAGAGATATTGTTAGTACAGAATGAAAAAAAAAATTATGAATAGTAAATTCCGAAAAACTGAAAATGGTCTTTGAAATGGTCTCCTAATTTTTTTGTGTATATTTTAGCACAATACAGGGCAATACAGTGTTAAAGATATAGAGAGACATTGAGAGAGAGGGGAAGTATGCGAGTGCACAGGAAAAGAAAGAGGAAAGTTGGAGCGGATGATAGAAAGAGGGAATCATTGTCTTGAGGGTCAATCCAAGGGCATCTTCCCCTTTGCTGATTGGTTCAGATGTTCTCAGGTGTAATGACAGAAGAAGAAATTTCTTAAATACTCTAAAATGGGCTTGGTACTGCACAGATTCGTTGTATAGCACACAAAAAGAATGAACTTCAGTGTCATGACGACATTCGGTTGCTGTCTGAAATATTTCAACGCTCTTGGGGAAAAAGGACACTGTGTGCGTAGTGAACGCACTTACAAGATAAGGGTGTTAAAGGACACAGTCTTTGGCTGTTTTAGAGGCTTTGATTATGTTTGAAGGGTGATTAACAATGTATGTTAATGTTTCAATACCTTTATATTCTATTTCAAGTCTATTGTTCATAGCTGTCCCACTTCTATCAAAACGACTGGATTTATATAAATATAAAGTCCCTCTTTCCGAAACGCTCTGATTAGTACAGCTGATGAGGTCTTTCGTGATTGGCTTCCGCTTCTCAGGCTGTTGTGATTGGTCGGTGCCCCCTCACGTGTATTCATAAACTTTGGCTTTTAGCAATAAACAGTAACAATGGCGTCAAACTTCATTTTATCAGCTAAAAACATGCGGATCGGTTTGAAGTGTAAGGGAGGTCTATTAGTGCATGACGAAACGTCAATCTTTGTTAGAGATCGCAAATTCTTTTCATACGATGGCGAGAAGAATAACACCGGACCAAATGACGTCAGACCGGTTATATTAATTAACAATTATTACAGAAGCATTAGTTTTGCTTTTTTATATTGGACCCGAGTTGATTAATAAAACAAGCAGATTGACTAGGAGACATTTGCAAGCAGGACTTCAAAGGACGTTTCATTGAATTGTTTAAGAGGTATGCGCACACACACACACACAATGTCAGTGTATTACAAAACAGCTTTCAAAGCCGATGTTAAAGTCATGGAGCTGTTATTTGACCCTTGGTTATCTTAGAATGTTTGTAGCAGAATTCTTATTACTATCTGTAGGACTGTGAAAGAAATATGAATGTGAAAGATAAGCACATAGCTCAGTCAAATGTTTACGATCTCTGACGACCGAACACGACTCCAGCGGCAGGAAGACCTTTCCCCTTTTTTGGCGTATTCCTGTGGGCAGAGGTTATTAAAAGCACTCGGAATGGTGACATCATATACCCGGGAAGTAGAGGTCTGTAGTCCGATCCAGCCGTTCTCTGTAGTCCTTGAAAAGCGAATTCTGTTAAAGACAATATCTCGCTTGGTTCTGGACTTTGAGCTTTATCATGCTGTAGGTATTATTTATGCCTTATTATTTATAAAAACAACATTACACACTAACTAAAGGTAGAAAAATGGGATCGCAGGGAGTGTGCTCTTTAAAGGGTTCTTCACAGAAATGCCACAGAAGAACCATTTCTGGTTCCACAAAGAACTATTCAGTCAAAAGTTATATTCTATTTCTTACCTTTTTATAATCCAAATAACCTTTTTTGCCAAGGAACATTTTGTGAAATAGAAAGTTTCTATGGATGTTAAGGTTCTTCCTGTAACCAGACAAAAAAGGTTCTTCTATGGCATTGTGAAGCACCCTTATTTTTAAGAGTGTACCTCTTTTCTGGGGACCAAATAGTCCTTAAAAGTAAGCTGAACCTGACTAAAATCTTCTTTTTAGATGGGGGTTATGTGGGTTTGTATAATTATCTTTATATTAAAACAATGTAAGTCTATATTATGTGTTCATTAAATGAACCAGCGTGTGCACTCTGGAGTTGAAGAGTTTAACTGTCTCTCGAAAGAAAATCTTGCCAAATCCATCATATCAATGTGATTGATAGGCATGCCTTAAACTTTACACAACAAAACATTGTTGAACACAGTCTGAAAGTGTGCTGACAGACTTAGAGATCTCCCGATACATTTTCCTGTCTTTGACAGCTCAACAGTCCACATGCAAAAATAAAAGTAGTCCATATGAACAGTTTGACTCTGTTCAAATTAATTACCTAGAATAATGAAACAATATCTGGCTACATCTCACTTTCAATCAGGTACGTCAAACAGTGGACAACATTTTGAAACTCCACCGGGCTTTATCAAGGTATGTTGTAATAGAGAAACAAGGCTTTTTTGTGCGTTAGGAGCAGGCCAAACCAGTAGCACATGTGGAAATGTTTTCATCATCACATTTAACAAGGCTGTTGGCGGAAAGGAAGAGAGAGAGAGAGACTCCACAGACAAGCCCTGTCAAAAAATACTTGTATTTAAAAAAATGTCTCAGCTGTTTTCCTCCCTCTTTCCTGCCAATCGGCATCTGTCTCTCTCTCTTTTTCTTTTTTATCTGCCCCCCCTCCATTCTTACAGACTGCGCCTCCATTTGTGTGTGTGACAGAGTGTGTGTATTTGTGTTACATCCTCACATCTGTGCCTTAGATCATATGGTGGTTCATGCCTCATGCTGCTAGCTGTAGGTCTTTATGATCCATGGAAATTACTGGAATGTCATTTTAACATCCATGAAAATGTCGCCGTTTCTCAAAGCCGCCCCAGATTATGTATCACTGGGGGTGCTAGAAAGACAGCTGTTTGTGCGTCTCAGACTGCGTGTGAGGTTCAGACCCCGTAAGTGTTGTAAGAACTTGTTGACTTAGGGAAGAGTGCAAGCACAAAACACCTTCTCTGAACCATGAAGACAATCAGACCAACATATCAGTCTTTTCTCACTGAGGTTCTCTGCGTAGACAAGATCATCATCATACGCAAACACACACTCGCTGAAGTGATGAATGAAAAGCTGACATCTAACAAAACTACCGTTCATGTAGCATGGCGGTTGAAGGCACACAGACACACCCAGGAAAGACAAATCACGAACGAGATCTCCTTTACGTCTCATTTGTTTCTGCTAGACAGCATGGGATTCAGAAGAGAGTGTTTGAGACGTTTGCTTTAGTCTAATGAATTTCTTTAATAAAAAATATTGTCTCACATTGTGCTCAGATTGAGCAAAATATATTTTAAATAAATATTCTTAGATATCTCATTCATTAGTTTAATACTGATCAATAATTTGTTTCCAAAATCTGAGAAAAGACTCTGACTTAATGAGTAATGAATAAACAACAAGACACTTTTTTTCTGGGCGCATAGCACTCTGATCATTCTGACGAGCTTCAGCAAAGTGATGAATAATTAGAGGTCATGTGTTGAAAGGAAATTATGTTTGCATTGGGGAGACAGACACGGCATTCCAACACACACGCGTGCATGCACACGCTCCCATTAAAGACAGGTTTTCCTAAGGAGTCATCAATTATATCAATGCATCACTTCAATGGAGAAGTGATCGTATAGATGGGATTTTTCCCTGCATATAATTCAAACGCACACATTGTAGATGGATGACGCTGTCTGCTGATCATGTGTCCGCAGGAGCCAGCCCTTTAGTTCCGCCTTTGCATGTATGTACGATTGTGTGCATGTGTGCAGGATGGAAAAAAT
This sequence comes from Triplophysa dalaica, assembly GCF_015846415.1. Classification (NCBI taxonomy): domain Eukaryota; kingdom Metazoa; phylum Chordata; class Actinopteri; order Cypriniformes; family Nemacheilidae; genus Triplophysa; species Triplophysa dalaica. Next base: position 15,765,436 of record NC_079554.1, read on the forward strand.
GCACACGCACACACTCAGACTCAGGGAAAAGGGGATTTCCATACGGTTAAAGGTAACATTCACAGAGACTCAGTGTGAGAAAGTGAATTTAAAACTCGACTTTCGTACATTTCAAATGTCCAGCTACTCTGACAGGAAGCTGGCGTACGTTTAGACACTGTCTGTCCAATGTTCCCATTTCAACTGTGAATGCCGAATTCTGTAAAAATCAACTGTGATCATTCCATTTTATTCCTGACTTCTTCTTACTATGTTGTATAATGTTTGCTCAACAGATTTGAGGACTGAAACCTTTAAATGGTACATTTAAAAACCTTATTGTTTGATGTGAAAAGTTCATTAAGGCTCAGGATTTGAGGTGAAAACACTTCAGGGGATCCACGGAAAAGATATTAAACATATAAAGATTATAGGTATAATATCTTCTTCAAAGAGTTGCACAAAAAAAATGAATGACTAAAACAAACCAAATTAAGCTTGGGTTACACTTTATTTTATAGTGCCCTTATTACACTTTACATATATTAACTATATTATTTCCTATAAATTATGCATAGATGTAACTAATCCTAAACCAAACCCCTATATGAAGTACATGTAGTTCTTTTTTATTACTCAGTTCTTAAATGTAGATGTAACATTGTAACATGGGCACTGTAAAACAAAGTGTACCGAAATATGATTGCATGTCCAGTGGTTTTGCAACTAGCCGACTTGCATCTTCTTCCTTAATTTCTCTGAAATGAATGTAAATGCAGATAAAACATTCTGCATTGTTCACAAGATGTGTGTGTGCAGCGCATGGCCAAAATTAGCCCTTAAAGAGTATCCGCTCTTTTTTTCAGTGGAGACGTGGATGTTGTCTTTCAGCGCGTGGCTCTCTGTTCCAGTTTGTTCCTGTCGCACTGTGTGCGTGTGTATGTGTGTATGTTTTCATGCCCAATAAAAGCTCAAAGGAAGCGGTCAGAAACTCCTCTCATTGTTATTAAGGTAAAGGAATCTCTAAGGGAATATCAGTTTTAAACCAACATCCTTTCACACACATACACACACTCACGACCGCCGTCTCACTTTATCACCTCGTTTCATGTCCTGCGCATCTTTAACTCAATTCTACCGATGATGTGAACAGGAAAAAATATGGCAAACTGTAGAAATTATGTAATAAAAACTACAACACACACACACACACACACACACAAACACACACACATAAGCAAGAGGATGCTACCTTTCCTGTTCGCTTACACCTCATGGGAGTCTGACTATTTTACTGATTTTAATGAGGGTTAGGAAGTGGAAAATTGTCATTGACCTTTTTTCTCCTGTACACACGTTTTGTTGCGCGTCTTTTGGCCAGACATGTATGTTTGGTATTTGGGTGGAAAAGCATTATTACTATTTTAGTATGAGTTCAAATATCTGGTACAAGCTATAGCCTTTAACTGCGGCATTGAGGATCTCAAAGCTTTGTGCGCAGATCTGATTTAGTTTTACATTCCAATCTTTAAGAAACCGTACACCTTCACATTTTAAACCTTTTTTAAGATAACAACAGAAAGAAAAATAACAGTCAAGAAACCTTTTGACCGCTTTTGAATGTTGTGAAAGTTCAGAGACGCAACTCACTTGGTTTTGTAAACATTGATATTGATATGCAAAATAAAGTTATGATTTTTATCCTACTGATGTCAATGTCTAGGGTACTCCCAATAGCTCACGTCTATATGAAGAACAACTGAAGTTTTTACATGAGAAGTTGCCTATTTTCTTTGGCTATTTCAATGTACAGAATATGATATGAAAGATGAATTGTGATTCATCATTTATTCACCCTTATGTCATTTCAAATCTGTCAAGTCCTATAGGACTTTCAGAACACCAAAGAAGATATTTTGAAGAATGGTGGAAAACGAAAATCTTTGGTCCTCATTCACTTACATAGGTTTTGTGTCCAAACAATATAAGTCATTGGGAACGGTTTTTGGTTACCAACATTCTTTGAAATATCTTGTTTTGTGTTCTGCAGAAGAAAGAAAGTCATACAGGTTTAAAATGTCAAGAGGATGAGTGAATGATGAAAGATTTTTTTTGTGTCAACTATCCCTTTAAAATTGTAAGTGACAAAAGAGTGCATGAGATAACAGTGGCAATGGGGTTCCTATGTAGCTCAAATAATGCACGGCAGATTTTAATACAGGAGAATGCACATTTATGTACACCATGAATGCACTTGAAGTCATATTGGATGCAAATGATTGCTTATCATGTAAATGTAAATTCAATTTTTTTGTCCAGAAGTGCTGCTCATGTACTTATTCTCTACTTAGTGAATGTCACAGTTTAGAGAGAAGAGTGTATTCTCAGTTTCAGACAATATTGCAAAGTCTGTATGACTAAAGAAATCACTTGAAATCAGTTCCGACTATGTAGACTGAAGCAAATATCTGATTTTATCCGTATTTTAAACACAAGGCTTTCTGCTGTTTATACTATAAAAAACTAAATGGATGTCAGTCTGTTATGCCCCCAAATTAGATTTTCCTGCCTGTCTAAAGAAAAGTCTTATTATTGCTTAGACCTATGATTAAACCTATGGCTATGTTTACACTGCACACAATTCTGAGTTGGTTTTCAAACCAGATCAAATCTTAACCATTTGACAAGTCAGTGAAGTATATATCTGGTGTATTTGTTGCAATAGTAATAACAGACATTAAGGATCAGCATAATGCCAAAATCATTTCTATTACAACTGAGAATAGCTGTCCAGTTTGGCATCTTTGGCATGTTACATTTATGTTTCTTGCATAAAAAAGCACCAACCGCTCAACTTTAACTTAAATATGCATTTGATTCAAACTTCACCACAAAATGAACGTCTCATTTTTTGTGACGTGAGTTGTCATAAATAATCGAATCGAATAATCTGTTCTGCTGTTCAGACTACGGAAAAATAAACAGATTTGAGTCAGATACGCTTCTGCTATTTGTTTGCCTAATATGGTGCCAGAACCCAATGACTCTTAAATAAACAGATACACGAGCACACAGTCGGACGTATCATTAATTCTCTTTGTTTAGAACACAATGTTTAAATAAACAAACAGCACCACAACACAAAGAGTGATGTGTATCAGTTCCGCCACCTCCAAAAAATGAACTCCTTCTGTAAAAACAAAGCACAAGCACTTATTTAATATGTATCAAGATCATGAACACACACCGACTCCACAACTGCTGATGCTTTATGATCAATTCTTTTGATCTCATGATAAACCTCCTTTTTTCACCCTAACAGAGTTCATCTCTCTCGTTATTTATTTAAAAGAAACAAGGTCACTTCCCACACTGACCCCTTTCACCACAGATCACAGATCGGTCTAACAGTCAGGACATGTTGAGGTAGGAATCGCCCTCCGGTGTAAGTCTTCGTGTCAGTGTGTTTACACTCAAAAACATTCCAACTGCTTTATTCTCTCCAGCTGGAGCTGAACCGGGATCAGTTATAAAATAAATAAATGCCCACAGTGTCCAAACAGCTTGCCACATCAAAACCTCAGAGGTGAGAGGTGGCGCTCCGCCTCATTTCCTCTGTGTATTCGGAGGCTTTTCCGAGAGGCAGGATTTGGGTGGAAAAGGGGCCGCCGGTCGCTCATCTCTTGTCTCCTTGATCCCGTTTCTGTCCTCAATCCCGTGTCCCGTAGGAATTATACTAATCAAAATTCCAAAAGAGGGGGTCGCCGGTGCGTAAGTGTGTGTGGTTGGAAAGCGGTAAGGTAGAACAGAAGCTCAGGTTACACCTTGTCTGGGAACTAAGCGGAGGTGTCTGTCGGTTCAGAGCACATAAAAATGTAATACGTCTGAATCGTGCCACAACCATTTCTATCATGATCTAATGTGATGTATAATATTCACATCCAGCTCAGTAAAAAGATACTAAAATCTAACATCGCATCAAAAATTCTAGCAAAGCAGGTTAGTGGATGATGGATTTTAGCTGCTCAGCCATCTCATCTGTCCATCTGAAAAGAGCTTTAAATGAATAGTTCAGCCAAAAATGAAAATTCTGTCATCATTTACTTACCCATCAATGGCGATACCCATTGACCTCTATTGTATGGACACAAAACCAAGTCAATGGGAACCGGCGTTGTTGGGTCACCAACATTCTTCAAAATATCGTCTTTTGTGTTTGGTAGAAGAATGAGCATCATACAGGTTTGAAAAGACAGAAGGGTGAGTAAACACAGATTTTGGGGTGAACTATCCTTTAAATTGACTAAAAGAAGGAAAACAAACCAGCTTTACATTGACTGGAAGCTTAAAAAAACAGTCTGGTTATGCACACACCAAAATGAACGTGCTTTACATTTCCGATCACGCTGACATAGGATTTTTCGATTTTGCTCAATGATGCACCAGCACTTGTGAAAATGACATTACATAATGATATGCTGTGAAAAGCAAATTTAAAGAGGAGTTTGTCTCATTTTTTTAATAGGATGGAACTATTACTGAACTCTATTACCTAAAAACCAGTTAGGATAGACCGGGGCGGAGCGCCGATAATTGTACGTGCATGTGCCCACGCTAAGGAGGTCTTTTATCTGAAATTAGAGAGTTTAATCGTTTTAGCTGTGGGTGCTTTGAAACACGGAGGTAAACGCAGGCATTTGTGCATCCACTCTAGCAGAGAATTAATCAAGTCCAGAGGGAAAACTTATCTGAGACACAGAATAGATCCCGAAATATAGCAATGTTTTTCCAGTTGCAGAATAATTGACCTGATTTCTCCAAATCTGTTTGTGATGTATTGGCAAATTGTAACAAAGAGCAGATTGTTAGAGAAGGAAACAACATCCTCTTGAAAAGCTCGAACATCAAACAACGAATAACTGCACATTTCCCCCTTTCCAAATTGTTCTTCCATTATACCAATGCGAATGCACCTTTCCCCCGATCTGTTGGAAGTATGTGTGTGTGTTCTTGTGTAATTTGTTAGCTTTTTGTTTGTGGTTTACATTAATTGCAGCTAGTCTCCTCTTGGGAGAACTGAGTTCAGAACGACCCAAGCGCAGAGGAAACACTGGTAGCGCTCAGAAGAAGTTAAATAAACAAGTCGGAGTAAAATTATTTGCAGGTGTATGCTGGCAGACGTTATCTGTGGCAGAGTCATTTCCAGAGAAGCTTTCTGCTTTATAACAGAATGTTACAGTGTGCTATGAAGAGACAGTTCTGTAATTGCTTCAGCTGCTTACGAAAGTCATTTCAAAGTGCAGGAACACATTAGCAGTGCAGGAAATTTTGGTCGAGAAGTGTGCTTAATTGGTTCCCACACGAGTTCACAATTCATCGTTCTGTTTTTAAATATGCACTTTTCAACCACAAACCAAGGAAATTTCTTGCATTGCATTTTTTATTTCTATTCCATAGTCTTCTTAACAATTTGCATTATTCCAATTATGCAGATTGAAACATGCTAAAATATCACCCAGTGAGCAAAAAATGCAACTATGGCAAAAAAACCTCTTAGTAAAGGTTTTTGGCTGAATAAGCTCAGACCAAGTCTCCTCTATCTACATATAGTGAAAATAATGTAATTCAATTCATCTTTTAAATGTAAAATTTGTAATTAAATTCATCTCACATTCTGTGCATTGAAAAAGCCAAAAAACAATAAGCACCTACTCATGTTAAAACTTCAGGTGTTATTCATATAGACATGAGCTATAGTACCCTGGACATAAGATAAAAATCATAACTTTATTTTGCATATCTGTATCAATGGTTACAAAACCAAGTGAGTTGCGTCTCTGAACTTTCACAACATTCACATCCGGTCAAAAGGTTGCTTGACTGTTATTTTTCTTTCTGTTATTATCTCAAAAATGGTTTGAAATGTAAAGGTGTATGCTTTAATTATTGAAAGCATTTTTGTAGACAAAAATATTTAATTGTGCTTTATTTATTTTTACAGAACTATTTTGTCACAGCATAATTCCCCAAAGTTAAATGTGTTCATTTAATAGAATTGAGGAGTTTGCTATTATTCTTAAATATGACAAAAAGAATTATCAATGGGTAAATGATCCTTAACTTTTGACTACATAGGCAGCTGCGTATGTTTAAAAGGACAATATTATGATATATTTAAACGTTGCCTCTGTAGATAGCTCTACCATCCAGCCCTAAAAATACAAAAGGAAATTTGTCCCCATCTACCCTGTGAAAGGCGCCATGCTGTGTTTAGTCATCATTAGAACGTCTAATAACCTGCCATAAACCTTCTATCAATGCTGCCTGACCTTGGCTGACCTCCTGTGACCCAATAGGTCATTTCCTGTTCCTTTGGGGACTGCTTTCTTTCGAAGGATGAGTCGCAGGTTACTGGGCGGAAGAAAACAAACCCGAAGAGGAACTACGACTGGACATGATTTGAAGAACTAAAGCTTGCGGTATGTCTGTTTGTGTCTGTATGCATTTGATATAGCAAGAGCTTAGAAGTTCCACACTTTTGAACTTTTTTGCCAACTCAGAATGAAAATTCTCAAGAGAACAAGAACAGAAGCGAGCTCTCACATTCATGGGATGCAGGGTTGACATGTAGGTTATGAAACAGCATTAGTAACGCAGATTCAGAGCGATAGTGCGTCTGAATGCTGAATGCTCATGTGTTCCAGACTGAATCGTTGTTTTGTACCGGACCGTACCAATCCCTCAGAACTTCACTCTGTGTGGGAGACCAAAACACAAGTTTGTGTGTGTGTGAGAGAGAGACAGAGTTCAACATCGGAATGACAGTCCAACAAATCGGAGCTTATGTCATCGCAATGAAGGTTGTGGTTAGGATGTAATTGTGTCGGGACATAGCAGAAATGGTTTGATATTTATTATATATTCCGAAAAACACAGATGGACTGTCTCCCAAATGCATGTACACACTAACACACAATATAAATACACACGCAGTCTCAGTTGTGGCTTTAGGGGCAAATACGGTGTACTGGGTATGCACGAATATGGAAGGATGTCTTTACTGTAAAAACAAATATATAGGTTGATAAATATTGATATTGTATCTATGTATATAAACAGACTGAACAAGTATTTCATATTTAACCCAAAAAATAATTTGCATAGTGAATTGGACAGTCTGACAACAGGTTTGATTTGAAAAGCAGGATCAGCTGGTTCTGCACACCGAGATCAAAATTACACGTGAATGTGCATAATAACAACTGATGAGAGGATTGATCAAGAGCATGTGCATGACATTGATCTCTTGTAAGAAATCAATCAGCCTGTTAACATTCCTCTCTGTCATCAATACAACAGTTCTTCAATGCACCCAGATCCCAAACCTGTTCTTTGTAAGTTGTCATAATATTTACCGAGTGTGAAACATATCTCACCATTACGTCCCACTGAGTAAATCCTTCATCGGACCATTCAGACCTTTCATCTGGCAGCCTTCGACGCAGAGATATGCATAACAGTTTACATTCTGGCAAACAAACACACATATGCACAAACATTCAGAAACACACATACAAACACTGTGTTATTCAATGAGAGTGAGTCATGGCAATACTGACTTTGGTTGAAATATCTCTTCGGCTCTGTGCGGTTTGGTGTGACGGCATAATTAGAAGCTTGAGCAAATGAACTCTTCTGTAATTCGGCTCTTAGAAACAGACAGGACTGTTATCAGGCTTGTACTTATTCACCATTACATGATCCGGACTGCTGACAGAATGGAACAGAAGTCTGGTGGGAAGAGCCAAACGTGGAGGCTGGTGAAAGCCGTTTACAGAGCAACTACAGCCATGGGATTCAGATATTACAGTCGGAGATGACTGAGTGTGTATACTTTATATAGAGAGAGATCACAATTATTGATCGTGAAAGCTTTGGCCGGTTCCTAACTACAAGAAAGACCATTAACTGTCGTAGGCCACTAGCTCATTTGAATGTGTGTCTTTTCACGGTGTCTTAGAATCTGATGAAAGGACATAGGATTGGTTGTCAGATTTGGAAAAACAGGGAGTAAAATAATAAACGTAGAATGTTTCACAAACAAGCCGACAACATAGTGTACATGGGATGACTTCAGCTGGAAATTTAATGGTGGTAAACTTCTCAAAAGTCAATTACCTCATTCATGTGACATGATAGATTGCTGCGAACCGAGGCTGTGAACTCGCTGGTGTGATGTTTGGTTTGTTGTCTTAAAGAAGGATTTAAATGAATTAAATCACTTGAGTTGAGTTTAAATTAAGCCACTATAATTTAGACAGAAAATTACAGTATGACATTATTTGTTCATGTTGCTCTGAATCAGCGATGCCCAATTCTGTTCCTGAAAGCATCCCAACACTGTACGTATTGTGTTCTTTGTTAGACTTGTTAGATTTACCTAAAGTCTTAAAGAGCTCTGCTGATTGATTAAATCGGGTGTATGACAAGTAAGACATCTTAAATGTAATGTTGGGGTGTTTCCAAGATTGGGAAATACTGATCTAAAGTCATTCATGTATTTATCAGTGGAAACAAATTAAAATTAAAATTAAAATTATAATTCTAATTCTTACTTTAACTTTAACTTTAACTTTAACTTTAACTTTAACTTTAACTTTAACTTTAACTTTAACTTTAACTTTAACTTTAACTTTTAATTTTAATTTTAATTTTAATTTTAATTTTAATTTTAATTTTAATTTTAATTTTAATTTTAATTTTAATTTTAATTTTAATTTTAATTTTAATTTAATTTAATTTTAATTTTAATTTTAATTTTTTAATTTCTAATTTCTAATTTTAATTTTAATTTGTTTCCACTGATAAATACATGAATGACTTTAGATCAGTAAAAATTAAAATTAAAATTAAAATTAAAAAATTAAACACAAAATACAAATTAAATTAAATTAAACACACAATACAAATAAAATAAAATGAAACACACAATAAAACAAAACAAAAAAATATAGTAAAATATTGAATTTAAACTGAATAAATAAAATCATACAAAACTTGATGTAATATTTATATAATAATATCAATATTGATCCTAATAATATGTTATGTTTCACTATTTGTACTGTAAGTTTACCAATAAGCAAAATAGAGACCCATGGACAGAATCAACATCATCAATCAACAATACAAATTTTCATATTTCATCATTTGGAAAAAATACATTGGTGTCCCAGACTGAATTTTTGTAGCACAAACATGATAGTTTTCCTGTAGGTCTTCTACAAATGAGATTCTCTGAGGTTACTTGTGTCCAGACAACCCTCTTCATTCACTGGGAACATTTTCTCTAATTGGTGGACAGAAAGCTGTATAAATCGATCACCCTGCATATGCTGTTAACACTCTAATATATTCCGAAATGCTGACACCACATACACAAACACACTTATTCATGCATGAAAAAGCATTTATTTATTCACGCACTCACACATGCTCGGACATCCTGAGATGTTTGGGCCAAAGTGAGTCAATAGGTGAATGCATAATTGAATAAATGAATAAATGCATGCGTCAATGAAGGAGATATTGTATTGATGTGAAACTCTGGGGAAATCAGAAGGCTTGTTAAGGGCGTTTTTAATTGTTGTCAGATTTCAAACAACAGTCATCCGGCCTGGTTTACAAAAAAGAAAAACAGGGCAGTCACTGGTCACTCCTGCACTGGCAACACTGGAAGGTTCTCAAGGGTCCCGACCCATGACCCCTTACCCCACGGCTCCTGGGTGATGTTGACATTGCCTGGTGAACCACTGAGTTTAAGGAAGAGAGAAAAAGAGAGAGAGAGATGTGAGTGCTTGGAGAGCGAGCGTCGTAGATATTGTGAATGAATACGGAGTAGATCAAAACTGAAGATAAACCCAAAGGTCGTGACCCCTGCTGGGTCAGCTGTCAAGAGGTGTAAATGATACAGGATATGCCGTGTAACGCAGGTAATGTTCAGTCACACACACAGATGTACTCACGCACACATATTTCAGTTAGTGACAAGACACTTTATTTACAACTTCATACCGGAAGATCCTGACACACGCACATGCAATCACATGATGATTTATACGTCTACTGCTAACGCACACAGAGAACTGCAAGCTGCACTGTGGGTTTCATTCTGATGGATGGAGAAAGTCAGCGAGCGGAGTGTTTGAAAAATGAAATATTGTCTACAAAATGAATGTGTCTTCCGCTTTATGGACAGGAGAAAGGTCGATTATGCTTCTGATCTGATGCGTTTCCCCTCAATCAGTTTTTCACATTCAGTTCATATTTCTTCCAGCATTCCTAAGTGTTTCAAAAGCAGCACTTTTTATTACTGTAATTTTTGGGTTCAGTAGCTCAATGCAAATAAATGGCAAACTGTCGATTATCAGTCAAATAAATAAATCTTAAAAAGTAAATCTTTAAAAAAAACTCCGACATAAAATAGCCGACAATGTATTTTTTTTAAAGACTTTTATGTATGGTTAAAATTATTCAGAAAAGTTACAAGAAAAACCTCTAATTTGACATAAAATGGTCGTTCATTAAAAAACGATGCATTTTTCATCACTTGAGTGTTGATTTATTAAATATTTGTCTCCTTTTATTAGGTTTTCATCTACTTAGAGTGTTTCTCTCAATTCAAAGGATCATAGCAAAAAGATTTCCCATGGAAATAGTTAGTGTTTAAAATGCATTGAAGCAGGGTCATTGTTTCAATGAATTTAAGGAATATATTTCCTTCAGCTGGACAGCAGGCAGTGTGTGTGTTTACCCCTCAACGTGTGTGAGTCCATATGTGAACCCTGAAAACAGGCCAGCGGTCTGGTATTTCTCAACTAAAAGAATTAGTCTATCACACAGTTGCACAGACGCACACACACACACAAACACACACTCACATCTGCTGGCAATGAAGAGCTTGACTACCCATAAATTGGATGAGGCTTTAAAGAAATTCTGTGTCTAAAGCAAAACACTTCTGGAGTCTGCAGATACGTCTAATCCTAACAAGGAACTTACAGGTCGGCTGTAAAAAAATGTCACTGCTTAAGAAATTCCCGGCCAAGGGACAAAAACACAAACATATATAAACAAGGGAAGTGCATCATTAGTCCAGCCAAATGAGTTTCAATGATGATGAACTGGATTCTCATTTGCTTTAAGTGACGTTTTGAAGAGCCGCAGGACAAGAACGTGAGTTAGTGCGGAAGTGGAGAATGAAATAGAGAGGTTATTCAAACCTAGAAATCGTGTTGCGTACAAGTTGAACTGAAATGACAGCATTTATTGCATTATGTTAATGGATAAAGAAAATAAATAAATAAAATGAAATGAAATGACTTAACATTTAAAAAAAGGTAAAAGATCAAAGTTGAAAACCGCCTGCAATATTCCTTTTAAATTGATAACTTTTGTCTACCAGAATCTTGTAAGATGACCCTCAAATCATAGACAAGCAACAACAGACACTGATAAAGAAAACAAGCGAAAGAAGGACATATCCCAGACCGACAGGCCCATAAACCGGACGGAAATCAAAGCCTTGCCAGCCCCCCCCCTTCATGAGACACACCAGTTCAAACTCATCAATCAACCCTGGAGAAGGGCGGGACCAGAGCTCTCAACACCACATACATACACAAACACTTCAGATAACAGCAATAAACAAAGATAGGCCATACAAACAACTGTGAAATGATTAGAATAGCTGAGAAGTACACAGTCTGAATAATGACTGCATTGTGTTTTAGGTGTGTGTGCATTCGTCTATACACATAAAGCCTGTACATCAGTAAATACAAGATTAACCTATGTAAACACCACAACACCTTTCCCAACTAAACTTTACGGTCAGTTCACATATAGACAGGGGTGCCTTTCTTAAATTGTTTTAAAAATGATTTTGATTTCCTGAACTTACAACCTGATGCAACCCCACCTAAGGCAGCGTCATGTTGTAACACATCAAAACCATGTCCACACCTCAATTACCCAAGATCCCCTCTAAGTGCTCAAATCAACAATCCGAAGCATTGTTCGGAGGGTAAACCCCTGACCTTTGACCCCTGCATTAACCCAAGAGATCTGGAGAGAGGTGCTACTCTATTGCGGTTTGTTTGTAGTGTCTCCATTTCCCATGAGAAAGATCTGATTGGTTTAAGACACTTTCCTCAAGCTAACACGCAACATCTGTACGTTTCCGCCTCTTTCTGGTCGCGACAGTCCGGGTGGTGCAAGCAAAAGCGTCAACCCCGACCGGTTGTTTGGGTCTCTGACCTTTGACATCACACAACACCAGAATCACGACACAAACCCTTCCGGCCAAAACTACGCATGGAGAAGCAACCAGTTTAAGCTTTGGAAACGCATATGCACAAGCCAACATTGAGGGGATGGTTCACCTAAAAGTGAAAATCCGCTAATCCTTCATTAGTAATAAAATAGTAATTCCAAACCTGAATGACTTTCTTCTGCAGAACACAATAAAAGATATTTAGTAGAATATCGTTAACCAAACAACACTAACTCTTGTATTTCTCAAAATATCTGCTCAGATGGAGTCAGATCTAGCCTTTGCACACACACTCATCTCTTAGTTTAGTACACTACTTAGTACTGTTACTCCTAAAAACCTTTCTTTATTTCATTCCCTTCGAAATTACGAATAACAAGAACATCATCTGCTTTAATTGAATTAGATGCCTAATTTAAAGGGTGTTTAGGATGTTGAGAGTCTCATGATATTGATTTGAGATGGAATGGACGTTGTGTGTGTGTGTGTGTGTGTGTGTGGGTTTGGCAAGAATGTGTGTGAATACGGGTGGGTCTTCACATTTTCTCTTCTCTGTCATCAGCTTCAGAGGCTCATAACTTTTCCTATTCAATGAAAGTGTGATTGCCACAGGAAATGACATCACTTAGGCTATTCAGTGTTGTAGGAAGGAGAAACTTCCTGCTTTAATGAAATTATACGAAAACTGTCCTCCTCTCTCTCTCTCTCTCTCTCTCTCTCTGTTTCTTTGTGTCTGTGTTCCTACCTGATCCTCCCGAATCAAACCTAGAGATCAGATTGTTATCTTCAATTGTAAAAATGCTATATAAGTAAATCATGTTGTTTTATTAAAAAAATCTATGTTAAAACTAATCTATGTTTAATCTAATGTAGTATATAATATTGTGCTATAAGAACAACAGAAATATAGGGTATGTCTCCTTTTAAAGAGCTTTTGTGTGTGTGTGTGTGTGTGTGTGTGTGTGTGTGTGTGTGTGTGTGTGTGTGCGTGTGTTTGTGTGTGCTTGTGTGTCTTTGTCAGCAACACTCGGTGCCTAAAAGGTTATAAACAGCGATGCCATAGAAGAACCATTTTGGTTTCACAAAGAACCATTCAGTCAAAGGTTCTTTAAAGAACCATGTCTGTCTTACTTTTTATAAGATGAAGAACTTTTTTATGGAACCATTGAGACAAAAGGGTTTTTCTATAGCATCGTGAAGCACCTTTATTTTTTATAGTGTAGCTATATTTTATATTTAAATTCTTCAAAATATGTTCTTTTGTGTTTAACCGAACAGAGTATGTATTACTCCTACCAGCATTTTTTCCAATATCTTTCTCTGTGTTCATAAGAACAATGACATTTATACAGATGTGGAACAACTTGAGACTGAGTGAATGAAGACAGCATTTTCATTTCTGGGTGAACTGTACCTTTAATATAACAAAACCTTCCTTAAATCCTCAAAATGTGGCGTTGAAATGTGTGTTGATGTTAGAATATTGGTCAATGAACACACATCACACATCCTCCTTTGTCAGTTCCAAAGGAATTCTGTAGTCTGCTAGCAGCATTGTATCTGTCCATTATGAAGAGTAAAAGACTCATTAGACATGGGTAGAGATAGTAACAGCAGTCAGAGTCACATGAGCCTCATATGAATTCAAATTCCCCCTCAAGGCTGTGATATCCTTTATGCACATGACAGGAACATCAGCACAACATCCTGCTCATCAGACATCTATTATTTTTCATCAGTTTTAGAAAGCGTCATGTTTTACACTCTTGATGTGTGTGCAGATATATAGAACATGAGCATAACCTGGATTATGGCCCCAACTGCCTAAACTGATTGTAACGGTGGAAAACCCAACATCTGTAGCGCAGGAAACCACAGAGCGCAGAACAAACGCACACTTCCTATCCTGCGGAGACATACATCCACCAACAAACATTAATCATAATGTGTGTGTGTGTGTGTGCGTTCGTCGAGCGTGCGTTTGCGTGTTTCTGTGTTTCAGTGATCACACCCTCATTAAGTTGTTTAATTATGTGTGTACATTTATTATAGCGTGTGTATGTTAGATAGCTGTAACTTGGGAGAGAGTCTCTCATTTAGTCTAGAAAGGCCCCTGTGGTGCCACTTACTCCACTCTTACTAATTAAAACACTTTCCAGCTCTATTAAACCTCTCTTGCTCTCAGCCATCATACTGACAGAAAGAGAACCCTCATTTACTCCAACAGCACCCTGATACATGCTTTTTAGTGCTTTACAGTGAGAAATGCACATTTTCCTGTTAAAGCATATAGTGCAATCCTAAGGTCATGGGTTCATTTACCCCACAAAATGCAAATTGAATGCAAATTGAATAATACAAATTTAATTGGCTGATGAAAGTATCCTACATGAATGCATAAACACTGCAATGCAAAATAGATGGTGAAAATCTCACTAATGCACTAATGTGGTAATTACTTGAAAAATAATGATAAAACCAATGTTCAATAAATGACTTTACGTACAGCATTAGTATTACAAGCACAACTAATAACAGGTCGACTATATAAAAGATTTGCTACATTAATACAACATTTTTGGATTTCACAGAAAGAATGATGTTTTTTTGTTTGCAATTCAAACAACATAAACACATCGCATTCCTTCTGATCAGACGGTTTCGAGCGCAGGGCACCGGGGACTTTCCCTGATAATCCCAGCAGATCCTGCATCACGCAGTCCCAAAACACAACTCACTCCATTATCACACAAATGCAATGGTAGTGCTTCAAAGAGAAGCACTTTTAATTCTGTCTCTTGTGAACGTTCCCCCTGTTTCTCTTTCTGTCTTTCTCTCTGGGTGGTTTAAAGAGGTTTAATCATGCTGATGGCTGTGATTAGGGCCATTTCCCATGGGCCTCCACTCCAGGCCTGGCCTCCACAGGAAGTCACACTGGCCACTGGCGATCTACCTTCCTGTTCCTGCTCTTCTGCACACGACTGCTCCATTGAGTAATACAACACACTTCCTCAAGTTTGCATATTCACTCACAAACACAGCACCACCTCAACAAGAGGTTCATGAAACAAGAATTAGGGTTATACAAAGAAATTATATATATATATTGTGTATGTACAGAATTATATACCGCATGTTTACAAGCAGATTCATTAATATTCACATGTTGCATATTCGCTGTCCCTTACACATTCCTGTTGTATATAAATGATGAAACAAGGCTCATTCATGATTTAGATGTGAGCATACTCACTGTATTCTCGCGGTGTGTGGTCTAAACCCTTCGACACAACATTCAGGGCCCTGCTATCTTTATCAGTTTATCAAGCAATCTACAGTACTTTCCAAACTAGGCACATCCAGCAACATTCAGAACGGCTGGTTAGTGGGAATTACTGTTACTGTATTGTAAACTAAAGATGCAAATATCAGCCGATAGTTAAAAAACAGCCGATGATCAGAACCGATGCATCCTGTCAATCAAAAGAGGACAGGAAAATGCAATAAATCAATACTAATATGTATATGAATTAATAACATTTAGACAGTTTAAAACAAATTAGTTTAATCTCCAGAATCACTCCGAATAATCGGCAGATGTCAAATAAATTCAAACTTTATAACTATTATACTACAGTACCTTTCATGCTACAAGTTAATATTAATTTCATATTATATAGTTTAGTTTATTAATTTATCATACCCATCCGGTCTCACAAAAAGCTGGCAACATGAGAACCTTTAGAAAAAAGTAAAGGCACATCAAAATGTACAAAATCTTTGGACATACTGCTTATTTTGCATACGGATTGGTCATGGACGGTGGCAAATTCTAAAGCAGTGGTAGACTATGCATAAAACATCATCAGACTCACTCACAAATTAAAGTGATAGTTCACTCAAAATCAAAATTCTGTCATCTTGTCCTCACCCTCAGATTGTTCCGAATTTGTACAAATGTATGACGTATGATGTATGACGTTCTGATGAACACAAAGAGAGATATTTGGAAGAATGTCAGTAACTAAACAGATATCATCCCCGATTGACTTCCATAGTATTTCTTTCCCTACTATGACAGTAAATGGGTGATGAGATTGGTTACTGACATCCTTCCAAATTTCTCTCTTTGTGTTTAGCTGACCAAATAAATGTATACAGCTTTGGAACAACCTGAAGGTGTGTAAGTGATGACCGAATTGTCATTTTTGGCCAAACTAAGCCTTTAAAGTTATAATACACCCAAATATTTGAATTCTGTTATCATTTATTCACCCTCTTGTCATTTCAAACCTGTACAACTTTCTTTCTACTGAGGAACACAAAATAAGATATTTTGATGAATGTTGTTAACTGGCCCCCATTGACTTGCATTGGTTTTGTGTCCATACAATAGAAGTGAATGGGAGCCGCTGCAGTTCGGTTACGATATATTTTCTGTTGAGATGAAGGTCAAATCATTTCAGAATTTTCTTTTTTGGGTAATCTGTTCGATTATTCGATGGTATTTAATGGTGTTATTTTGTAACTAAATGTGTGCCATGGTTTTAATATTCATACACAATATATTGTGCAATGTTAATGGAGTATGCACTCCGCATAACTTTAGTCTATGTGTTAGAAGAGAGACGGAAACAGAAATATGTTATTATTATAGGATGGGTCTACAAAAATAATTTGGAAAACACTGCATTAGTGTAATAAAAGTTGTACACACCAGAGCCTCTGAGAGTGCCAACCAGATCTCACTCTCAGACAGATGTTTTTTCTCACCATCTTTCTCTCTCTCTCTCTCTCTCACTCACTCACTCTCTGATACCAGCTCATGTAAGGGTGGGTAGTTGGCTGGGTAAAGTTGGCAGCAATACAGGAATGCACAGAATGGGCTGTGAGTTCCAACAGGAGGTTGTTTGAAGCTCACACACATTCCTCACACACTCCGTGTGACCAGAAATGAGAAAGCCAATACTTGTCATTTGAGAGAGAGACAGAGGGAGAGAAACAGAGTTAGACTTGTTGAATAGCTACACAGTGAACGATGAATAGCAGCAATAAGGAAATGACTTCAGTCCAGAAGAATGTCAGATTTAATTGATTTTAAGATCACATGATGATGAAGAGGGGGGTCAGAACCAAGATGAAGGCCTTGTGGAGGGCAATCAATGACCCTGGGGAGGTCAGAGGCCTCTGGCTGCGGGCTACTGCTGTCCCCCACACACAAAGCCCAGGGTTAAGCAGAGAGCTGAGATGTGTGCTTGAGCTGACACATGAGTCAGGCTAACATTTGCTTTCAGTATGTGTACATTGGGCTGTGGTTTTGATTGGAACAACCTTTGTATGTTTTAGGGTAAGCAGGACATTGTCAGTCTGTGTTTATTTGTATTTTAGTTTAGTAGTTGTATGTTTGTTTTAGAATACTCTTGTTTAGGTCAAATGTATATTATTTTGTGTGAAAACGGGTGAAAAATGTTTGGCTAAAAATTCTGTGATCAATTATTCACTGTGTCATTTAAAATTCTGTATATGTCTCTTTTCTCTATGAAAGACAAAAGAAGATATTTTGAGAAATGGTTTTGGGTCCATGCAATGATTGTCTTACAAGTTGTTTGGTTAGCATTTTTTTTCAGAATATCTTCTTTTGCGTTCTGCAAAAGAAAGAAAGACATACAGGTTTGAACATGAGCCCAAAATAATTTACCTTTGTGGGTGAACACTTTAACATAGCGGCCGCCATTAGAGAAGTCAACATAAATATGTTACATAACAATAGCTTTTTGAATATAATAAAATAAAGAATAATTTAAAACATAATATAATAGTATTTTTTTCTACGTTACTGGTATAATGAAAATGTAAGATTCCTTTAAAATGTTTTTCGTTTTTTTTTTGCGTTTCCAATTCTAAGTTTAAAAAATCGCACCTTTAATATTTCAATCGTCCTATTTCCTAGATTTGGAAGTAAAGAAGCCTATTGTTTTCTTTGTTGCTTGTCTTGGAGTTGTGTAATATGCATGAGTCTTGGTGGCAGTTTGTGTGTGGGAGGGTCAGTTTAAGCTGGTGACACGGGTCAACGGCAGTTCCTCATATCTGTCAGCGTCTATCTCCCCTGAGACTAAGAGCTCAGCCTGTCCAGACAGATGGAGCGGCTTGTCATGTCTGGCAGGTTTCCTCACAACAGGTGAACTCACTTGACTAAGATGCACACACACACACAAAACCACAAACTATGGAATGTTGTTTAACGTCATTTTCGCTCTTTAAAATGCTTATGCTTTCTATTCTCCAACTCATTCAAACATCTTAATATCCTTGAAATCATTCATGTAATTTTTAAAGAACAAAAGCTTGCATGTCATCACACCAGTGCAATGCACAAAAGAGCTATGCATCACAATAATGCATTTCTGTGTGGAACTTAATATGTAAAACCTAGGGATGCTTTTCATAACAGGGGGTTCAGGATGCTTAGTGGATTATCCCTGACTTTACTGCTTAATTCACTACATTATGGCACTTAATTCAGATTATGTGGCAATATCCTTTCGGTCAGGTCAGGGGAACAAAGGGCTCATTGTGCCTCATTATAGATCCCACTTTGATCCTCATTTAAATGACGATCCAGCAGTTAGTGCCATGTTTGTATGTTCAGTGGAAAAAGTCCTGGACACATTCCTGTCAATACTCTCATGTCACCCAATACATCAGAGACCTTGTCCTGACAACAGCAGGCTGTAGCTTTGTAAGAGAGAGACATGGTGACTACAACTGCACTTCACTAATGAGCCACACACACTTAAGTCTTCCTTATGCATTGTGTTGCATGCATTGTTTGCCATTGTTTTCTGTCTGTGTCAGGTCAAATGCTTCATGTACTCAGATATCAGTGTCTAAATAAAACACAAAATGTTTTTTGACAATTTAAAATCACCTTAAAAAAACATAAACATTTCAAGGAACATTTATCACATTTGATTTGTGCAATGAGATCAAAGCGACTGAACTTGAGACTTTCAGATTCTCAAAAGAGACTAATAAAAATACGATAATAAAATTCTTTCTAGAGTTTCAGAAAATAACTCAACTATGTCACAAACTGTGCTCTATAATAAATCATGGCAATAAATGACACGACTGCTACAAATCTCTGTTTCATACGCTGCAATGTCAACATAAGTCAGTTTGAGTCATGAGTGACGTTCACACTCAAACACATTAACATGCCCTGCCGATCAACTCAGTCTTGTTCTTGCACATCGTATTTGTTTTACTCAGAGACGGACAAGGACATGTTTAATGTAACACTTTAACACAAAAATAATGCTTCTCCGTTCAGTTATGCCCGTATTATTTTCTGTTTCGATTTTTTACATCTATTTAGTGCTGCTTAGTGAATTTTAAGTAATTACGTAAATGCAAATTCTTCTACACTCCAAAAATATTTGTTGTTGGATTAATTACATTTTATTATGACACACAATTGAATTGATTTATTCCAATTTAAGATTTACTTGTCCGCACAATTCACCCAATTTAAGTTAGTCAATTAACCATTTGCAGAGTACAAATTCTCAAAAATCAAAGACCACAGAAAATCTTATGAATTTTAACATTACAGAACAGTAAACACTAACAAGACTCCATATCTTTCATCCGGCACAAAAACACACATAAAATAACAATTCATTTTGAAATTTACTATCTAAATCCAGTCACAAGGGCAATGCATGCTGGGAACTCAGTTCACTGTGTAGTTTCAGATGGTCAATGAAAATGATTCAGGTTGTCCCAATACAGATGGAACAAGTTATGTCAGTATTACACATTTAAATTGAGTTTGAACAAGAAACACATACAAATATGTTAGATCAAGCTATATTGATTAAGTTAAACAACAAACCCCCAACAATCTTTTTTTTTGAGTGTATCAATGCAAACTTGATTTGGTACGTTGGATTTTATGTGCAATTAAAAGTTACGTCATTATCTCATTATTTACTCACCCTCTTTTCATTTCAAACCTTTATGGCTTTCTTTCTGCCGCAGAACACAAAAGAAGATATTTTGAATAGAGTTGGTAACCAAACAGCACTGGCCCCCACTCACTTCTATAGTGTGGGCACAAAACCAGTGCAAGTGAATGAAGGCCAGTATACAACATTCTTCAAAATATCTTCTTTTCTGTTTTAAGGAAGAATGAAAGTCTTTATTATATTTGTTTTATTTTTGGGTTAACTGTCACTTTAAACTTACACAAAAGCTTAGGCACTTGCATTCTGAGCATTGCCACAGGGGGCGCCAGAATTAGCACAGAGTTCCTTTTTCAACTCTCAACTCAACTTTATATAGCGCTTTTAACAATTTTCATTGCTACAAAGCAGCTTTACATGAGACATATTGACTATGAGCAAATCAATTAGAGTTATATACCTGTAAAAACAAGAAAAAGGTGAAAACACACAAGACAGACATAAGAACCCACATACAAACGCTCAACACACAATATGCACACGTATTAACACACATAGACATAGACACACACACCAGGACGGACACACAGAGATGCACACACACACACACACACACAGACACGCACGCACAGTGAAAGCACACATTTAAGATAAGGCAGAGAGAAACAATATTAAACAGACTATAAATTCCTATATGCAATATTAAATATGTAAAACCTAAAAATTTGAATTCCACAGTCAGGACAATAACTATTGACATGGCACAGCTACAAAAAATCTTGCTAAGCAAGATAGTTAAACTGTCAACTTGTTTATAGCTATAACTATGTCAAAATAACACCTGGTTTAACAGCACATATTAAAGGTAACATCCAGTACTGAGATTTGTTAATACCACACACACTTCCACAAGTGCTGGCAAAGCATTCACACCTAAGCTTGTACATGCATTTAGTGCTGCTGGCCTTTCTATCTAAAAGGACAAATTGATTCACACGAAAAAACAGGTTGAAGGGTGAGAACCAGGCCAGGCCTCACGTGCTTTGTTGTTCTTTTATATCTTGTCTCTGCTTGTTATTGGGTGAAGTCTTATTACAATTTAGATACTGATTCAAAGATCTTTGAAAAGGACGACAAATTGAAGATAATTTTGGGTAATTTTGTTTTTCAAGATTATATTATGATCCCCATTATCCTTAAGATCAAACAGCAATTATGTCATTTTCACTTTTTAAAGCTTTTGGGAGAAGGGGGATGTGTTTGGGGTTTAATTTGGAAATGCCTTTATTAGGTTTTTAAATAGGACACAGAGTGTTCCAACACACTCCGTTTCTCACAGACACACTTCAACACACACAAGTCTTATAAAGTCTAAAATTATGGCCGGATACGATGGCTTTTAAAGGGGATCAGAAGGTGGCAGGGAAGTGGTGGTGTAGACTGGAGTGGATTCTCAAAGGCCAGATAACCAGACAACACACACACATACACACACACATACACATTTCCTGTTTATTTCTGTTCCAACATCCCATTGACTTTTTAGCCCGGCCCAAAACCGTAACACTTTCCTCTGCGTCGACTCTCTTATCTCTGCCCCCTTCTCAGCTGTTCTTTCTCGCCTCACTTTTTTCCGCTCCTGTTTCCCATAAGTGAACGAGATCTGATGCGAGCAAGATTGGGCACGTTGGCAGGAAGTTCTATAGTTCTGGTTTGGGCTCTTGTTCCATTTCTCAGTTTAAGGTGCTGAGATGTATGTCAGTGTCGGGGGGGGATTGGGTTCTCATTTGTAGCCGCACACATTGGCAAACGCTAATGGAGGTGTTGAAACATATTAACCATCCCTCCCTTTGTGATCAGGCAAACGTTTAGTCTCCTAACGGCCATCATAGATCCGAACAACACACACTCGGATAAAGAGAGAACCAAGGGAAGAGAGAGAAAGAGAGTTGTTTCTTACTGACCTTTAGGAACAGGCCACTGAGTTCAAGCAGGTCGGTGTGAGAGATAATGCCTGTTCTAGTAAATGAAAACAGAGAAATTGGATTATTGCATCTGTAAATGTCACAGACAAACATGGCGACATATTTCCGAAGGTCTTATCTCAGCTCTTATCCCTATGACATGAAGCCATGTCTTCTCAACCGTATCATCAAAGGATTTACTTATATGTGAGTGTGGGGGTTCTGCACCCTATCTATACATTGCTTATCTATTTGAAAACAAACGACTGTTTTTGTTAGTGTCTGTAAACTGTTAGGTGGTTAGTTTGATTAAGAACTTCAAACACTTTCATGTTTTGTGTGTAAGATCTAAAAGGAATATATCAATTATACTATATATATAGTGTATGCATAGATAGATAGGTCATAGGTAGGTAGGTAGGTCAATCGATCGATCGATCGAGAGAGAGAGAGAGAGAGAGAGAGAGAGATAGATAGAAACATATAAACAAAGTTACAGACACAGCTGACACATGAGATTCATGGCGGGTTTTTAAACTGCAACAATAGGGTCATTAACCTGCCTGGCCAAGGCCAAATTTACACACACACAGTTTAAACTCTGCCTTTAAAGCTTTCCGCTTTGGTCTACCGAGGCCTCTTAAACCGAACATATTTCGCCAGAGCCTTAACTCAAACTGTCAGCGCAGTCGGACAAACAAGTTTCCCAAATGACTGGCAGGTTTACTCAAGGGCCCTAGTTTTGTGGATCCCCTCACAATGTGAAAGAAATTGATAAGATTGTTAAGCAGGCAGACAAAGATAAATGCTACAGCTGCTTTCGACATCACTTAAAAGTGGACCTCCAAGCATCCACAATGCATTTCAGCATCAGACTGGATAAACAAGTGATTTAGCATTGGCAAATGTCCCAGTGCGCAAGTTATAGCTTGTATTCAAACTCATCAAAGCATCAGAAACATCAATGATCTGACATACAAAAACGTAGGAGACATAATGTTTCTTTTCTGTGGCTGATTTATGTGGACGTTTGCATGAATGAACTGGTTCAGTGGATGTGTGTTTTTGTGTGTTGCTTATCGTATTGATAAAATGTGATAAGCCAACCAATGATTTGCATTACGGGGGTATCAGAGTCCAACAGGGCCATAAAAGTTACACATTCAGATCATTTGAGGTGACCAATAAAACATATATACATAGTACTCATTCAAAAGATATGTCACTCAATTTGGGATACAATTACACAACACTTTATAATGATTTGAATTCAGAATAATCACGAGCAACATAGAAATAAACATTCTTTCAATAAATATTCTGCATAAGATTATACATTTAAATGTTCTGGTGTTTATTTATGTATTTTCAAATTTATTTATATATATGTTACTGATTCCATTTTGCTTTGATTGTGCAAAAAATGTTATCCGTAATACATCTTTATTACTTTTGGAACCAAAGATACATCCATTTTGTACAAATCTGATTTAACTGAAATCTTACTGTTTTAGGAGAGAGTTAGACAGAGTGATGACGGCGGTCTCCTTCATTCTCCAGAAATATTTCTGCACTGCCCAAATAAACCAGCTGAAAGTTCCTCAAGTCTCATGTGGGACGAAAACTGTTCAAACAAGCCTCTTTGGTAATAAATCACCTCAGCGTGATACAGTGTAAAATACCAAACACAGTTGAAATCAACCAATTAGCTTTAACACGTTCAATCACACACTCATTAAATCAACCTTTAATTTCAAATGTAAAGCAGTGTGACCTGTGGAAATATTAACAGAAGCACCAGTCTGGTGCATCACAAAAGTAGTTATGTTACGTGCTTTTTAGTTGTTAGTTACTTTAGTTTTAAAACTTCACAGTAGTTAGAGAAAGAAGAAAGAAAGAACCAAAGAAAGGTTTTTTATTTTGACTCTTGCTTACCATTTAATTTCAGAAAATGTATATAGCCGACGTCATAGTAAAAAAAGACACATTTAAAAATTATTTTCAGTTTTGTAATTTACTATTTATATGGTACATGTGTAAGTGAAGTTATATTTGTGTTTCATTCTGTGAGTTAAAAACAATATTTCTCCAACATTTCAAATAAAAACATTGTTTCAATTTGCATAAAAAAACTGTAACTTTTCAGATCTCAAATACTGCAAATCAATCAAGTTCGTATTCATTGTAAGCAATACAGGAGTAACATGTGCATGTGTATTTGTGAAAAGTGCAAAAAGGATATTATTATGTTAACCTGGATTCGTATCACAGTTTTCATGCGTCTTGTCCTGCTGTTGGAAGAGTTTTTCCATCCTGAGGTTGGAAATTTTCAGAATCTGAGCAGGAATGGCCACAATACATCAAGAAATTCTAAATAAATAAAATTTTGAATTGGTGGCTGTATATATTAGAAATGCAACAGATGTAGAGCTGCGCGGTGTTTTGAACGGTAGTATTTAGAGTCCTAAAGGCCAAAAATAAAGACGTAAAGTGAAGATTCTATTTACTATTTCAGTCAGCTATAGTGGAATTTCCCTTTACACTGAGAAGGGCTTCGGTATTCTATAGCATTATCTTTTATCTCTGTCTCCTTTTACCAGAGGGGAAATCAAACAAAAGCATACAACATATGTAGTAACATAAACATTGAAAAAGAGACACACCCCCACAAGTGTGCATACTTACACTGACGCCCAAAGAGAAGAATGCGGCAGAGAGTCAGATTTCAAATCCCAGATTTGGGATTTGTAAATAATAGTTATGAATTCAATATGTGACAGAATTGCATTTCTATTTTTTAACCGAAGACTTACATATAATGCCAGTAAATTAAGAAAGTTTATCACATAAACAACTAATTCTGTATCTTGGATGATCTGAAGGACTGAATTCTGTTAGTAGTTGCTCTAACTTGTATCCAGCTGACTCATTTGAGCAACTTTGCCAAACAGTAAATGGATGAAGGATGATATAAATTCCTTTGTGATGGCAGAGGAATGAAGACATGCCAAAGAAATTATATCCAACACTTATCCGTTCCATTATATGTTCACTATGCAGATCTATCAATGCAGCTGCGATAGGATGAACAAAAACAATCTCCTTTTACCCTTTCTCACTATATCAGCGAAGTAACCCTCCTTACAGGTATGAGTTGCTTATGGGGTCCAGGGAAAGCACTTTAAAGGGGTTTGCTGTGTGGGAGAGAGGAAGGAAGGTTGGAGGTTACTAATTGAATTCTGCTGAACAGAAACAAAGTTAAATTTGTCTGTCATTTGTTAAGGAGATGTGCCACTGTGGAATCTGCTATGATTGACAGGTCTGGTGATTAAAGGTGGGGCTCCAAGCCAAAACCTACCGGAGTTCTTTGAGTGTGTGTGTGCAGGCGAAAGAGAGATCTATGAATGTGAGAGATGTTCGAGAAGGTTCATGAATTTACAAACCATCGAAGACTTAGGAGAAAGGGTGCCATAGAGAAAAATAATTGAGAGTGATGTCGTTTCAGTAGCTGAAAAATGTTCCAAATCTTTAAAAAAGCAAATAAAACAGTTTTGCAAGCCAACACTCTTAAAAAACAGTGCTTCGCAATGCCATAGAATAACTATTTTTGACTTAATGGTTTCATAAAGAACATCCAAGGAACCTTTCTGATGCTTTGTGGTGAAAAAGTTATTTTAGACTACAAAAGAATTATCAAATAGTTCATATAACATTTGAGTAAATGGTTCTTTAGGGAACCCAAAAATGTTTTGGAAAAACAGGAAAAACCTTTTGTATCATCTTTTTTTTTTAAATAAAGAAAAGCATAAACATCCAGGAAACCATGTTAGGCAGTTTTAAACAGGATTTCTATACCTGCAAGATCGATAACTGTACTAGATCATCTTTACCTCTAACATCATCCAGGCACTAGACTTTTCTGCACACTCTGCATACCAGGTCAGAGGAGTATAGGCGCCTGGACCTGACTTCCGATCGTGTGCACTATTGATGTCCTGGCCTGTGTGCACTCATTGTCTCCTGCCGTGTTGTCGTTGAGGCTTTATGCTTTGCTTTTGTATTTTCTCTAAATATGAATGTTTTATCCAAACTGGCCCAATTGCTTAACCATCCAAACGCTACTCCACCCACTGTTTCAGTGTAACAGGACAACATGAGACAGCACTGCATGAATACATAGAGCCTCTCTCTCTCTCTTTAGGTATCTCAATTGAGTTTGTAGCCTTGGAACTTTGACTTGTTTGGACAAGAAAGTTTTGGGGGCATAAAACAATATTTTTAATGGCTTAATACGTTAAATAAAGGGCCACGTGAATGGCTTAATCTAAAACTATTAAAATGTTAAATCACCTTGTGAACATATTGATGTTTTAATGTGGAATTTGTTAACAAGAAAGGTAAAGTGGCCCCGAACGGCATTTGGACAGGTATTCGTCATACACAATTATTGCGTATGACTGTCATTGGACAAGTATCAAGAACTAATCTCATATGGGTCTCTAGGGTTAAATGGAAAGACAAAAGAAATACATCAAACAGACTTTTCTGACTTGACTGGGAACTATCTAACATAATTTTTCTGCAGATGTAATCTTTGATTTGTTCATTCGTACATCTTAAAGCGTGACATAAGTCTTCATATACCTTTCAATGTATCTAACTGAAGGAAACAAAGCCAGCACAGACTAATCAAAATCAGCCTGACAGAACCAGGCGTTCGCCTGCAACTTCATGTTCGGCTTCCCACTCCCCCTCACATTCACACAGGAAGCTCTTCCTGAGCTGAGGTCATAGAAATTGAGCTCTGGCGGAGCTCTTCAAATCCCAGAACCACTCTTATGGTCCATGTCTTTCTCATGCCGTGTTCCCAAAGCAAACAGTTTTCACCAGGGATGCAAAGCTGTGCAAAAATCTAGTGTATAGTGGGAAAACCGGGGCAAGTTGTCACACATGGTACTTTTTCTAGCGAGTGTACAATTCGGTAAAGTCAATTTATTTTATCTGTTTGTTTGTTAAGTGCTTTTGTATGTTAGTGTCCTACACCCTAACACAATTAGGAAATTCATTTACAGATTTTTTTATTCAATGTTTAAAATGATCCCCTGTTCTTGGGAAAACAAGTAAACACAGTCACCTGCAATTCATTCATTTTTACTTTTTTTGGCTAAGAGGTGGTTTGATATTTGTTCATGTTTAACATTTTCCTAGTTAGTTATTTTATATGAATAATTGCTTTTAAATATATATTTTTTTATAGGTTTGCTGTTTAAGGTTTTTTTATGACAGACTGCATTGTGACTTCATAGAGTGGTACAGTAGCTGGTAAGTTTTCTCGTTGGTCTGCAGTGACTTAAAGTTATAATTCAACCAGAATTCATTCATTTTTTATACCTGCATGTAAATTTGTTCTTATGAACAAAGAGAACGATATTTGGAAGAATGTTAGCAATTTTCAATTCTGTGACATCATTCACTACCATAGTAGGACAAATCAAATTGAAGTCAAAGGTGCCCCAGAACTGTTTATGTTCTTAAATTTTTCTGAATTCTTCAAAAACGATATACTTTCTTTCCTACTATGGTAGTGGATGATGTCACATTCTTACAAATATCTTTCTTGTGTTAAACAGAACAAATAAATGTATAAAGGTTTGAAACAACCTGAGGGTGAGTACATTTGATCGAACTACTCCTTTAAAACAGTTTCAAGGAGCTATGAAGTGAACACAGCCAAGGACGTTCAGTTTCACCTCGTGTCCAGGTGGCGGCGCAAATGAGTCAACACTGCGGATCGTCCGTTACCTCATTGACCTGAACGTGAACAATGAGATGCTGCTGAATCGCTCTTATTCATTCATACGCCTCAGTTTATCCTGTTCGAGCGCTTATGTAACTAAATTCATGTTACGAAAAAACAACATTACATCAAATTACACACTGAAGATGATGTTAGGTATCCAAAATAGAGTAATACAGTTGCAACGTTAAAACCCCTTTCAATCTTCAGCAACATTTCAGTCATTAAATTGTTCATAGTTGATCTGCTCTAAGCCTTTAATATCGTCAAACGAAATGAAACACCTTGTAATAGACAAAGTTGATGCTGCCTCAAAAGCAAATCTCACAGCAAAGGTCCCGCAAATGCAAATACCTCGCCCAGTGCCCCGCCTAAATGTGGGCGGAGGCTGTGTCTCTCCTAAACGCACAGCGAACACAGAGAATAATACTTTACAGGCTGAATCACAAAAGCGCACAACAGTCTTCAGTCGCTGCGGTAGATGTGCGACTCCAAGCGGGAGGCACAGTGACTGCGATAAAGAAGGGGCGAGAAAACACACTTAGAGGTAAGACACTAGAGTCAGCATCCTAGTGCACTTAAAACACATTTCATGCGTTTGGCTTCTTTTTTGCGAATTATTCTGAACTAGGCTATTTACCTGTGCATCTGATTGACTGGCTTTTTGTTAGAAAGAATGATATTTATCACACTTGAAGCACACATCTGTTTAAATGTTCTTTTGAAGGTGTTCGCATCTCCAGCTGCAATTGCGGTCAAAAGTTTATTTAAGAGAGTTAATATAGACTGTCAAGCTGAAAAGCAGCAGTGTGGACAATGAAAGGACACTTCAAAGACATCTTAGACGCAGAGTAATAAATAAGTAGCCTCTCTTTATTTTGGAGAAATGCTTTGCCACATAAGTGATTTTTACCTGCGTGTCTTTGTTCAAACAAAAGCATTTTATAATACTCACTAACACGTTTTAACATGCTTTGAATGGGTTTTAATATATTTCTGTTGGTTTTTGACAGATTGTTCCTGTAACAGGGAGAATGCCAGCTAAAAGCATGAACTCCGATATGGAGTTTGACTCTTTGCAGCCGTGTTTCTACCCGGACGAGGATGACTTTTACTTCTGCAGACCAGACGCTGCACCGCCTGGTGAGGACATCTGGAAGAAATTCGAGTTGCTGCCCACTCCTCCTCTCTCCCCGAGCCGGGCAGCGCTTCCAGGGGATCCGGAGGAGCTGGGCGCGATGGCTGGGGAATGCTCCATGATGGGTTTTGGATTAACTGACCCGTTGGACTGGGCTTCCGAGCTTCTGCTTTTACCGGAGGACGACATTTGGGGGGCGTCGGACGGAGATCTCTTCGGCTCCGTTTTGGATACTACGGACAATTCCATCATTATTCAGGACTGCATGTGGAGTGGCTTCTCCGCACGGGAGAAACTGGAGCGGGTGGTGAACGAGAAACTCGGGAAAGCCGTCTCCGCCCCTGCTGCCAGTGCTGAAGTCAGTAAAGAAGCGGCGGTCAAAGCGCCGGAGATGAGCCCCTCTATACCGGAGTGTGTGGACCCTACGGTGGTTTTCCCTTATCCCGTTAACAAAAGAAACGGGAGCAGCAGCCAAAGTGTCCCACAACTGATAACGCAGCACTTGCAGTCGGTCAGCGCGGATGAGACACTCAGCGACTCTGGTAAGAGTTACGCAAACAGCGTCTGTTGTTCAAACGTAAAGAATGACGTAGTCGCTGATTGTTTGGGCTGATCAATTGTCTTTGTGCGTTGTCTGCCTGGAAGTTAAGAAAATAATATTCGAATAATTGTATTTCAATTATTGTTTAATATCAGTATACATTTGATAATGTATTGTTAATAAGAACTGTATTAAAAATATATAATATTATTCAAAATGCTGATAGGGATTATATTGCTAAATGGCTCTCTGTATTTGGCAGTCAACAATTTGGCCCAGTTTGTAAGTGGTCATTGGGATAATTGTTGAAGATCATATGACAGGCCCTGAATCGGATTAGTGTGTGACATTCCAGACTGTCGGTCACACGCGCGCGCGCACGCACAGACCCGCAGCCTAATAGTAGTAAGTGCGCGGTGATGGGAGTTTATGTAATACTGGGACTGTATACCCAGTAGATGGCGGTAATATTTGATGATGCCCCTGATGTTCAGCCGTTTGGCTCGATAGCTCTTGGTTAATGATTTACTGTCGATAACGTCATTCAACCATTTTAGAAAAGAAATGGTTCTCTTTCACTCCATTAAATTGCGACTTAGATAAATCATTTAAGAATTTGTAAATTATTACTTCAGTATTTTAAAATACTTTTTTGATTAAGAGTGCAATTAAAACATGGGCTCATATGTTTGGCACTATGCTAGGGCTGCATAAAAGGCGAGCCCCTAAATTCAGTTCCCCCCAATAAGTCGCTTCCCTTCAAAATAAGAACTTGTTTCAAATGCAAATCCAAAACGACAATCACACGTGGGTGAGAGAATAAGAGCTTGGACCGGGCACTACTATGCCATAAAGGAGCCTCCCCGCGCGTGCGTGTGTTTGCGCGTGCGTCTACTATAAAGACAGACCCCCCTCCCCGCGATGGGCTGATCTTGGCAGGCTGAGCATCTAGCAGGGTGATAAAGGAGAGGGAAGAAAAAAGAGAGGATGGGTCGTCTCTCTTTACAGGGTGACGGCTTTGAACAAGCGCTGCCTTTCCTCCAGCTGTCTGTTTGGCGCGCCTCCAGGGCATCGGCTTAAGGCACCATCAGATCAGTGTTACTCGCCAAATCCCGCGAATAATCGGACCACGCGATTACAACATGGCTAGTTTTTCCCGCCTGGGCAATTATGCATTTTCGCGGAGGGTGGGCGGGGTTACGAATGAAAATGTAACGTTTCGTGTCTGCGTTCTGTTGGGAACCAAATTTCACCGTTTGGTCTCTCCTCAACGCCGGCAGACGGTTTCCTGTGGCGAGCTTTTGAAGTGAGAGGCTGTGGGCTCTAGTAAATGCCAAACACTCTTCATGTGTGGTGTTGCTGATAATCACCTCCATTATCTCATAAACATAGCTCTCAGGCGTCACACTGAGGCCAGCTTGCTATCTAAGCTTAACTTGAAATGTGTCACCTGTTTTAAAGGCTCTGGAAATGTCTAACTTGACGGCAAACAACTTTTGTTTGAAATTATGACATGGTGAAACACTCACACTCTCACTAACCCCTCATTAGACGCTTTAAATAGAGGGTGTGTCATGAGAGGAGACAGTAAAACCTGAGGTGGTCCAGTCTGGGTAAAATCTGTGTTCGACACAATGATGTGTTTGACACCCAAAAAACAGCTTTTAACAATTGTCTCATCTGCCCACACAAAGGCATTTACAAGAGCACACCCCCATAGGAAAACATGTATCCAAATCTTGTTCATACCTGTGTTGCAGTTGTTTGACATTTATAGACCCGTTCACTTACATTTTCTTTTTGCTTTGCTAGATGATGATGATGATGATGACGAAGATGAAGACGATGAAGATGAGGAGGAGATCGATGTGGTCACAGTGGAGAAAAGGCGTTCCACCACCAGCAAGATAACCAACACTGGTCTGTCTGTTGCAAGCTCTCAGGCATCTGCAGGAGGGCGGTCGGGCACAGGGGTGAGCAAAGCTCCGCAGGAGTTAATTCTGAAAAGGACAGCGGCGGCCTCCATCCACCAGCAACAGCATAACTACGCAGCCCCGTCCCCTTACTCCGACCCTCAAGACGGACCTACTGCTCCCCCCTGCAAGAAACTCAGAATCGACAACAGCACTATCTCTCTACGCACTGGCAGACACCAAAACTCTTCCCCAAACTCCCCTACTAACACAGCACCGGCCCCACGTATCAAGAAGAGCGAAGCCAGCAGCCCACGGTGCTCGGACTCGGAGGACAGCGAACGGCGGCGCAACCACAACATCCTGGAACGCCAGCGCCGCAACGACCTGCGCTCCAGCTTCCTCACTTTGCGCGACCAGGTGCCCGAGCTGGCGCACAACGACAAGGCAGCCAAGGTGGTCATCCTGAAGAAGGCCACAGAGTATGTCTACTCCCTGGAGGCACAGGAGCTCCGACTCCAGCAGGAGAAGGACAGACTGCAGGCCCGGCGACAACAGCTTCTCCGCAGGCTTGAGCAAAGCAGGACACGCTAACCGCTAATGCTCAACATCGATTCTAGGGACACTCACTGCTGACACTTTTTTTGCACATTTTTTGACGTCAAGAATGTTTCAGGTTTACTTTGTCACCCCAATCACACGATAAAGAAACAACAATGAGGGAAGGGAGAAATGTGATGGAAACTTTATTCCGCATTTTGTTTTCCTGCAGGAACAACACACGACAAGCGTTCTTTATAAACAGAGCTAGTCTTTAATATACAAATATACAGAATTTGCATTTAATATCTTCCAGACAATAAAGACTCTTCGAAAGGCTATAATATTTCACACCACCATCATTGGTGCTGAATCTCATGGATGTACCTCTACGCACCTTGATGTCGGACACTTTTGTAAATAGATTTGATAAAGAAACGTACACTCAGTCTGCCTTGTTTTTGTACACGATATTGTCTTTTTGTTTTTTATAAAGATGACAAAAGCTGCCAATAACTAGACTGGAAGTTTATATACCTTTAACAAGTACTGTAAGACCTCGATTTATGAGAATTTTTGTAATATAAAAGACAAGTTGTTTTGTTCTTTTGGTCTTATAATCTCTCTGTTATGACATGCATTACTAATTCCTACATTTATGCTTTAGTGTGCTTCTGATACATACTAAATTTGCTACTTATATTTTCGTATGAAAATGAGTTCTTAGATATCACTTTATCTTGTTTTTTATCCTTTTCTTAACTTCGTTTCTTTTGTACAGAAAAGTCTTTCTATCTCCATTTATAAAATTTCTATTCTTTCCTGTCTTTTTTTCTTTGTTTATATATTTGTAAGTATTGGGTTCATAGAACTGGGTCAATCGGGAAAAAAATATTTTTTCTCATTTTCTATAATGTACATTTTGGTGCTGCAACTCACAGCACTTTGAAATACCTCATTTTGAAAAATAAATAGACAATTTGAAAACAAAAGAGCTTGTTGTCAATGGATGAGTGCTTCTGTATCTCTGGTATGTGTTTGAGCCCTTTCAGGCATTTAGTGAGATAATAACAATACACTCAAATGAATTTCAGGCATGCTTGAAACCTCTTTATGAGCACTGACTAACATTTCAAAATAGGGCGGAAAGTTAAGTTATAATGTTACGAAAATATTAAAGTCACTGTTTGAACAGTTAACAAAAGGAGAAGCCCATAGCTCAGTGTCATGATACTGGCCATCTCTAGGCTTAAAAACAGGACAGTGTGTTTTAGAATTTTTTTCACAGTTTTAACAGCCACAAATATTTTACTACTGTTAAAGGGATACTCCACCCAAAAACTAAAATTCTGTCATGAATTGCTCATCCTCAAGTTGTTCCAAACCTGTATATGTTTCTTTGTTTGGTATTATGCAAAGAAAGATATTTGGATGAATGTCAGCAACTGAGATTTCTGGGGCACCATTGACTATAGAAAAAATAATTGTTTTTTGTTTGTTTTGTTAAACACAAAATAAGATATTTTGTATATTTTATTTTATATTTAGGAATCAAACAGTTCTGGGGCACCCTTGACTACCCTGTAATCTCAGTTGCTAACATTCTTCGAAATATCTTTCTTTGTGCAAATCAAAACAAAGAAATGTATACAGGTTTGGAACTACCTGAGTGTGAGTAATTCAAGACAGAATTTTCATTTCATGTGGATCCCTTTAACACTGCTTTTCTCTTCATTAAATGTAGAGACTCAATTTAAAGAAAAATGTCATATTTTGCCATAAGTATTTGCATGTTTTTACTTTATTTCTGTTCATCACTTGCCAAGCTTTTCTCTCCCCATCTGCCTCACGATAAAACAAGATCTGCTTGTCTAAGCCCTCCCTGACAAAGAAAAACAAATATCTCCCGCGTTATTCGCTCGCTCTTTCTCTCTATCACACACACACGGTTGATTCAGAAATCATCAGGGTACCAGGGTATCCACATGCTCTTTGAGGCACTCATACACAAAAACAAACCCTGACACACACACGGACTCTCTGTAAGAGTGGATATGAAAGCGTGCGGAGCACACACTCGGACTCGCCCTCGCAGCTTCTTACCTCATTGTTCGGCAAGTTACCATGGAAACTGGAGCAGCTGCAGCGTGGCAGACTTCGAGTGCGAGTGTGTTTTATTCTATTTGTGCATGCGTGTGTATATGTGTGCGTGTGGGGGAGTGAGTCTTTTGTGTGGAGAACATCGTGACCTGGGTCTAATATCCTGCTGGACCAAGGAGCAGGGTTTTGTTTACAAACTAAAGTCACATGGTCTGAGAGCTGATGTCCAGCCAGTAAAGCTCCGCCCACAAATGTGACACAATGAGTGATTTACACTGGGCCAAAATAAACATAGCAAAAGAAATCTGCAGCTGCAATACAGTAAAAACAAGGTCTGGCTATGTAAGGAAGAAAGAGAGAAAATAAAATCCTCCGAGAGATCTACGGACCCAGACTGCATGCGCTGTCTAGACAACTGACTGGTTACATAACAGCCAGTGTTTTTGGTCACTGTGTGTATGCTTGTGTGTGCGTGTAATGTTTGGTCCTCAGGATGAGGTAACCATGGGAGACTTCACTGTGCCATCTGGCTGATGGCTTATCCTGCCTGGTTATAGAAAAAAAAAAAAACAACAAAGCCACGGGCTAAGACAATAACAGACCAGCATGTGTAAACCGATAAAGCTGGTGAGGCAAAGGCACAGTACTGTACTACATAAACCCTCCTGTCAAAGCTTATTCTGTTTTGATAAAGAGCTCTGCATCAGTTATCAGATTTTGTACAGATACATGTATTACATTGCCTCACTTAAAAAATCTTCCACATAGTGTTTTTATTCTCTCTCTCTTAGCACTCCCTCTGCAATAGATATTAACTTACTTGCCATAGGCGTTATGTCATAATAACTTAAAGACAACAGCTGTTAATGAATGTATGTATGATATGTGGTATGGTTACATATGTGCACTGAAGTCTGAATTCTCCCAGAGGCTGGGTTCAGTCAGCAGACGAGTCAGAAGTTTTGAATCCAGTTCAGACAACATCAAAACCGTCTACCATAAATTAATAAAGAATTATTATAGAATTATAGAATGCAATGGAAATATGTGTAACACAAACAATTAATTGATTTGAGTTTGAATGATTTTATTATGTAAAAAGAAAATGACCAAATTAGCCACCAGAAACAATGGTTAGTTATATACTTTACTAGTAATTAAACAAACATATTTCGCCACAGAATGTCATGACTAATCGGAATCAATTATTCCAGATAGCCGTGTAATTAAATGCTCTAATGTGCAAAATAGTCTTTCATCCTTAACAGCATACGTTCAAGATGAAGGATTTAACTGGTGGCGGCTTAGTCCGAATGGACCTAAATGGGTGACTAGTGAAAATGCGTTCAAATAAATTATAAGCTATATGCTTTTCTACGGTAATGAACTGGCAAGTATGTATATGAAAAAAACTCATGTGTTTCTCTGCACCATTTAGGATAAAATCTCAAACATACCGCATGTTTAATCGCTGGTCCACAGTTTGTACTCAACATGACAGCATGACATGACATCACTGCATCACACTTTTCTTATGTGATTTCTCTTAAATTCTGTTTATTGGTATCTAGGTTTTCTCAATCTTTTATTCATATATTTAACCAAAAAATATATAAAACCAAATTTTGACGAATTGAATATTACATAAATACACACATTATATTAAATTTGGATTATGGTTCTTTATTTACACTAACAAAACAATAAAACCATGCTTTAAACTAAATAATTTAGGGTGTGTTTAGTTAAAAAACACTTAGAGAATGTCACCTCTGGAATGTTCCCACATCAACGGTATTTCACAGATCTGTGCGTAGGAGATGTCAATGTCATTCTGTCAATCATCTCTCTGTTATGTCAGGGACCTTGCTTAACAGTATACAGGATGGACAGCATATGGGAAAAGGGATGAGACCAAAAGTACAACAACATGTTCTTCTGATTCTGGTCAATCTGGTGCTGTCATAAATGGTCTAATCCATTAGCTGCCACCCAAACAAAAGGATGCCATCTTAAAAATGCCCCTCTCTGAATGTGCATTGTCTCCAGGGGGGCAAGAGGGGAGGGAGGGGGTGCCATCTGTTCTGGGTCAGGTGCATAATGCGGTAATATGTGTTGTGTCGTAGTGACTGCATGTGTTGGAGAGGAAAGCGAGAAAGAATTCACGTGTGATCAAAGTTTGGCAAGTGTTGCGATTAACATACAGATGGCCAGTATATATCACCTTTCCTCCTTGTCTATTGTTTCCTCTTTGTTTCTTTGTTACTAGTTTTCATGTAAACCTTCAGCACGTGTGCAAACACAACCTTTCACAGAGGACACAATGAGCCTGACCTCTAAATCGCACGACAAACTCGCACTCGCACACACAATAGACAGACTAAATATGATTGATTTCATTTACAGATAAAGTACAGTTTCTTTCCGATTACAATAAGTGATGATATTGATCTGATTGTTTCTTAAAACATTTTGACAGATTGATAAAGGAGGCTGATTTATTTTGCACTCCTGTTGAAATGACGGCTTCATTATAGCCGGTCCATAATATGGAGTCCAGATGTTGGCCAAAGTTTTACGGGTCATAATTCAAAATACCCTGTAAGAGACTTTTACCTTTCCCACCGAGAGTAATGAGTGGCGTGTGTATGTTTGTGCAAAACCATACTGTTCACAAACAAATGTGCTTGGCCTGATTCATGATATTGGTTGTCACTGTATAAACTATACTAAACTGCGTCGGGGAGCATTACGGCAAATTACACAGCGCCAGGCCATTGACTGGCTAAATAAACAAGCTGGACAAATGAGTTAATTCAGCGCATGCTAAATGAGACATGTTAAAATGAAAGATATACTTTCTAAACACCTTTCCTAACATTTCCAAGCTTTAGTGGTTAAAAATATAACAGTACTTCTTTGTGACAGTATTATGGCGACAGAAGAGGGGAGGGAGGGGAAAGCAGAGAATGCACCGCTGAGAGGTCTCATAGGGGGACGAATTGTCAGAACTAGAAATGAAATGCCTATTTCATGCTAATTAAAGTCCCATCTACCAAGTTTGATCTCCGTGACCTAACAGAATAGCACCTTTAACCTAGAGAGGCACACACACTGAGAAACGCTCCGACTGGATGATATACCGGACTAGAGACGGTCCAGAGTTTTCAGCATTAGGCAAGCCTAAAGAGCAGGGCAAAGGTTAGGAAAGCAAGCGTAACAATTCTGGGTTGTTAGGGGGCGATGGC
Source organism: Triplophysa dalaica (assembly GCF_015846415.1). Classification (NCBI taxonomy): domain Eukaryota; kingdom Metazoa; phylum Chordata; class Actinopteri; order Cypriniformes; family Nemacheilidae; genus Triplophysa; species Triplophysa dalaica. Next base: position 15,802,957 of record NC_079554.1, read on the forward strand.
ATTGTTCAAATGTCGTGATCTTGCTGGCTTTGACAGTTATCTGTCTGTTTGATCACAGAGAAGTTGGAGCTTCTCAGACAAATGTAGGCCAACCCTCAAAGGAAATCAGTTTAATGAACCTCAGTGAGGCGATTGAGTGCCAATGGATGTGCGAGTGTGTGTGTTAGAGAACACACACAAGGGATTTCCTCCTATGTGCAGCTCCTGTATTGATTTGTACATTTCGGGTCATAATAAACAGATGCTCAAATGTTGCAGTTTGGTAACTGTTTTCATTTTTAAACCATCATGTTCTGTTTTGGTTGATTATATTATTTTATGTCCGGGGTCTCTTAGACCCCAATGCTGTACATTAACAACAGATTTTTTTAAGGATTTTTTTATATCTTTATTTCACAAACAAATACAAATAATAATATGCTTCAAAGTAGTCTTGCACCTTTTTAAAAAATACAATTTCTGTAATTATTGGTTTTGCTTGTGTTCAATTTAATCAGTAGTTAAAGTAAAAATAAAAATAGTTGAGTTGAAAAAAGTTGAAAATAAAAATTTGGTTTAGAAATAAATAATATATTTGAAGAGATCATTTGCAAAACTAGATAACTATGTTTTAAAAAAGGTCAAAAATCATGTTTTTTATTGTGCAATCCATTAAAACTGCACTTGGATTGTTTTGATTAAGTAATAATAACTCAAACGAATACAGCTAACTAACACAATAAAACACGACACACAATTAAAATACATGATTTTGACTGTTCATTTATTGAACAGTCATCTGTTTTTGGTAACAAATTCTTAATTTACAATCTTAGGCCCCAAACATGTATTTCCTGTACTCTATGTCATATTCATACTGTCACCGTTACTTAAAAATAGAAACAAAAATGGTCCTGTCTGTGTTTCCCTTGTTGTTCCTGTTGTTTCTGTCTAGCTCCGCCCTCTTGTTTTTAATCACTGACCACACCCTCATTTGCAAAAAGTGCAAGACTTCCTCAATATCGAAATCATAAGACATTTTACCAAGTTCAGCTTATATACAGCGTGCATATTGTAAACACAGAGTTGCGCTTCCGGGTTGTCAGTCAGAACGCCAGCGTCTGCCCCCACCGAATGCGCATGCTTTGAAGTGCTCTCGTGAACGCGCACCATAGACTGACATGACAGAGGAGAATGTATCGATTAAAGTCGTTATTTTGCTTTGTTTTTCGCACATAAAGCATTCTCATCGCTTCAAAAAAAATCCATTGAGTCACTATGAGCGGACGGACCAATTTAACGATGTCTTTAGTACTTTTCTGGGTCTTGACAACAACTATAACCATTATGTCTATTAGGAGGCCTGGAAATCTCTCGTATGTCAACTAAAGATCTTGATTTGTGCTCCGAAGACGCTGTGAGGTCTAAAACCATGTTTAAAGTCATGTGGGTGAGTAAAAAATCACACAAATTTTATTTTTTTAACTTTAAATTACTTTGATGCTGCACATAGATCTGTCCTCTCTGTTTCTTGGAATCATCAACTCCTTACAATTACAAACCCATTACAAACAAGCAACCAGCATGAATGGTAAAAACCTCTATTAAATGTTACTTTGAAAAAAAATTGTCATTTTTTATTTTGTAAAATATTTATTATATTTATTATTATAAAGTGCTAAAAAAAGCTAATGTGGGTTAAAAACATTTATCTTAAATAAATATGTCTAATGTTGAAAAATGTCTTAACTTTTTCTAAATATGGCTCCAACGGACCCGAATACAACACAAGTGCTTAATACTCACTAACATGCAACGTGACCAAATTCAGCTGTGACATTACAATGTTACATCCTGCATCTAATTCTGTAAATTAAAAATGGCACATCATTTCAATTTTAGATTTTGGGTTGTGGTAATTGGTGATAAGCTGTCATTTTGGTGTCATAGTTCTGCCACATGGGAGTTGAATGTAGGCCATTACCAGCCTGTCAGATGGTCTGATGGATCACAGCACAATCTAATCACGGACGCCTGGTACCCTCACCGTGCACATGCCGCTAACACATACGCTGAATTAAGAGAACCTCAAACAAACCGAGATTAGTTCAAGTGCCTTCATTTACAGCATCTGTCTTTTATCCTGACCCCTGTTCACACATCCTTTAAAGATTAATTCAATTCATTTGGTGTCCACATCAGGTTAGTTTGGTGATCATTCTTTGGAGACAGAAGTCCAAAAGCACGTACAGATATATAAGACCCAGCTGATCACATACTCAGATTCAACTAATTAACTTTCCTTCCCCTTTTCTATGTCTTCTGTTAAATTAGATTAATGAATTAACAGCGTCATGCACCCATTTTTTTAGGGGCACAGTGTCCACAACACAGAAACATATACATACATTTAAAGCAATATAATAGAGAATATCTCTTATTCGTATTCAAATGTTGCACAAATCATTGCGAGAATTAATTTACAACCTGATTGATATATGAATCGTCTTCCCGGTAAACGAAAAATATATTTTTTTTAAGGTAAATTCAACAATCTGCCGTATTTTGAGAACGAATATCTTGTACACAATTTTGTGCTATAACAGTAAAAGATTCATTGTTTGCATACAAATGAACATAGAGCACAAACGTAAAAGCAAATAAAAATGAATCTAAGTTGTTTTTAACTTTTAATAAAGATTTATTATCGATTACAAAATTCCTTCCATTATGAAACAAAAATATATAAGACATTATAATACATAATATAATAATTTAAGTGCATCTATTTCTTAATATATGAAAAGTGCCAATTCTTTATTATTTATATTGTATACATTATTTTAACTATATACCACTCTATGTATTTCCAAATCTATATTAAATGATTTAATTTATTATATATATAGTTAATTTAGGGGAAAATGTATTTGCATCCTGAAAATGAACTTAAGCATAAAAGTTGTTAACTTTAAACGATGTATGCCAACTGGCAAGAGGTGTGTTCGACTGCGCAATGCACATACTATACCAACGTATCGCAAGAGCCATTTGAAGGCAAATGGAGCAGTCTGTTCTGATTACATCATTAGCCAGCGCTGTTGCTTCTGTTTCCAGATTGATAAATGTTATCTCCTGTATGTGACCAAAGAGGACGAGGGTTCAGCTCATAACTGATAGGCCTTTAGTGTCTTCCTATAGAATCGTGCAACTGATTAATAGATGCCTAACTCGTCATTTGAAAGTTGCATGTTAAAGTGACTGTTCAAAAAGCGTTCCCCCTCTGTCTGAATCGGCATGACCCTTTGATTTACATACTTAATTGGAAGCACATTTGCTCTATTTGAAAGTTGTTGAGTAACAATGGTATTGTTGAAAATATAAAAGCAGACACAATCACATCACAATGACCTTATTGGTTGGAATTTACATATTTTCTAGCACTCAGCAGCTCTTCTTATATTAGGCTCAAGGTTAATTGCATTGGAATTGCAGTCATGCAAATAATCACTCTGAATGTATGCAAAATGAAGCCATTCAGGCTGTGTTGCTCGGTTGCTTTGATGGAGAGAGCGGGTTTCAGCTTATATACAGGAGTGAAATGAGCCGTATGTCAAATCTGTGTAACTGTTAATATAATTCTAATGGATAATGATCTTTTATAATTGATTTTCTTTTTTTTCAATCGCTCAGAGATTAGAGCATTTGCTCAAAGACTTAACTTTAAATAAAAAACATCATTAATAAGCAAATACTTGCTTTCTTTTTCATTCTTTCTTGTTACCTAACAGTTCTTGGCCACCGTTGACTATCATAGTAAAAAGTGCCCCGGAACGATTTGCTTTTCTGAATTTTCTGATATTCTTCTGAATATCTTCTTTTCTGTTCAACAGAACAAAGAAATGTGTAAATAAATGTTTCCTACTATGGTGGTCAGATCTTTCTCTGTGTTCATCAGAACAAATAAATTCATACAGATTTTAAACCACTTGAAGTTGAGTAAATCAAGACAGAATTTAGAATTTAGGATAAACTGTCCCTTTAATGTTGTTCAAAGACTGTTGATTGATTTTAAATGTAATAAAACAAGGAAAGATTACCTTTATCTGTACTTATTTTATTTTGTAAAAAATATAATTCTTTTATTTTGTATATTTAATGTGTTGTAGATTAAAAATAATTTAATAATTTAAAAATTCTAAATTCTTAATTCTCTCTTTCTCTTTCACTCTTTCTTTGTATCTTTCTTTCTTTCACTCTTTCTTTTTTTATTTTGCCCACATCTAAACATCTAACCGTAGCGTTTCCAAGTGTTGTCCTCAAAGCCCCCCTGCCCGTAAATGCTGTTGATTATGTGTTAAACAGCTCATTCACAGCTAATTGCTAAACCTGTAATTGTAGGTTTGTCACTTTGTAAGGTAACACATGGTGGCATTAAAAGCCTTCAAGCGTGCACGTGGATGAACACACTGAATGGCAGGAAGCAAAAATGTAATTTAATTGGAACTCAGTCGTTTCTCCTCCCAGTGTTAAAACTCATTCAGAACAGAGCCTAAAGGCATCCAGCAATTACTAAATGTAATGTAAACAGCCGAATAAAAGTGCTTGAGCTACAAACATGCCATAGATGCTTACGGTGTACATTCATCACACACATTTGGTTGTCTTTCAAGAGAAAGTGCGCATAGCAGTAAGTATTTGTGATTTAGGGGCAAGAACTGCTGTCCACCTCAAGTAATGTACAGACCTACAATAACAGTAAAACCAATGACCTTGTACTAATGTCAGTATAGATGGGAACACCTTCAATATGGTTTAAAATGCATCTCAGGGTGACACCGCAAGAAGCTGGTTTATAAAATACCAAGAGAACATAATTCCCATAGTTATATTTGTGTTATTCTATAGTTTTGAGGTTCCTGTTGTTCTAAACTATACATACGTTATACATATACACGTTAAAATGTCAGTAGTCTGTTTGGAACAAGCATCCTATTTAGCCATTGTTTTGGTATTAAAGCAGTGTACAACTCTTAAATCTTCACCAAAAAAATCCTAAAGGATCATCCTATCAGTAAAACCCTTTCAGTAAATCCTGAACCCTATCAGTAACAGTTTAATATCTTATATTTCATTACTGACTTATATTTAATAACTGGCTCTTGTTACTTTTTTGTCCTCAGTGTTTACTATGTGCCATAAGTTTCAAACTACCAGAATATGAACATTCAAATAACGTTAGAGAAGTTGTGAATCTGTATAAATAATATGTAAACTTTTCTTTAATAAATAAAAATGCTTAACTGGCAGATAGTGCTGATGTTCTGTTCATTGTCAATCACACTAAAAGGCTTAGACAACTTCAACCAACTCATGACATGCAGTTTTATCTCCCTGTAGAATTTCAACATGCGAAACTGCATTCTGTTTATGCTGAAGACTTTAATAGTGATTCATTATGGATTGGACGAATTAGGAATATTTCATCATTCTTTGATCGATTTGAGTTTGTGACCCGATGAAACACCTTAATTTAATAGAAAAAGCCCTGTTTTGGGTGATCAAATGACAAGTGGTCAACCACATTGCTCTGTACTCCTGGTAGTAACATGATTTCCAAATGAGACTGCTATGAGGACTTGATCAGATTTCTGGTCTTTGTTTTTAGTCAGGTTGATTGACAGGCGAGTAGGCGGCACCTCTTGATGTCCAGGGGAAAAATGGGACAGATTAGCTGCAATTAAATCTGCAATGTGATCACACACGTCTTCAACTACCTCAGAATTTGGTTTGAACGATCGGATTACAAAACATTTTGCCTTCCTGTTTGCACCTGTATTTAGGTCTATAACTTGCTAATAATAATAACTTAAATAGATTTTAATACCAGGTGTAAATATGGTCTCCAATGAACAGAGAGTGTTTGAACCTGTGAGTAAACTATTCAGATCTGTTGTACAAAGCACATTTATAAAGAGCGTTGGGCCGTCATCCGCTCTATACAGTAAGTAATTCAAGCAGATGTCACAAAATTTACAAAGTTTTCAGAGGAGGTGAAAGCAAAAAGAAACCCAATACGCTAAAAAAAACACCACCACAAAAACTCCCCTCAGATACTGGACACCTCATCTCAAGTCTGTCACACAGAAGCCCAATGCTCTGGCTGACTCTCATCATTTAAGACTTAAAACATCAAAGTTCCTCCTCAACAATGAGAAACAACAGCTTACCCTTCAAAAGAACAGCAGAAAGTTTTTTTCACCGTACTCTCGCCTTCGCATCAAACAATGGCTTGTAAACGACAAAGGAGAGGAAAAAATAAAGGAAGGTTATGAGGAGATTCGCCCTTCACCTGCTGGGAGTAATACAATCGCTTAACGACCACGACAGGCATTATGGGCCACACTCTGGAGAAAGAAGACCACACGCTTTATGTCCGACAAAGACTTTAGATCCCGTCTAGAGTTGCATTGCCTTAAATGTACTTCCCCCCACTCCACCTATCAGTAGTAAGTGCCCTTAGCACTTTTAGAAGTCAACAGCAGCGTGAAATGCTGTAATAAAGCAAGTGATTACAGGAAAAGTTTGTCTAAAAATAAAACTTATCATGTTGTTTCAGCCCTGTTTGACCATTGGAGAAACAAAACTCATAAAAGTATAAAGCAAGTAATAAGATTGCTTCGGGTGAAGAGCGCATCAAAATTTAAACGAAACATCTAGACATCTGCACTAGCTCTTTAAAGAAGACGCACACGTTATATTGACTGCTTATGATGTATTTGTGTCTATTTGTAGCTTGAATACTACAGTCTTCATTTCATTGTAAATACAAGAAAAATATGTACGTTTACTAAAAATAATCATTTTTTTATGTTTCATGAAGAAGGTGAAATTGAGGTCAGAGTCAAAAATGACAGAATTTGCTATTCTTTGAAGAATGATCCCATTGCAAGATAATAGAAAATATGAATATGTTAATTATTCAAAAATGAATATTAATACTAATATTAACATTGAAGTGTTCAATATTAATTCAAAATCTGTCTGTGTACAGTTAGTCTGAATGTGATTGGGTTTTGGTGGAAGATAAAGAATGAGGAGAGACAATTGTCGGTGATGGAAAGATGAAAGACACTTGAGAGATAAAAGGTAAGGTAAGAGAGGAGAGGGATGGAGGTGGCGGGGGTGGATGTGCTTTGGGGCATGTTAACAAAAGCTCAGCTCATTCAACAAAAGTGCGTGGGTTGTGACACACCCACACGTGCATTAAAAGCATGCTCATGTAGACATATATACAAGCAAACATGTTGTGTAAAGGATTTTAGTATTTTATTTGGGATTTTTATAGGTTTAGCAGAAAGCTTGCAAGAAATCATTGAGGTATGAGATGCGAGTTGCAAACTGAACTTTTCCACTCATTAAAGGAATAGTTCATGCAAATAGAAATTATTTTTAATAATTTATTCACCTTCCATTCCATACCCATACTATATGAATTTCTTGGATACAACAAAACATAGTAGAAGATATTTTGAAGAACGTTGGTAACCAAACAATGGACGCCGTTGACTTCCATTGTACAGACACAAAACCTCTGATACTTTTCTCTAAATCTTCTTTTGTGTTCCACAGAAGCCAGAGTCATAAACAGGTTTGCAACAACATGAGGGGAAATAAAACCTGACATATGGCTAGTATACTGACTACATATTGATTTTACTAAAAAACAACACATCCTGCTTGTCATCATTCAGCCAAACAACCACTGGGGATAAGAGAATGTATTTTAACGCAACAACTGTAAGATGCTATATTGTCATAACCTGTAATATCTACCAATTTTATACAGTACAAACACTATTGGAAATAGGCAACACTGAACATTTCTACAACATGTTTTATTCAAGCGACATCCAAAGCAGAATCCATCCATTTAATCATGAGCAAAGGTTCATGTCATACATCTGAAATGTATTTAATGTAGTTAATGACGGATTCCTCCCCTGTTGCTACGCTACCTCAGCTGTCATCTACCTTAACCTCTGACCCACGTTTGAGGGGGAAATTACCTTCAGCTCTGGCTACCCAAACCAGTCCCACAAGCCCTGTGTTGAAGCATCCCCCGACCAGCCTACCGTGGTAAAATACCAGCATTAACCCTACTCTTTGTCCGTAGAATAGCTCCATTGTGAGGGCCCCCCTACAAGCATGCTGACTAAGGCTACAGAATGAGTCCTCTTCTAAGCCTGTCCGGGGGGGGGGGGTCGCGGAGAGGGACGGGGGTCCAGCTTAACTCTCCACGCCCCTTCCCCTCCCTCCTGGAGAGTTCTAGGAAATTCCTGATTCAATATAACTTACTAAATACCTGCCCTTCATCTCTCCCAATCCTCCCATTCATGCAGTCACTCATTCATCCACCTTTCCATTCAGACGCTCATTCAAAGCCCACACATTTTTTTATATATTTTATGTGCACGAGTGCATGTAAAAGTATGTGTTGGTGTTGATCTACTGACAAAAGCCACATCTGGTCATGTTTTTTTTACTCGAGGACTGTTTTGTCTTCTGTCTTCTGAGATGTTCAATAGCCATAGGTTCTCATTGATGCCAAAGATTCTCTTTCACAAGCCATTGTCAATCAGAACATAGAAGATATTCATTTGCCTAACGGGACTTTAATTGGCCTAAGTTACTGTTCAACTGCTTCCTGAAATGGCCTGTTAATTCATCTCAATTGCACGACAGTCACAGGTCACATAGTGCTTATTGTAGACTGCTTGCTTTAGCAACGCCTCGGCTGCATTTGCATCCCAACTTTAAAGGCCAGCAGTTCAATCCCATAATAGTCAAAGAGAGCAACGACGAAGCCAAAACTGCAAATTCTTTCTTTAAACGGTTGTTTTCTCACACTCTTCAGCATTCTGTCTTTCTTTTAAGCTTTGACTGTAAATGTAAGTGAGATTAATTGGCCCTCTGATGGTGGTCAATTTCTATAAATAAATACAAAAACACATTGACAGAGGCTTGGCTGCACATCTTGAATCCGAAAGGGATGCATGCATGATGTAGCATTCCTCTCTCCGCTGCGGATAAAAGCATCCACTAAATGAATAAATGTAAATGTAATGTAAATCTGCGTGCAGTCTTTTATTTAGAAACCCATTAAAGACTTCTTGCACCAGAGCCTTGGATGTGAGATTCAGTTTGGTTTGAGTCTAATTACATGCCACTGAATGGCTTTTTTCTTTTAATTTGAATACCGGAGTGAATTGGATAGTTCGAAAAGATCTGACAGAAACACTTTCCGACCAACGTTTCAATTTCATGGCCTTATTGTTTGACTCATAGTGCGCCTCAGCCTTGTGAAAACACTAAAGCTGTCCTAGAAAAATAAAATGAGTTGTGGCCCATGATTAAGAATTCTTAAGATCAATGACATGGTTTATTACCCTGATCCCCAGCACCTCAGAGCGTGTATCATACAGTCCACACGTTAACTAATACCAGGCTCACACGCAGTGAACACGCTTCTCACAGATCTGAGTCATAAAACCAAACTTCCTCTAACTCACCCTGAACCACTGCCGTATAATCCCCCATCTCCCGTTTTCTCAATTTACACGTACCTGCTGATGACGGCACAAACAAAATTGGAAGCGAGGCTATGAAATGGCAATATAAGCGAACGGGAAATTGGATGAACCCTGTGTCCGCTCCGTGCCGCTTGCGTAAATCAGTGGCTTTTTTGAAATGCAAGTCGTATGTTAGCGGCCGGGGCGCAGTGGCGGAATTGGAGGCATGTGTTGGTATAGCGGCGGGGCGGGTTTATGGTCGCTGGCAGCGTTTGATGTGCTGTAATGAGGAAGTGAGTGACTTCCTGTGGTTAACGGGAGCAAGAGAGATGGATGATGGGGGACGCAGTAAATGAAAAGCAGCAGTAGCACAGTTAACAGAGGCCAGGGTGTGTGGGTTAAACGTTTTTCAAATGTTTTTAACTGTGTTCTCCGAGAACCGACGGGGGGTAAGGATATGTCAGGGTCAAGAGGTGACGGGCGAGATGTGTGCAGTCCGACGTGTCATTATTCCTGGAAGATAGGGTGAACTTGCTTTAATTATGTAGGCCCAGATGGCCCAGCAAAGAGTCTGGTCGGAAACTTTTGGAGTTCGTTTAACTTTTATGGACATCGTAAGCTTTTTGTGTCGGACTTAAAGGCTTCTACACTTTTTTTTCGGAGAGATGCTGAGGATTTAACAGAGACAAAGAGAGAGACAAAGAGTGACGCACAGTTCAAGGGTTCTTATTGGCCAAGAGTACGTTTACTTCCTGTTCTCAACATTTTTGAAAAATGCACTCTTAACATCTCGTTGGCTGTCATCAAGACGACTCACATTGCCCTGTCCCTATCCAAAATGGCTTTTTCCATTGTATATGTCATTTCAACTTTGACCTCTTTGTGGTGAGAGTCGTGACCTTTTCAACAGGCCCACACAGAACTGGCAGTCATTCATAAAGTTCTACACGTGAGTCACTTGTTTATATTTGAGATAAACTGATTATCTTCAAGCTGCCAATAAGAATATAACACTCTTAACCCTATCGACCACATGTAAAGCTATTAAAACAGAAGTAAGCGAATGTTGTTCTATAATCAAGGCAGAAAATGTGATTAAAGGGGTAGTTCACTCAAAAAAGTCTGTCATCATTTATTGACCCTTGTGTTTTTTATGTTAAATATCTTTAATCTGTGAAAAACATAATAAGATAATTTAAAAAATATCTTAGAGGTTTTGTGTCCATTCATTAGATGTACTACAAAAAAATCTTCTTTTGTGTTCTGCAGAAAAAGTCATACAGGTTTGGAATGACATGAAGTTACTAAAAAAATGCTTTTAGGTGAACTGTCCCTTTAAGCAGTTAAGACTAAAAAGTGACTATCCAACAGAACCAGCCAAAGTAAAGGTCTAAAATCACACACAGAACCCTCGCTGGGTATTGTTACTTATCAAACAACACCATGAGATAACGTCCTTTATACCCTACTGGTCATTTCCATTGTTCTCGCTGAGTTTTACCTTCTACTAAAGTGAAGTGGAGTGGAATGCAGCAGTGAGACGTCATAAATCTCTTGAGGATGATAACAATGTGTTTTAAGAGTCATAAAGTAGCCCTAAGTATCTTCACCACCGCGGAGGATTAGCCAGTAAAGCATCAGATCCCTCAAAGCCAGAGTCATTCATATGCAATGAGCTAAGACCCCTTGTTGAACACACACACAGTCCTGAGGAGCTCAGCGAGGGGCTATGAACCTTTGAGCATACTCGGTCTGGTCAACCATGCATCCAAATAATCAATCAACCAATTATCAGAGAATCAATAAATCACCTTTATGTTTTTATGCAGCGTGTTAAAGAAACAGCCGTGGGATTTGCCGTGTCATGATGCTAGTGGGACACTGGTCGTCGGATGCGATAAAACAGCGACAAATGTGCACGAGGACAGCTGTGGGAACTTACGGCCCAAATGAACCAATCAGATTGGTGTGTGAAAGAGAGAGGGGTATTTACATTGAGTACAAAAGATTAAGATTAACTCCTGTTATAGATTTACTCTGTGCACACTCGTGTTTGTGTGTGCTTTCTTTGTTGACACGCTGATTTGATTAGCGACATTACAGATTCAACGTGATTTATCCTGCAGGAATTCTGCATACTTACAGTGAGTTATGTCATCGGAATGTACAGCGCAATGACTAAACGTTACAAAATAACACTAGATAACACTCTGAAAACACTGTGCTATCATGCACCATGGGAATTTCTTCGGAACAATAGATTAAATAGTTTGAACACAGTTTGTGATAAAAAGCTGTTTTGCTTTCAGTAAGGGAGGCTCATGCTTGGCTCAGCTTACAAGGAAATTTCACACACACTCACAAAAAAGCAAATTTTCTATGCTTCAATACTACACCCAAAAACCTTGGAACATCTCTTTGGACAATTTTTTTGTACTATTACAGGAAATCTTCACCTAGATACAGCATAGGTCATATAAGCCATCGGTGTCATTCAAAATCTCTATATGACTCTCTGTGGAACACAAAGATTTTGAAGACAAAATTCTGTGGAGGATTCTGCGGAAGACAAAATGTTTTTGTCCATTCAATAGAAGTCAATGGGGGCCAATGTGTCTGATTACCAACGTTCTTCAAAATGTCTTCTTTTGTGTTGTGCAAAAAACTGACATGAAGGTGAGTAAATGATAAAAGAAATCTCATTTTTGAGTGACCTATCCCTTTTACTATCTTTACATCTATATATTGTAATATGATATATACTTTTGAATTTAATCAGAGACATTTTCTAAATAAAAAAATACTGGAATAAGAACAGTTAAAAATTAGTTATCCAACTTGTTCTCATAGGAAAATTATATAACGAGGTGGACATTTTTTATGAATTTTTATGACGAGAATTGCACAGAAATGTACATTTAGAAAAGCAAGCAGGTGGCACCAGTGGTCCGGCGGACTGTATGCCAACATTTTCCAAAGTGGCACTTCAGGCAACGCGAGTTTGAGTCCTGGCTCGTGGTTCTTTCCAGGCTGTTTCCCTCTCTTATCCTGCAGTTTCCTGTCTCTCTTTATTGTAAGCTATCTAAATAAACCGGTAAATGGTCAAAATAATAACTTATAGGACCCTTAAACAAAACCCTCAAGGGGGTGAAAGCAAATCAAATGAAAACAAACATTATGCATACAACTAGTGCAAATGAGACTTTCATACAAATAAAATCATGCAAAGTAGCCACCATTTCACTTAAATGTAAAATTGTTACGAATTACCATGTTGAATGTCCACAAATATATGTAATGTACTTGGATATATGTACATTGTGCAACAAGACGGTTTTTGGATCGATCACATGTTTAAGTAAAGCTGTGAGTTTAATGAATTGTATAAATTCCGTGTGCAGTCTTATAGATATGAATGGCTTTCATGGCTCCCCACATGATCAGACATCAACACTTGACGCTTTAAATGCCGGCCACTCCACGTTTTCAAAAAAGAGCATCAAAAAATAGCCCATCACATCCCTTTCTTTCTCCTGTCCTTTTATTCCCTCACATACCAACTTTTTTACTTTCTCTCTCCTATTTATCTCCCACTCTGATAGCCTTGCTTTCTACTTCTCTCTGCTCTCTGTGCTGTGGGTCTCCCTGACAAAAGCAATTGTAAGGATGAGCCTGACCGGTATTGGCCCACACAATGGGCCCTGAAGAATGCGGAGAAAGACAAAGAGTAGCCATTGGTTGGGTTAGCCCTGGGGTGACAGATCCGAATGGACGGATGAACACAGGGGCTGCGCTCGGGTCCGCGAGGGGACCGGCCAACCCCCTGCCAGGCCTGCCCGAAAAGGGCCTCGGTCAGGGCCGACAAACAATCACCCGGCGCTAACTAGCCGCCGTGCTCGGCTCTCCCCCGCTAGTGGTGATTGATATGGGAAACGCACATCGCTCTTTCTCCTGGTATTGTGCTTTCAAGCTCCAATTATCACCCTTGCTTCATGCAGATATCAGAGATTAGGTCGCTAGCATTTAACACTGATTTTTTATACATAACAGGTTTAGATGATCCTTCAAAAACAGCTCTCGGCCATACGTCTGAAACGAATGCAAGAGACTAATGCAAGCCTTCGGTTGACATTAAATAATGGAAGCATGGAAATGTGCTCATGTGTGTGAATAGCATCACCCATGGGATGATAAATTAAAAGAGAGGTGTGGATTTGCATGGTGGTAAGACAGGACTGTGATGTGTGTGAACATTTTTAAGACAGCACATGTTCTGGAGGGTCTTGTACAGTTGATGTAGCACCAAAACATCCTTCAGAATTGATCAAGGTATAAACAATAAACAATCACATAAACTCACTAAATACATTTCTGTAATGTTTTCAGAGCTTTACACACATAAACCTGGGCAGAGTGGAAACACACAGATGTAGTACACCACGTTTGCATTTGTCGCAAAAAAAGAAAAATTATGAAATACTCATTGTCTTAAGACATGGCTGTCTGGTAAAATGGCACATTGTATTTTAACCACATTGTCTTCAACACAACTAACAGCACTGTAATAAAGCCAAACTGAAGTTGTTCTGATGAATGGTTAAGCTTAAACAAAAGTTCGGACTTAATTTTCAAGTTTAAGAATTAGCCAATAAAAAAGCTAAATAACAGAAGAAAGGGAAGCAGCACTGTTTGAATAAAGCTGAGGAACATCCTTCAGTTATAATATTAAAGGAAACATCTGTAGATGGAAGTTTGTTCCAATGACTCTGTTGTTGTTTCCTTCAGCTGTTTTTAAAACGAGAACGATTCACCTTACAGACAAGTTCAGAATACACACAAGTCTGCCAAACAGCAGGAAAATACATTTACTGGACAGCGGTTCTGCGTTTCAATACCTGCAGGCTAATCTTATAGTAGTTCACGTAAAAACAAAAAATCTGTCATCATTTACTCATCCCCTTGACATTATCTTTCTGCAAAACACACACAAAAAAGATTTTTAAGAATGTTTGTCTCCGTTGACTTCTATTTTAGGGACACAAAACCAAATGGGGACCACCGGTTTTCATTTACAGACATTCTTCAAAATATCTTCTTCTGTCATACAGGTTTGAAATGACAAGAGTGTGAGTAAATGATTACAGAATTTTCATATTTGTGTAAACCATTCCTTTACCATCTTACGGTGTTGCTCACAGCAGATAACTAACACTTCAAACCACCTTAAAAACACATACTAAAGACACAGATATTTTCTCAAACTGCGTCCTAAACATCCATCCATCCATTTTCTACCGCTTATCCGAACTACCTCGGGTCACGGGGAGCCTGCGCCTATCTCAGGAGTCATCGGGCATCAAGGCAGGATACACCCTGGATGGAGTGCCAACCCATCGCAGGGCACACACACTCACTCATTCACTCACGCACTCACACCCTACGGACAATTTTTCCAGAGATGCCAATCAACCTACCATGCATGTCTTTGGACCAGGGGAGGAAACCGGAGTACCCGGAGGAAACCCCCGAGGCACGGGGAGAACATGCAAACTCCACACACACAAGTCGGAAGCGGGAATCGATCCCCCAACTCTGGAGGTGTGAGGCTAACGTGCTAACCACTAAGCCACCGTGCCCCCCACGCGTCCTAAACATAACTCTCAAAAAAACCTGCTAATAGTAAAATACATTTTAGACAAATTAATGACAAGAAATTATTTGACAAATGTAGACTTTTCAAGTAAGACCAACTCCAACAGGTTTCACAAACTTGTTTAAACATGTGTTATCATATATCTAAAGACTCTTTTAAAGGTTTGGCGCTCAGCAGTACAGCCGAACTTGTACTCACACAAGCTTATGGTGGCCACGGAAGCACTAGGAAACGTTTGGGTCTTTGTTTGTCCTGCAGGTTATGAGAGATAGTGAACCCTGTGACTGATTCGTTCACTCATAAAGGAGACAGGGCAGGTGGGGGTGAAATATCAGTGGGGTCTCCTCTTGTTCTCCATTGCAACAGGAAGGCAGAAGGAGGGTCATATATCTCCATCTCAGACAGCTTTACAGCTTCTGTTATGAGTGAGGGCCGGTCTTTTCACACAATGGACACATACTAATGTCATATGTTAAAGCACAGGAGTTATCTGTTAAGACAGCTTGGCCCTCACAGTATGTGTATGTGCGTATTCAATGAGAGTGCTGAACATTAAAAACATATGCATACAACTGCACATGCGTTTAAACATTAATGTAGAGCTGTTGACAAATGAAAAAATAACAGAAGCTGAATCACAATGTGTGTTTAATCAAATCTAGAACCCATTCAAAGATATTGTTTACAGAGTATGCCCTCTCTCTTTTGTTCAGTTTTGCCGGGGCATAGAAATCTAATGGCACACGTTCCTCTTGTTTACATAATTCCTGTGTGCTACACTAATCCGGGTTATAACAAATGCAAGCAACCGTTTAATGCCAGTCTCCTGTTCTGTCTGTATGGTGCAACAGATGAGAACACAGCAGCTGATGCTATGAAAAGGTGAAAATTATTGCTCACATTTGCACTTTAATTCAATTTAAAAAGGAAGGCTCAACTTAAACAAAAAATGTATTGAATTCATCAAAATATTGTTTAAAATCTTTATATGACCTTTTCAGATTTTTAAAAATGTTTCAATGGAAGTCAATTTTGGAATATCAAAATTCCTTAAAAATATCTTATTTTGTGTTCTGCAAAAGAAAGTATGTCATAAAGTACTGGAGGTGAATGAATGACGAACAATTTTCATTTGGGGTAAACTATCCCTTTAACAGACTTATTCAAAGCATCTTAACATTTCACCATATTCACATCCAATGGTGATTCATCTACTTGGAATGGTAACAGTTTACTTCTCTAAAATGTTTAATGTGTGCACGATTTTGCTAATGTAACAAAGACAGATGATTCTGCAAACCCCGTTCACTGATCATTTCAAATTTTCATATGCCTGTTCATTGAATATTCCTCATCTTTAAGTGATCTTTTCATGTCTTGAAGCAAGATGAGTGGTGCAGTTAACATGGAAATGCCAAGACAGAGGCCCAGATGATATCACCCTAGAGCACAGTCACAGTGTGTGTATCTGGGATAACCGCATTAGGGAGATTTGATACTACTGTGGTTTGTAATCCTTTTGAAGTGAGATCTTTTTTCCAGCAGTGGTTGAAAGAAAATCCTCAGCTACAAACCTTGGAAATGATGGTCTTTATATTTTTTCAAGATTATTTGGAATGCATTATCAGAATGGGCCGTAAAATAATAGTCCCCAAAATTAAAAAAAATCTGTCATCATTTATTCACCCTCAAAACCTGTATAAGATTTTTTCTTCTATGAAGCACAAAAGAAGATAGTATATTTTGAGAAATGTGTCAGTGGATTTTTGGGGCTATATAATGAAAGTCAATGGGGGCCAATGTTGTTTGGTTACCAAAGTTCTTCAAAACATCGTCTTTTGTGTTTTGCAGAAGAAATTCATTCAGGCTTGGAATGACATGAGGGTGAGTAAATGATTATAATGAAAGAATAAGAATCAACTCAATTCAATTGAACTTAATATAATTCAGTTCAGTTCAATCAAATTGAATTCTCTTTAATGTTTAGGCACAATGAGATTTGTTTTGAAACTTTTCCAGTGCTTCCAAAAAGTAAATGTTATTTAAATGAAATGAAACAATAAATGAAGATGTAAAATGCAGTGCACGTTCACATACAGATGCTAAACATAATTTCAATAAATACAGAAGCAGCTCTGTTTCAATGTTTTCTCATAAAAAAAACAAATTAAATACATGAACTTCTCTCCATGCCTCAACCAACATGGGCCTCACCTAACAGCATTTGTGTGTGAGTATAGAGGGCTCTACTTTAGTTGAGGTGCACATGCGATTGACAAAGCCCTCAACGCATCAAGGAGAAGAGGAGGGCCACCAATGCAGAATTTGGGGACCATGGGAGTTTTTGTGGGACTTCAACATCACCCCCCTTACCCCCACCCACCTACCTCGCTCTTCTTCAAAGTCTACACCGGCAGTTGAGGGGCGTGGCCCATTGAGAGAGGGCTGGATTTGAGCCTTTGTCCCACTTGCTTCAGGGGCGAGTGACATCTCGAACGCTTCAAGAAGATTAAATAGCAAAGCCCAGTCGGAAACACAGAGAGCGGGGGAGAGTGAAAGAGAGAATAAAGGAGAGAGAGAAATGGTGAGGGTGGGACGGACGGGTTTGTAAAAGTCCGTTGGGGAAATGTAGATTTGGAGGTACGCATTCGAAGAGGAAAAGGGGAATGGTGAGGAGAAAAGGATAATGAGAGAAGGAGGAAAAGAGGAGAGGAAAAGAGAGGCCTCAATGAATAGGATTAGCGCAGTCTCACCACAGAGAGAAAAAGAGATGGAGAGAATGAAGAAAGGACATTATAGGATGGAGGAATGTGCGTGTGTGCGTTCATCTCATACACTTCGCATCATATATACAATGCATGATGGGAGGTACTTCACACAAGTTTTCTATACCTCACCAGGTCTTTAATAAAAGCAATTGTGTGTGCACAAGTTCGGCTTTAGTTGAGAATTTTAGTATTTTTTTTATTTCACAAAAGTGTAACACAAATCCTGTTTTGCTTTATATCTAATAATATATAAATGATTTATATATCATGTTTGAGCAAACAGTACATGTTTTATACGGTATATTTTACCAATTGCCTGCATATTCTAAGTAGGAATTACTTTATCAAAAGAATATAAAAGCAGTGAAAGTAGACCCAAAAATAAAAAATCTGTCATCGTTTACTAACCATCTTGTTATTTCAAACCATTTCAAAAGTTCTTTCTTCCGCAGAACACAAAAGAACATATTTTGAAAAAAGTTGGTAACAGAACGGCCCCCATTCACTTCTATTTTATGGACACAAAAGCAATTAACAACATTCTTCCAAAATTCGTCTTTTGTGTTCTGCTGAAGAAAGGTTTGAAATGAGAAGAGGGTCAGTAAATGGATTTTATTTAATTTTTATTTATTTTTGGGTGAACTAAGCTCAAAAATTGCACTCAAGGA
This sequence comes from Triplophysa dalaica, assembly GCF_015846415.1. Lineage (NCBI taxonomy): Eukaryota > Metazoa > Chordata > Actinopteri > Cypriniformes > Nemacheilidae > Triplophysa > Triplophysa dalaica. The sequence goes on from NC_079554.1 coordinate 15,821,597, forward strand.
TCTCAAAATTGACATCATTTTTTTACGCATCACTTCAGGTACACAACAACACAACCTGATCTTTTACCCTCATCACCAAAACAAAAAACGTCTTTCCTTCCCAAATTCTCCTTCACTCAGCACTCTTCCTTAGTGTCTTTTTTTAAGGAAAATCATTCTACAACAAATAAAAAAATCCACAATTTCTAACCATTAAAAAGCATTACAGAAGTCTAACAGCATTGTATGTAGAAGATGCAGGCTCTTGGGCTATACTGTTAAAAGTGCCCCATCCCACAGCAGAACACTTTTATCCTTTATGTGTGGGTCAGTGGGAGCCCCCTGGGGGGAAACAACCCCCAGGATTAATGATATGCGTGACATGCATTGTGTGACCCCCGTGGGATGTGGGGGAGATGTGGGGTTGGGTTATCTAAACTCCCCCTCCCATCCATCTTGCCTTCAGCAAAGCTAGTCAACCTGCTAAAGAAATTCAAGAATGTGCATCGGAATGTGCAGGAATACATTTGTCACTGGTGTTATTGGTTTTAATACATATTGGTTTAATAATAAGGGATGTCATTTATATAGGAGTCATTCGGCGCACAGAAAAGGTTATATATGAATAAAATTACAATTCTGTCATTATTTACTAACCCTCTCGCATGTCAAACCTGTATGACTTTCTTTCTTCATACAAAATAAGATATTTTGAATAAGTTGGTAACCAAACAGAAACAGCACCCATTCATTTCTATTGTATGAACGCAAAACCACTGGAAGTGAACGGGTGACAGTTCACAACATTTTTCCAAATATCTTCTGTTTTGTTCTGCGGGAAAGTCATACAGGTTTGAAAAGACAAGAGAGTAAATGATAACAGAATTTACATTTTTTGGTAAACTATCACTTAAATACAATGTTAGTTTTTAGCCCACAAACTTTATGAAATAAAAAAAAAAAAAAATCTGAAACAGACAGAATTGTCCGTGAAAGTTTTAAATTAAAATTTGTCTTTTCTGGTCTGCCACTCTTAAGACCAACTAGGCTGTAGCATGAACCAAACTATAGCCTATACCAGTTAAGACCAGCAAACCAGCCTAGACTGGTTTAAACCAAGGTAGCCTTTTCTTTCATTGCTTCAGAAACCACATTTATATTCAATAACGCGACCCTCACATTTCCTCATTTCATATTCCAGGTTTTTTGTAGTCTTCATTGTACATCGGTACACTGGTGCACATTATTAATGCATTCAAACTTAAACCCTTTAATGTTTTCTCTTCCTGTCACTCTCCCAGCATCCCTCCATCTGAGACGGCGCGGTCCCTCGTTCCGGTTGAAAAAGGGGAGCGGGGGGAGAATAGGGTCTTCGCTTTAAATCCAGTGCAGCATGAAAAACGAGTTCCTTCCCTTCACATGCAAATCTAACATTACATAACAAGACAATCTGCTCAGGAGTCTAAGACTCACACACATAGTAAGACACACACACATACACACGGGTTGAATAGAGTATGACGCCTTTATCCTGTATGTAAACACAGGCATTTTAGATGCTTTTATAAAGTCAGACAAAGAACGTTTGCGAAGTACAGTGACCTCAGATCAGCTTTAAGGTGGATTAAACCAATAATTAAAACCAGACAATGTTCTAGTGTATGCCCAGACATCTGGATAATTGACAAAACAAAAACATAAATGTGTCCTTTAACAGCAAAACTTTTTTAAAATTGAAGATAAAGGTCTCATATACTTTTTATATTAAAGACATTAATAACAATACTTCAAAATAATATATTATTAACTATTTGTGTTCCAAATTTGTGCAGTTTTGCACCATAGAACACCTGGAGTCAATTCAGGTGTGTTTTCCAAATACACACAACCGTTAAAGGTGAGAATCTACACAATGTAATTTAATTTCACATTTATTTGTATACAGCTCTTCATAATACATAGTGTTTCAAAGCAGCTTTACAAAAGATTCATGTTTCAATGTTACGAAAAGCCCCAGAAAAATTGTTATATGAGTCTTGTAGTTATATTGTTATATTGTCTTCAACTGTTTTATAAAATAAAATGATAAACATAATCCTCTAATCCTTATAGATGTTTTCTTAAGGAGTTTGAGCATAATTTATTTTATTAAGAAATAGATTTTTAATTGACGATGACCCTAGATGTCCCCAGAGGAAGGTTTGGTCAAGTTTAACTCCTGGGGATGAAATTTTGGCAAAACCACATCAAGGATGCACACACACACAAACAAACACGAACACACACACACGAATGCACACACACATCCTCTGGATGGCATGCAGTCAGTACAGAGTTGTGTGTTATGTGTAATTGGATGAGTCAATGACTCTGCATGCTTTAAAAGAAGACGACGCCTCCCTCCGCTGCGCCTTTCATCTCCTAATCATTTATTCATCCTTTTATTTTGGATGAATGCTCATCCAACTCCTTCCTGTCTGTCTGTCTGTCCGCTCACCACATGCAGAGATGGAACACATCTCAGAACACACACAGTGACAGACAATGAGTGTTATGATGTTAGAAGATGCTGCGACAGATTGCCTTTTACACCTGGTACTAACTTGTGTCCCAAAGAAGCATCTTGTGACTTGATGGCCCTCTGATTTCATCATTCCTTGTTTCATCTTGATATCAACTATAGCCATGTATAGTAAAATAAGTCAAATGCAACAGTATATAAATTGAACAATATTGCATCCAGTGCAATCTTTCACTTTGTAGAAACGGAGAGAGAACGAGATCTGTAAATGTACACCTGAATGACAGATATATTTGTGTTTTCATGTGTGTGTGATTGTTTGAGTTTATATATTCTTCCACGTCTCGTCTGATCAGACGCATGTCAGTCTATAGCGCAGAACACGTATCACATTACGGTAAGAGTAACCTCCGTCACGCAGTGCCGTCTCCAATCAGGCAGCCAATTCTGACCTGAATGTGGCATCAGGAAATGGGGCTGAATTTGACGGGGGCTTGATTTTTTCCACGCTGCCTTTAATCTCCCCGAGCTTTGGATCGTACTCATTACACATCAGGTCAACAGGCAGCATCCACGTACTGATTACATCAAGCAACAGTTAATAGACTGAGAGAGATGAATCCAGAGATCTAAGGAAAGGAAAGAGGTGAGCTGGAATCGAGATTTAGGCAAAACTGGTTTCTCGTTGGCGAGTGACAGATGAGAGAGATTTGGGGGTCTCAGACGCACTCGCACAAGACTAATCATTCTGACCGCATTTGGAATCCCGTCTGACGAGACTTTAATTCGAAACACACCAGGTGGACTAACATAAAGTGCATGCTGAAAAGTGTGCGAGTAAACACTTGCGTGCCATCTCTCTCTCTCTTTCTCTCCGTGTGTGTTTGAGCTTGTCAATCTGATGCACAGACACAAAAACAACATGCCAACCCTGAGTGGCCGTATCCCGGCAACCCTGCCACACAGCGCCTGGCGCCCTCCTCCGCTGCTCCTTTGTGCCAGGGCCAGCGTCAAGTCAACTTCACGCCACGGCGCACCATGCCCCGTGCGCCCTGCCTGCTGCGCCACCAGAGAGAGGGGCAATGTGGGATACGTCTCAATCAGCGGGGTGGTGCCTCCCTCCTGCGCCTCCTCTCCTCCCTCTTCGAGGCTCCCCGTCTCTCTGACCGTCTCACACTGTCAGCGCGTCTTAAGAACGCTCTCATCCTCTCTGGTTTTCTCACTGTCATTCACACTGTACCCATCCATCTCTCAGCGTCCCTCCCTCAACCTCTAAATATCTCCCTCCTTCGCTCTGCCTCCTGCATGTCTGACTCTCTCCCTCATGTCGTCGTTCTCGATCTTCCCCGTGTCTGTCTTTCTGCCTGACAGATCAGAGATGCATAAGCTTCTTTCTTCTAGACCACAGGAGTCCCTGAAAACCTCCAGTGCCAGAGAACAACGCAGTGAACCTCCCACACACACACACACTATAAAACTGTCTTGAGCAAGGTGAAAGATTCACAATCAAAGAAAAACAGAAACTTAAAAGAAATGATATGTGAAGGAGAGGGAATGAGTGAAGGAGAGGGAATGAGTGGCGGAGAGAGCGAGACAAGAGTGTGTGAAAGAGAGATAGATCAGACTCAATAAACACCCATATATACACATTTTGTTTTGTATTTAATATTTAGTTTCAATATTTATTTTAAATCACAAGTATGTTTATAATGATGTAATATTGATTAAATTCTGCATTATCAAAATGAATGAAATATCAAAATCTGAATAATTAGTAAACCAACATTAAAGGTTAGGCTCACCAAAAACAATTATGCCAACATTTTTATGGTTAAAAACCTGCATATGACTCTTCCTTCTGTAAAACACAAAATATATTTTGAGAAATTTCTCATTGTATGTGACCATGTGTCAATGTTGTTTAGTTTCAAACATTATTCAAAATATATTCTTCTGTGTTCTGAAAAATAAACTAATTCATTCAGGTTTGGAATGACATGAGGGTAAATAAATGACGAAATAATTTTCCATTTTGGGACGCACTGTCCCTTTAACTTATTTTGTGGACTCACGTGTTATATTATGTAATACTAAGTTTCAAATCAAACGCTCGAAACGTTTATTCACATTATAAGTGCCACTTTTTATTGGAGATCAGACAATGAGTATAGCCTAAAGGAAATTTTATGGCATCCTGCACTTTTTTCTCTTTATTTCACACTCTCACACACTTTCTCCATAACCAAAACAAATCCCCTATCCAGTCACCATAATTGATTCAATTTTGAGTTTTTAAAGGTGGCATCTAAAAAAAAAGGCGACTGCAGATGGGCCGATTCTCTTCATTTCGTCCCATCAGCGATGATGGTGGTTCATCGCAGTGCCAGATTCGCACTCACCAGATGCCAGATGACAGTTGGCAATAAAGAACACAAACAGGCCAAAAGTCTGTCTCTGTTAACTCACAATAAGTGAAGTATGGAGGAGAGTCTACAGAAATGTGTTTGTGTGTGGTACAGATAAACTTTTGCTCAAGGCCAAACGTGATTAGGCTGAACTTCCTCTCTGAGTGTCAGAGAGCTACAGGTCAGACATACTCGCTGATCCATATCAGGACATATCTGTCAAAAAGACAGGTTAGCATGTAGGTGTCTAAAGAGAGGATAGGCTAATCACACACAAGATTATGGGCTCTGTCTCTTAGGCAATGGAAGTATTTGAACGACACTCCCTTCTTACATTGAGTCTGACCCCGGTGACCCAAGCTTAAGCCGCACCAAACCATGTCATGGACAAAACAGCCACTAACGTTTTATCACCGAGACATACAACAATGACAGAACCATAAAAATGGGCAAAATAATAGGCCTAGTGCTGTATCTATCCAACAAGTTGATTGTCTGAATTGCATTTGATAAAGCAAGTGTCAAACAGCACAAGCACAGTTTTCTAATACTTTGGCAACCATATAGTGTCTGTATTCTATATGTGACCCTGGACAACAAAACCAGTCTTATGGGTCAATCTTTTGAAATTGAGAGGTTTAAATAAATAAATAAACTTTCAATTGATGTATGAGTTGTTAGAATAGGACAATATCTGACTGATATACAACTGTTTAAAACTCTGGAATCTGAGAGTGCAAAAAAATCGTAAAATTGAGAAAATGAAAAAATAAAGTTTTTATATATTTAAGGTAGGAAATGTACAAAATATCTTCATGGAACATGATCTTTACTGAATATCCTAATGATTTTTGGCAGAAAAGAAAAATCAATCATTTTGACCCATACAAAGGATTTTTTGTCTTTTACACAAAATGTTCCTGTGCTACTTAAGACTGGTTTTGTAGTCCAGTGTCACATATATTGTTTCTATACTCACTTTACATAAACATAATGACTTTTAAACTCATTATTCTATCCCTAAACCTAGCCATCACAGAAACCTTTCTGGGTTTTTATATTTTCAAATAAGCATCATTTTGTATGTTAAATAATCAATTTCCATTTTGGGCACCCACACTGTATAGACACCTGTACTCTCTCTCTCTCTCTCTCTCTCTCACTCTCTCTCTCTCTCTCTCTCTCCAGCCCCATCTTTCTATGCTGATTTCAGCATCAAAATCAGTGTGAACTGGGATTTGTAGAATAGCCAACTGCCTAGCAAGCATTTAGAGGTCATTCTATGTTATGTGTGTGTGTCTATAGTAATGTAGTTTACTCAGAAGAGGTTTTGTGTCTAACATCCCACAGAAGCCCAAGTGTCAGCAAAATTCAGCCTGCATGTGTGTGTTTCTACACTTTTGCCATAGTCAGCACGTGCTCTCTCTATCTCTCACTCTGGCGTAGAGCAGAAAAAAAACACGGTGTTGGAAATTTTCCATGTTACTCCTTTCCCTTTTGATTCAGAGACACACTCTGAATGCACTTACACAAACAAACGTAGACACAGTAAAAGTCAAAGAACTGATCTGTGACAGACCGGCCGCCTTTAATAAAGTCTCACAGGCACACATATTTTGTGCTGAAAGTGCTGAAAAGGCCAGTTTAGGTATGGATAACTGCTCTTTGTCTTTCCACAGTCACTAACATCATTATTGTAATGTTGTAATGCATAGAGGCGATAGACACAGTGAGGGTCTCTTTGTTCACTCATCTACGCCGTCATTATAAATACATTTAGTGTCAGACAGACCTATTCAGTCAGTAAGAGGCCCGCGTTAGACACTTAGTTTCTTTTAACTGCACTGAAAAATGCACGCAGAAGACATCAGTTGTTGCATTTTGATAAACGGAACACAGATGTTGAAAAATTGCTAGATCCATTTTTTTTTACTGCACAATATGTTTAGTAAGAAAGATATTACCTTAAAATGTTCAAAAACGTGTCTACATAATTAAATATTCAAGCACAAAAGCCTTTGGCCACACCCCCAAAACACAATGCACAGATTTACAGAACCTCGTCTTAAAGTTCTCTATTTTCATCTGATCTGAAATATTGCAATTTAGCAAAATGAAAAACTTGCAAGGAAAATTGACCAAGGTCCAAATTCATTCAGTTTTCAGTGTCTGTGTGCATATGGGGCCTTCATTGAACAATACACAAATCTAATGAAATAGCTTACATTCTTTGTGTGAAATAACTAGGCGCCTTGCAGAGTACAAACATTTAGATAAGTGGCGTAATTACAGATTTTTGCTTATTTAATCAGTGAAACTTGCAAATGAGTGTGATTTTATGCAGTGGGTTATTTTCACAAGCATCACATGCTGGTGGGAATAATGGTGCGGTTAGCTGTGAAAGCTAGATATTTTATTATCTCACTTTCATGTAAGATTTTAAAGTTCACTTGTTAGAATTGACTAAATATGTCAAAATATCTTTGAGCCCGTCTGTTTACAAAACAATCTTGCTCCTTCTTTCTTGTAAGATCTACTTCATAACTACACCCCGACTCAAACTTTAATATCATCTACTGCACATAATGTTGCTCGACTTCGAGTTCGCACAACGTCTTTTGGGTCCAGATCCTTTATGCGGTTCCACACCTTCGAACTTGTTACCCCAAGACGTTTCGGGAAAGTGAAAATCTTTCCACATCTAGATCTCGTCTTAAAACGTACCTAGGCAGGCTTTTCAATGATTATACCACTTGATTAGGGTTATTTATTGTTTTAAAGATTGTGTTTTGTTTTACTTATTTTATTGTTTGCTTTTGTATGCATTTCTATGATTACTTAGATTTTTTGTCAGCTAGATCATATGTTGTATTAATGGTTCTTTTTTACTTTTGTTAAATTCATAGTACGGTGTCCTTGAAATAAAATTATAACAAATTATAAAGTTATCAAGATTTTAAAGTCAAAAAAATACACCGACTGCACTGAAGGATAACGTTTGACTGGTGTCTGTACATAAAGCTTTTTTAAAATGAGTTAATTCCAAAAATGAAATAAAAGAATAAAGCAATAAGCCCCAAGAAGCAGTGGGTTACAGTGCATTTTATAACAGCTAAGGGCGTTGGGGAAAAAAACCTAGCTGTTATAAAATGCATTGTAACCCACTGCTTTGCGGGCTTATTGCTTTTATAAAACGGTTATTCCATATGGGTAGCAAGGTTTCATAAAGTAAAGTAAATAAAATGACATTTAGGCTAGCGGTCAGTCGTTATAAATCGGGGTATTTTATAAGGGCATAGAACTCGGCTCAGCCAATCAGAATCAAGGACCAAAACTGACCGTTTTATACAAAAAAATAGACTCCTTGAGGAATATCAATAACTTCTGCAAGCACTGATTTTCTGCTGTTCAGGCAAGAAATAATCAGATTTGAATCGAGTGTGCAAAAGAAATCAGATTTGGGTCTTTCAGCTCGAACAAAGCTTTCGCCATCTGACCCACAAAGTCAGAGAATTGCTTGAGCAGCATTATTACTCCGTATCCACAAAGACAAATCTAATTGTGCTCTTAAAAAACTTATCCTTATTATCTTTGCATCTAGAATGCTCCTATTAGGTCAATTTAGACTAAATTTGAATTAAGAAATTAAGCAATGAGGTGGAGTGGAGCATTGCACTAGGTTGCAAGTTCAGGGAACACAAACAGTATATTAAAAACCATTGTAAAACTCTTTTGATAAATGTAACTAAAAACAGGATATAGACTTTGAATTAACTGTCAATCAACAATTAATTTAATTACAAATTAAATTCAAATAATTGTTTTTAAACTCAAATGCCAAAATCATGAATTGAAGGGAAGTCTGTTCTTTAAATCTGAACTATGCCAAACCCCAGGTCACAGAGTGCAACCTACAAAGAAACGTGTCGAAATATTGTCCGCTTTTATGACAGATTGGTATTTAGAAAAGGGTTTGAGTCAAGCTCATTTCGGGTTTCTTTCAATCAGTAACTCTTTACAACCAAGAGAAGATGTTCTCAAGCTCATCAATCACACAGGTATAAACGCTCACAGACATGCACACAGAGAGACAGACAAATTCTCAACAAATGATTAGACTTAGAACAAAATCTAAATCCTAAAGAAGTGAAATGCCAATGCAAAAGAAAAATAAATTCACTACTTGCATTCAGAGTTAAAACAAACTGACAGATATGAAAAATCCATTCATTATTAAAATCAACATCACAAGATATTACATAAAATTTAGTCTGAATTATGGGTAATGAGCAAAAGTTATTTATCTTTGTCAGGTATTAAGCATGATCACTGTTAAATTGCTAATGTAAATGCAATTTTTTTTCTTTCTATGGTACGTCTGCGTTTTGTCAAACCCTGTCATGTCTGAAGCCAGTAAGAAAGATCTATGCTGATCCTGGTCTCACACTATATTTAAATGTATTCTGTTTCTATTTTCAATCTCTGTCCTATTGTATGCAGAAGACATAAATCACAGCAGGCAGTAGAACCCTGAGGGTGTTGAGTGTGTTATAAAAAAAAAGACTTTCCACAATCCAGACAGGCCCAGAACGAGATCTTTGAGAGGCTCAGGAAAAAAGACAGAAGACGACACAAAAGATCCCACTCTACACCTGGCTGCAGGTATTTTTCTCCTTCTTTAAAATCTTTTTCCTCCTACTCTCTTTCTCACACACACCCTAATACCTCTCGCAGCCTTGACAAGTCGCTACAGATCCAGCGTGTGAGAGTTTGGTTTGGGGTGAGTGCCAGGCGATCAATCACCTGCTATGATGGTTGTATTACAAGTCTGTTTTGCCATGTCATCACACTGGAATCTTTATGGAGTCAGACGGCACTGTGGGCAAGACTTAAATAATCATTTATATAAAACCGAGGAAGACAGAAAGAGGAAGAGAGAGAGCTTTTATCTCCGAAGTGTTTTAGTGAGGGTCTGGAACATGATGAACAGAACATTACGGATGGTGGGGGGGGATACTTGGAGCTTTAAGATAATTTGAGTTAGTATATAGCAGATATAGGGGTGCGCACACATGCACACACACACACACACAGAGCGTAAGTGCCCTCATTGTATGGTCTGTGGGTGGTTAAGGAACACTGTTAAGACCAGTAAGATAAATATTACCTTTATATGGAGTAAGTACCATACATAGCCTGGGTGTGTGTGTGTGTGTTTGTGTGTGTGAGCAAGCAAGAGAGAGAGAGAGAAACAGTCCCTGTTTCAACAAACCTATGAAAGCCTGGCCTTAAAGCAATGCATCCAGCTAACAAGAGCTGATTTTAAACTTGCTGAGATTGTGTTCAATGGCGCCGTTCACTACCGCAGCTAAATTAAGGTCATGACCCAACTCATAGAAAATGACTGCCAGATCTCTGTAAAGGTGCTTTTACAATGACGGGATGAAATCACAAAGGCTGTCTACTGAGGCTGGTGTGCTCTTGGTTGCTAGTAGGCCAAATTCAATTTCAACGGTGACGGTTCATAACAAATTGACTTAATCTAGATCTCGATGAATAATACCATTTGTGCGTAACTTTTCCCAAAGCAAGTGCATTTAAACTACATACACTATATGTAATGAATATGTGCTTTCCACAGAAATCAAACCGCGAGCACCATGCTTTAACAGTTGAACTACAGAAAAGCCTTAAAGGTAGAGATCACTAAGAAATGAAAATTCTGTCATCATTTACTCACCCTCTGCATGACTTTCTTCTGGAAAACACAATTTGAAGAATGTTACACAAAACCGTTGCTCCCTTTTCGATTCTATCGTATGGACACAAATCCAATGCAAGTCAATGGGGACCAACGATTTTCATTTACGGACGTTCTTCAAAATATCTTCTTTTGTTTAATTTCCTAGAAATGATTGTGTATGTGTACAGTAAGTAACCTGTATATATAAAATGTTGTAAGGCCCGATTCACATTCAACATTATCTATTTGAAATGTAGAGATGAAAATAGATCAACTTTTTGGAGTGCGCAACGCAGGTTTTTGAAGAGAGAAAGATTAGTGCGGCTTGCGTTTTCTGTGCGGTTTCAGACGCGAAATGTCAATCGGGCCTTAAAGAATGTGTACACACAGGTGCTACACACAGCTCACGTTTACAGATGCAGGCATATTCACACTGTTGTAATCGTACGTCTATCAAAGCACCCCCATTGGACCGACAGTAACAGTAAATGCATGAAAAATCACTTTTTCACGGCACCCGTAATGTTCTAGCCCTCAATCAGATTAAATTTTAAAAGAGACCCTTTTTCTTTTTCCATTTAAAGACAAAATCAGATGGACAAATAATTGCAGTTATAGGCAAACGAGCCATTTTGTAGTTAGTCTATTTGTTGTCTATAGAAGAACAATGTGCTATTAAACAGCTTTAGGTGTAAAATGAAGTGTATTCTCGCGATTTATCACAATACACACACAAATAAGAAAAACAAATAACCACAATCTCCTACAAAAACATACTTCCTCCTCTTGACTTAAAAATATCACAATGCACCTATTTAGCAACGTGACCTGAGTGACAGAATGAACTTTCCTCTCTGACCCCAGCACAGCCCTAATGGAGACAGGAAGGTATTAAGGGGTCCGGTTGAGGGGGGTGAGAGGTGAGGATCACAGGTCATGCTCCAAAAATGATCCGTCTCTATGGTAACAAACAGAGAGGCATTATGGGGGCTCTTCCTCTGCCGAAACCTCAGCTATTTGGAGGAAAATGACTTGATAATTATTGCCATAATGAACTGGTGAGGACTGTTCAATTTCAGCTTTGGTGAGTGCACGGCATGTGCGAGTTTTGTGTGGGCGGGAAGACATGCGTTTCAACACTTCTGAAACAACACAAATGGAATGCGGCAAGGATAGTTTTGACATTTGCACTTTTTTTAACATGAATTGTAGGATTACTCAAACTAAGCTTTACGGAAATAACAATAGCATCAAGGCTTTCTTTATCATTTAGCTGCAGAGGAGAGAACCCTGAACGAACAAAACTAAACTGAGCCAATTTCAAATCTATTTGATTTATTCAAACCACCAGTTAGCACAATATAAAAAGTGCGTATTCAATGTTGGTCTTGTAGTAAGTCAGACATCCATAAGCATAGATTAATAGCAATATGTAACCGAGGTACAAGGCAGGGTCACCGAGGTAGTTACGGAAATCAGAATGGATGGATGGATGGATGGACGGGTGTGAAAAAAGCCCTCCAGGGGCTATGTGACCTATCAGAGGATTAAGAAATGGAGTGCGTGTATGTGTGTGGTTACTGGGTCAGTGAGAACACCAGGGGGCTGATATGCTGAAGCTGCGATGTGTGTTTGCGACCTACAGGTCACAGTTAGGCCTAAGGACATCAGGACATCAGACATCAGGAGGATAGGCTCCAGTCATCAAAAATCATCAACACATATAGCAGAACACTCTAAACTGACCCGTGATGATAATTGGGCATGTACTGAAGTGCAATGCATGTTAGAACAGTGTTAAAGCATCATAAAAACTGATGGAATAGACACTGAAGATATACAGTCATTGCTTTAATCAGCATTTCTTTTTGAAGTAGTTTACTTCAAAATAAGCCCCCGTTGACTTTCCATAGATATTTTTATTCATGTGGAAAGTCAAAACGGGGCTTATCTTGAAGTTCAGTGTACACCTCCAAAAAAAACCTTAATAGTGACAGTAATGTAAAGAAATTGTGAAAAACAAAATCAGGCATCTGATCCTAAATCGTATGAACTGTAAAAACACTTGGTATTGTGTCATTCAAACATCAATTTGAACATGTTTTCGTGCAATATTAAACATCTGCAAACATTGCATTTATTTTGAGATTTTGACACTTTCCCTTTTCAGTTTTCTGCCAACAGATGCAAATAGAGAACAATATTTATGTTTGAAATTGAGGAGAAATGTTGTCAGTAGTTCAAAGAATGAAATATAACCAAATTTTGAAGTACAGTCATGTCCAAAAGTATTGGTGGTGACCAATACTTTTTGCCACGAATGTAGTTTCTTAATGTTTTCCACAGCTGTAGGTGTATGAATCTTTACTCATTTGCATATTCACAGATATCAATAAAATACTTAAAATTTGTGGGAAATCTTTTTATTTGTAGGATAAATTTAGATACAGCACCAGTTGAATATAACAAATAGACAAGAATTATGTAGCGTACATCCTACAGATCAAACAACAGCTAACGTGTAACTATGTCACATACTCAACTAATTATAACAATTAGATCTGATGAACGTTGTAAGGGGGAGGGGCAAAGAACTGCTTTAATTCTCAGAAATCATCCTGATGATTCGAGGTGAGTGATGTTTCAAGGTCTGATCTCATATTACTAAACGAAATGATGCTTTTGAACCATCATAGACTATGGAGATCTTACATTCTAACCTATCGTTCTGACCTAATACCCTATTGGCTACCATCTCCAAAAAACCTCCTAACAATGTGCCCTTTGTGGCGGCGCAATCAACATTTTTTTTCTTCTTCATAAATACAGACAAACAATATGTTCTCCTCCCCAACGTCTTGTTCATTTCTTCAGACACCAAAACCTCCTGACCTCAGTTATTAAAAACTACAAATTCCAGTCCTCAAAACCCCATTAGCCCCTCTATGAGCTCGGACAATAACCCAAGATCACACACACACACAGAGAACACGGCTCTATATTAAAGAACCTTTGGGCCCTCCCCGGGTCCTCAACTCTCAAAGAAGCGGCTCTTTGGCTTCTTCTCCCCTTTTTCTTTTTTCTCCCGGCTATCCTATTCTTTCCCTCCCATGTGCATCTTGCTATGCTGAAGGTATGGTCTTTTGAAGTGTGCTGCACACTAATTGGACAAAAATTGTATTGCGAGGCTTGCTGGGTCATTATTCCTCACGCTGACCCCCTTGATAGTGGCCAATCGGCATGTCGTTAGGGGAACCTGCCGTTCCCACGACGATGGGAACCGAAACGCTGGGGGTCTGGATTCCGTTAGTGTGGCCCGTAAAAATCAAGGCCTATTTTAATCAAAGGATGGAGAGGAGGTCAGTGCTGGGCATCCAATTACAACACCAGATGTTGAGACGGGGTCACCCTGACCAGCTCATTAGACTGGTTATGGTGCAAAGAAATTGAGAGGCTGCTTCTGTTTGGGCTACTTGGAGAACGTTCTGCCAGCCGTATGGACGCATGCCTCATTTACTCTGGATTATTTGAATTCTGTTCTGTGCTGCGTATTTGATCAATTTTTGGTAGATCCCAATAAACAAAATGTAAAATCTTCAGAAACTATTCTAAAGAAATAGGTGTGTTTAAAAGAATAGTTAACTCAAAGATGACAATTCTCTCATTATTTACTCACCCTCTTGTCCTTTCAAACCTATATGACTTTCTTTCTTCCGCAGAATACATAAGAAGATTTTATGAAGAAAGTTGGTAACCGAACAGCACCGGGCGCCAGTTCACTTCTATTGTGTAGACACGAAACCAAGCAAAGTGAATGGGTGGCGGTTACCAACATCCTTCAAAATATCTTCTTTTTTGTACACTTCACCATAAAAATGACCTTTTCTTCGTATGAACAAAAGTGGAAATACAATTACATCAAACTAAAAAACAGAAGCACTTTCTGAAGTACATTGTGTTCAAACACATAATAACTAGCTGAATGTGGTTATATAATAGTTTTGGCGTTTGATATAAATAAACATCATATATCATTTGATCATGTTTTATAATTGTTGTTAATACTTGAAAAACAGCCTATTTGAAGGTATGTTCAATTGCTATTATTACCCAAGGTACCCAAGTATTGGTACAAGTAAATCGGATCGCCCATCCCTAACAACTGGCAAAGCTTACCAAACAGATACATATAAGCACACACACACTTGACGTATTAGCTGTTCACAGAATAATACATATCCATAAAAGTGCCAAGTACAGGGCACATCCCATCAAACTTCTCTGCGTCTAATTTACGCAAATGTCATTTAACCTTTTCTTGGGCGCACGGGCACAAAGAAATTAATGTTACGCAACCATTTTTCTCATGGAATCTTGCCAAAATCCCTTGAAAAGAAACAATACGTTTCTTTAGTCATGGGCCTTTCCTCAACGCTGGCAGGAGGATCCTACACATCCTCATTCCTTCTGTCAATGTCTCCTGCAGGATCTTCTCCTGTCTGTCTGCACTTGGGCTGGACTGTTGGGCTTAACGCTGAATCATCCTAAACGCTGTGGGTGGAGGCGGGAAAAGAACCAAGTTTCGGTCAAAGATTATACATATTTACAAAAAATAAAATCAGGATAAACGCTCTTCCCAAGTATATTACTCATATATGAATATTAGATAGAGGGCTATAAGGGAAAAATGGAAGAATAGCAATTTTCAAAATAAATGTTGTGTGTTTGGTTGATATTAGACATCAATAAAGAAATACATAAATGTAACATGTAACATCAACATGATGCCAAGAGACTGCCTCATACAACAAACACATTTGCTGTCAATGGAAACAAAAAGGAAAACAGGAAATTTTGCTCATGACATGTCGTGGCAGTGCTGAACTCGCAAGGCGTATCGATGCATTTTACAAATTCATGAATGCATGTCCCAGAACCATTTTATTTACTTTGTAAATTTTTACTACATAGTGTATTTCACAATTTGCTACAAGGAAAAACAGTAAAGTGCTTCTGGAGAGAACTCTAGACAATACTGAACAGTGAGCACTTTGCGAGATGTTTACACATCCTGTCCGAGATGGCCAAAACATTCTTGAAATCTGATCCTACCGAGAAACGTAAAAAGTCTGTATAGGTTTGCAAACACTGGATTGCATGTGTTATTGTGCCGTTTGGACTACAAACATCTAAATGGATTTCCCTTGAATTCGCCTGTCGAAACGAAGCCTTAGGCTTTTCAATCATCCTCTAGAGAGGTCTTTAAAGAAAAAACCTCGGCGACTGAGGCATGCGTTCGTTTACCAACACTTGACTTAACATCTGTGCTCACGTAAATGATGCACCTGAGGATTTTAGCATCAAGCTTCTCCTGAACATCCCCTGGAGGAAATGATCCCTATTATTGACACAGCTAAAAGAACCTCTGTCTGCATTCATCAAGTCAACTTTGATCTGCGCATCTCAGAGGAATATAAAAACTACACGATGTCAATCATTTTTAAAAGTCCTTCAATCATTTCACACAATTTTTATGTTGAGTCAAGCTACTTTGTTCCCTTAAGGAATTCCTAATGCTGTTTATCTGGCTCTGAACAGTTTCTCGTTATTTTCTGACAAGATTTAAACATCTTAATGTGCCGAGGGATGTAGACATACATGCACACGCGAACATGTCTGCGGCTTGTTTAAACCTACAGTACTTAAATGCTCGCATTAACTTTTGACCTTGACAATGAAAAAAATGAACCGTGATTTGTAAACGTTAATAAGAGGCAATGCAACTATTCCCAAATAACAGTCCACAAGATTTATACTTCATTTCCCATTCAAACTCTGTGGCTGCATACTGTCGCTGATGGTTTGTATTTAAAGGCATAGTTCACCCAAAAATGTAAATTCTGTCATCATTTACTCACCTTCGAGTTGTACCAATTCTGTATACATTTCTTTATTCTGATGAACAGCTTTCCTCTGGCTCAGTGGTAAGAGCATGGCACTAGTAATGCAAAGGTCATGGGTTCAATCCCAGGGGATTGCACATAGCCAGAAACAAGTTGTATAGTACAATGCAATGTAGATCGCCCTGGATAAAAGCATGTGCCTAATGCATAAATGTAAAAAAGAATTGAAAACAAAGAAAGATACTTAAATGTAACCAAACAGGTCTTGGACCCCATAGTACATTTACATTTATGCATTTGGCGGATGCTTTTATCTAAAGCAACTTACATTGCATGATACTATACAATCGTATTTGAGTATCTGCAATCTGTGGGGTCGAACCCATGACATTGCTGTTGCTAGCACCATGCTCTAACCACAGTGCAACAGGAAAAGTAGTAGAAAAAAATACTTTATAAAAATTTGTTTTCGCTCTGTTGAAAGCAAAAGAAGATGTAAGGAATTATAGTACAGCAAACAGTTCTGGGGCACTTTTGACTACTAATCATAATTTTTCCTACTATGGTTGTCAATGGGGTCCAAGAACTGTTTGTTCATCCAAATATCTTTTGCTGTATTCAACCAAAGAAATTCATTCAAGTTTGGAGCAACTAGGGAGTATGAAATTCACGACAGAATTTTCATTTATGGGTGAACTATCACTTAAATGCAATAAAATTACAAAACAGCAAGATTGCCATTGACATTTATTTCTTTAACAGATGCTTTTATCCAAATCGCCTAAAAATGAGGAAGCATTCAACAGCTCAAAAACTTAATTTTGACCCAGAAAAAATGCAGATTTCTCCATTGCCACATAATTTGAGTTTCTATCATTCTAACAATTCTGTTCTAACGATTATGAATCAATTTAAAAATAAATATAGCATCTCCAACATAGAGAATCTCCCGACCCATTATTGGGAATCACCTGACCCTCTCCTGAACCATCACAGCCTTGACCCTTTAACCCATTGCAGACACTCTGATGGCATGTTCACCTAATGTTCATTTACCTAATGATTACCACGGCAATCGTGTGCACCGACTGACCCTTCCAACCATAAAAGTGTAAAACAGAGGGGAGTGAGGGAGAATGGTAGAGAAAGACAGATAAGACAGTGAGACCTACTTACCATGCAGCCCTAAATTTAGCCACCCCTGACCGTTTTTGATATATGTTAGCTTTCCCATAGAGATTACATGTTGGATGTATGCGTGTGTACGAAAGTGTGTGTGGGCATGTCCTAGTTTTAACTGGGTCTCTGCTTCTGGGTATTAAAGTGAACTAATGCTCTAAATTTCCTTTATGTGATAAATATTACGCTCGACATTGCAGAGAAAAATTTTAAGATGCGTACTGTATTTTCCCACATTTTCTGCAAAAAAGTGTTTGTAATTACAGATGAACAGATAAATCGCTCACCAATATTGATCCTGAAAACAAAGACAATTGCTCCATTCATTTTTCTCTACCACTACATCAAAACAAAAGTTATTGTGTGTCTGTGTGTGTCTGTTTAGGCATGTGTTGGTGTGTGTTTGTTTGTGATAAGAAGTAAACAGACACTGAATGAGCATAGAAATTTCTACTGCAGTGTGTGGCAATAGATGCCAGACTGTGTGACCTCCAAACACACAAGTGTGTGTGTGTGCGTGTGTGTGTGCGTGTGCATGCGTGCGTTTGTGTGTGCGCATGCATGCGTGTGTGTGTGTGCGGGTGTAAGATTACAGAAATAGAGCCGCCTGTGTGTCGATTGTGTTATCTGTTCTTGGTCTCTATAAGCATTGTGCTTTGAAGATGGTCTAATAGCACTGCTCCAGGCTCCAGCTGAACCATAGAGTCTTCCTTTCATTGATTTATACAACACGGGTTTCCCCATCACAAAACTCTCTCTCTCTCTTCCATCTTCCTTTCACTCTTTCTGTTACATCAGATTGTCTCACAAGGCGACATGTACAATTACAGGCTGATTCACTGGATTAAGTGTTCATTTATAAACTTCCACACCTGTTGGCTTTTCTATAGAGCATGAAATGGAGATTCCCATGACCAACGTTTTTAACCAAGGGAAGCCAAACATACACCGCACCACAGACAACAGGGAAATTAATTTTACATTTATGTCTTTTGTTCATAAAAAATCTTTATATAAAACCACTAATGCAAGTTCAAAATTCATTTACATTTTTTATTTGTTTTAAATGAATAGCAATCTGCTGCTCATGAAGTAGCCTCATAAAAGACCAATTCACAGAACCGGTTAAACTTGTAACAAAACATTACAAATACCAGGGATCACAGTATGTAAAAAAATGTAATTGTAATTATGATAATTATTTAAAATAAGCCTTTCAAAGGTTTTTCATTAAGTGGCTCCTAAGAGTCTACTTAATTCAATACAAACACAATATAATTAACCCCAAAGAAATTAAGCGAGTCTGATGCAAATTTAGAATTATACACCTTACACTCAATTAAAGACAAACGTGTTCAAGAAACCTGTATTCTATTCAGTGCCACTGATTACATTCATTACACAATTCACTATAAAAAGGAATAGTTCTCCCAAACAAAAAATATTTACTCAGCCTAATGCCATACCAGATTAATATGACTTCAATGATTGACTCTGCGTTCAGACCGCCGCCATCGAGAGCGTCAAAAATCGCTTTGGTCGCCCTGCCAACAATGCTGTAGAAAGAGTCTTGGCGTTTCAACTCTCCTTGACGCCCTCAACAGTCAAGTGTATGAAATTTAGTGGAATCTAGTGGTGGTGTTGCGAATTGCAACTAATGGCTCACTCCACCCCTCCCTTTGGAAGTACTACGGTTGCTGCACAGAACTAAGATGTCGTCACGTTTACGCCTCTTTGTCAAAGGAGATAATGTACAAAAAATGCTCTGTAAAGCAGTTTGATGTTTAGGGTTCCATGCAAGGGGACCAGCGGCGTATTTAGATAGCTTCATTAAATGAGGCTATTTAGAAAAGGCATTTCACAAGCACACATGTTACCATTACAAACTCATAGCTCTCGACTGAATGTTCATTACATTCTAAACACAATTAAGGTCCTTTAATTTCAAAATGTCCCTGTGCCCAAGGAATGACTTACATCAAAGAGATAATGAAGCATACTGAGAAAATAAGACTATAACACAGCAGAATGTCTTGTTGCACTCTATATTTTAATGATGTTTTGGTTTAACATTCCTATGGCGCGTGTTGGGGATTGTGTGTGACTGTGGATTAATACTACAGACAGCAGACAGGTCCATCTGGTGTTGTATCCTTTTCTTACCCGCTTAATCCCTCAAACCCTTGCACAAACAACAAATATAAATCAAGAAGCATCCCGAAGTATGCACTTTTGCGATCCAACAATTAACAGCTTCTCATCTAAATAGCGTCTGCTAATTCAGTTTACTGACATATGCCTTGGACCCTATTCACGCTAATCTTTTTCTCTCACCGTTTTAGCCTTTCGTCCACACTGGAGGGGCGTTTTTGGGTTGTTATGTTCATGAGGAAAACGGAGGGGTTTAAAAACGATGACGCCGTTTTTTTCAAGTGAGGCAGTTGTTTCGGCTGCTCTCCTGTTTGATAGCATTAAAGTCCTGTGGACCACCAGGGGTATTTTTAATAACCTAAAACTCACCAATAGAAAACATCACATTCCAGAGTAGACACCATTTCAATTCAAACAAACTACAATTCCTATTATAACCATATAATAAAATGTTAACCATAAAATGTCAGTTTGTGCATACTTCAGGAGATGGAAATTTTATTTACACGCAGATATTTTTTGGCAGCGGAACACAAAGATAGCTTCACTTTCAAAATAGTTTTGTTACCGGCAGCAACATCTTTATTGTCCGTTGATAAAAAAAAAACCTGCACATGCTCTACATCGTGCATCCGTGAAATCACCAAGAACAGCGTACCCACATGACGGCTTTGGAAAATGAAGCGCCAAGGACCAATACTGTATGTACAGCACTTTATATGATGCTTAGAAGTAATTGCAAAAGTTGTACAAAATGATGGACTATCAATACACAATTGTACAAAAAATTATGCAATAGTTTGCTGTATTGATATTTTTGCATATCCTAGTTGTTTTTTGAAAACAAAAAAATACATATTCATTGAAAATATAATGTCAAATATAAAAATCATGGTGAAAGAATGCTTTAAATCAAACTCGATGCTTTTTTCTAAAAATGTGATTTTGAGACCATAGATTTTACAGAAAGCGTCACAATTATGAAGCAATAAAAATAAGACAATAGAACCAGCCAAATAAGCTCTTCCTAAATAATAAAAACAAAGCAAAGGAGAGCAAATGTACACTGAAAAATAAGAAAGAGGACTGAAGAGTCTGCTTTTAGCAAGGAAAGTTCTCTTTCTTTTCCTGGACAGCTGAGGGTCTTATTATGGGATTAAATCTAAACATTGGCACGGTGGAATGTTATGTTGGTTTGGGTTGAGATGTCTGTGTGTGTGTTCTGAGGTGGTACTGAAAGGGGGATGTATCTGGCAGATTTCCCAGGATGGCAGATCAGTTTCGTGATGGGATGTGTGTGTGTTGGGGGCACCCGCAGTGCAGGATCTATAAGGAACAGCTGCTATATGAAGCACAGAGGGGCTCTTAAAGAACAAGGTGACTCTGAGAGGTTTCTTAAAATACAACTTGCCACTAGTGAGTTTGCCACCTCAAGTGCCAACAGACCACTTCAATAAAGAACATATTTAAACAACAAAAAGAGTGCTTTTATGTTTAAGAACATTCAAAGTGCATGCTCTAGAACATCTAAAGCAAATAAATAAACCATTACACTCACCATTGACACAATGTCACTATTTATCTCATGTTTCATTCATAAAGTTCTTTGTTTTTCTGTAGAGGTATGTAAACAGCATCAAAAAGGGAGTGTGTATGTTTTCCTACATGCTTCGCTTAAACTACCGGTGGTATATTCAGAAGTTATTCAGACAAAACTCGTTACATAAATTCATACGCCCAAAATCTAAAGAAACCACTTAGCTTTGACTTCACCTAATAACTACAAATTGGCTGGGATTATGGCGTGCTGAGTTTGTCATTTCCATAATTTTCAAATCTAGGTTATGTTAATTGCTGCTCATCAAAGCGCTTCCAAAGGAACCTAGAATAAATGTGTGCCATCTGACCAGCTCCTCCATCAAACTGTTGAAATATGCATATGAGGCCATTCTCATCATTAGCAATGATGAATCCATTTAACCCAAAGCCTCCGGGCCATCACCTTGAACATCTTTAAACAGTTCAGATGAAGGGATTTTTCAACAAACACCCACTTCTCCGTTCCTCTCAAAGCGCTGTTGACAAGATGCAATGTTGGGAGTAAAGGCCGGTACACATGTGCACGTTCTTAGCCACAATTTTGCCATCTGAGACAAATTTTGAAAATCTAAAATTAGCAGTCTTTGACTGCTTGATTTGAATGTTCACTGACCTCGGCAACGAATCTCAAATTTCTACAGCATGACTATATGGCTACAAAGGACATCCATTAAAGAAGCTAAGCAACTGATGTTACAACAGCTTCTGCATGTAACAAGAATATGAACTAACAAAATTAACTTAAATTCACTAAATTCTAATATAAAGTCAAAAAGCAACAATTTATATTGAACAAGGAATTCCGAATCACAAAGTTGCAACAAATGGAAGGTAAACTAAAGTTCTGTTCAGTTGCTAATGGACACATATGCAACAATGAGGCTGAACAAAGAAACACTCAAAGGAAACTATAGCGCAGACGCCACAGAGTCACATACAAAGGAAAGAAAGAAAACTCAAATGACTCGTCAGAGCAATTACAGTGCTGAGAATGAGCACAGCCGAGCGAATTATCTTAAATCTCCATCTATTCCTGGAATGCTCTTTGGGGATGCTTATTCTTTTATCTCTTGATCGATGGATTTGGCCATATAGCTTTGGGCACAACACACACACACAGCATTGCACACAGCTCTTCATCATGCTGGAGGTGACATCCACACAAAAGATCCCTGGTGCTCACTTTGTCAGCCACCTGATTCATTAGCGTTCATTAGAATACTGATATCACCAGGGTCAGTGCTCATTGAAATCACAGCTGAGAGCCGAACGCCACAGGACACAAACACCTGTAACGGGATGTGTGTTCTAAATTCTCATATAAACAGAAACAATTTATGAAAGAGCTGTCATTCATTCATCACAATCTCCTCTATCGAAATCAAAAGAGAAGAAGCAGAAAAAGAAGGAAGAGGGCCGTCGAAAGGATTGAGGGACGACAGCTGCAGAAACTTTGAAATCCAACCATGTGATGATGTCACTCACGCTGGCATGAGTCGAGGTCAATAGGACAAGGTCATTGGTCTTAGATAGCGCTGGGCACAGACGATGTTTCTTCAGCTGTCCGTGTGTGTGTAAGACAGAGAGATAGGGCGCGGGGCTAATGGCTTCTTCAACATAAGCGAGGCTGTAAAGGTCAAGGCGGAACCCGATGACCCCAAAGTCAAGCCTGTAGGTGCGTCTGTGTGTTTATGACCTAGAGCTTTAAAAGTCACTTGTAAACTTTAATGGTCCTTTACTGCTGCTTTTCTGCCTCATTTAAATAATGTGTCTAATTAGGGATTTGTTTACACATTAAGCAAAAGCGTTTTTTTGAATGAAATCGTTCATGTCCTTCAACCCACAGAGACTGACGTAATAATACTGAATTTGTATTTCCTTTCTCCTAACATGTTTTAGAAAGCCACTGGTTTTAAAAACACATTCTTCGGCATGCTGTTAAAATCAAATTGTAAATATTTGCCTGACAAGTGCGTGAATGTGAATACGTTACACAGATAGAGCAGCTGTTTGTCGGAATTTTTTAATTGCTGTAAAACGGAAGTTTAGCTACAGCAGGTCTCTTTATGGTTAAATTACATAGAAAAAATAGGAAATCTAATACTTTCAGGATTTTAATCGGTCGCCAAAAGAATAAAAATTGTATAATATTTGTTCTTGCGTGTGTCGTGACTAAATATAATATGACAAGCTGTCAAGAGACAAATTAAAATCATAAGAGCTCAAAATGTAAACGTGACCCACTAATGGGTTCATGTTTACATTTTGAGCTCTTATGATTTTAAATTCACAACATGCTTACACACATTTTGTTTGCTTCAGATGATTTCCTAACTCACTGAAGTCAAATACTGGACATATATGGGTAGCTGACACTTATACCTATACGTGTCCTATGGTGTGACATCAAAACTGTAGAAAACGAAATTTTATATTATTTATATTTACAATATAAAATAGAATAGAATTAGATATATTTATCTTCATTGTTCAGTTTCATATTTTAAATTATATATTTGTATATAAAATTATTTTTTTTATTTTTTTATAATTATATAAAATTATATATTTATATATAAAATTCAATATTTGTGAACTACCCACAAAGTGACAAATACTATGTTTCATCTTTAAAAAAGTAATGCATTTCGGATTAGGTGAGCAAATTATGTGTGAATTCATATTATGATAGATTAACCCTTTAAGTTTTTTGCATGAACCAAACTCTGCTCCTTACACAATCCCCAAATGTTATAATTTCTCAACATCACGTCATAAAATGTAAGCATAATCTATCGTGTGTGAATAGATGGCATGCACCCTGAACCTGATTTCGAAGGTTCTTCCTCCAATTCCCCCCTTTTCCCAGCACAACAAAACATCGTTGTAGAGGACTTAATCCGTTCCCTCAGGGGGTTGCTAATTAATTATTTGTTAATGACTTTAGGGATTTCAGAATGACTCTTCAGTCAAGATGATAAGATGTTTGCCGAGTGTCGGGGGTTTGGCAGACAGATTAGTCAAGGTTTGGAATCACTGAACCAGGTGTGTGTGTGTGGAAGACGGAGAGAACGTGTTGGTAATTGCAGAGCACCGGTTCAACGAAAAGTCTTTGTGGCTCCCTTAAAGGTATACTTCCCCCAAAAATGACAATTCTGTCCATTTACACACCCTCAAATTGTTCCACAACTGTACAAATGTCCTTGTTTTGCTGAACACAAAGAAAGATTTCGTCCCCCATTTACTGCCATAGTAGGGAAAATAAATACTATGGGAGTCAATGGGGGACGAGATCTGAATATCGTCCCATGTGTTCAGCAGAAGATATTTATACAGGTTTGGAACAATCTGATGGTGTGTAAATGATGACAGAACTTTCATTTTTGGGTGAACTATCCCTTTAATAACTAACTGCGTGTGTGCGCATGTTTGTTACTTTCATTCCTCGACATAGATCATTGGCCTCCTAAGAGCGAAGGTTCCCCTTTTCCTCTCTTGATCCCTCGTTTCTTTCCTGCTCTTCTAATAAAGGCTTGAAGTGTGCACAGACGCGAGAGTTTCTTGGAGACCCTGCTGGTTTATGGGCCACCCCTGCCAGATAGTTTAACAGGTCAAAATGTTGCACGCTCAGGTCAAGAAGAGGAAAAGTCTCAGATCTGTGAACAACACGTGTTTCAAAGAAACTAACTGGCTCATTACGTTCAGCGCAGGGCACTAAAAATCACATTATCCTGTGAAATTCTCCTACAGCTAAAACTGAGACTGACAAGATGTCATGTACCTTCAAACTAACACGGCTCCCCCAAATAAATGTGACAATCTACGCTGTATTATCTTAAGCACACATGTGACTATCCAATCAGAACTGAGGCAATGAACCAAATCTCATACATGCGTTTCAACCCAGGTATCCCAGGATGCCACAAATGAGAAGAAGGGTAATAGCCTAATTCAACCTTCAAGCTGCGGGAGCATTTCGACCTTGAAACATACATACATTTGTGTGTGTGGACAGATTCCCACTGAGCTTTTCGAGACGGTGGAGCCCTGCAGACACTGCCTAGACTGATGCTGATGCAGCCTACCTGACCACACCTCCTCCTCTTCCAGACTGCATCCGAATGCTTACAATCCTGCTATTATGTGCAGCATAACATGCAGAATGACAGAAAAAGATCCCAATTTAATGTTTGTGACCTCTAAAATTGGTGTATAGACAAAGGGGTTGGATTAAATTGTTATATATATATATATATTGCATTATAAATAAACTTCAATTTTTACTAAATCATTGCACTAAATCTTTGGCAGCTGAACTGTTTTAGGAAACCTCGGACTCTCTTTCATTTGTCTCCAGCATCATCTCTACCTCTGTGTCCCTCCCCTTTCTTCCTAACACTGGCTTGGTTTGCTGTCTCGGTCTGTCTGAGACAGTTCTGGCAGTTTTAGCTGGTGCCAGTCTGTTTCGATACGGGACTGCAAGAATGTGCATGCTTGAATGTGGCATATAGGGAATAGGCTACATATACGCTATGTGACAATGGGTCGAACATAGGTCTATGGCACCCCCAAGAGGCAAACAGCGGCATTGCGTATCATATAGGGTAAAGGGCGGGATGATGAAATCCTGGCTGCTTTTCAGCAACGAGCAATACAGTGAGATCATCCCTTTTCACTATACATCTGCCCTCGCGCAAACACGCGCGCGCTCACTCGCTCATGCCATTATGCAAGCGACAGACAAGGGGAGAGAGAGAGAGAGAGAGAGAGAGAGAGGGAGAGAGAGACGGGGGTCTGCTGGGTTTACAAGGACACATGAAGCACGTACTGTCTGAAAAGCTTCATATGCTCACACATTTATGCATTTACATTCGTGTTATATAAATAAATATTGATTTCCCAGACGCTCGTGCAGTCTGTCCATGTTACAGACTGCGGCTCGATACAACAAAGACAAAATACTATTTTAAACACATCCAGGCTACATGCATGTGTTATTTGAAATTTGTCAATTTCGCATTTAATTTGTTAAAAATAGATAGCATTGAAAATATTCACTGTCACTGTTGCATTTGAGACAAAGGACTGAAACATTTAATGCAAGTTCACCTAAAAATGAAAATTCTGTCATCATTTATTCAACTTCTTGTCATTTCAAACCTGTATGACTTTCTTCTGCAGAACACGAAAGAAGAAATTTTGAAGAATGTTGGTCACTGAACAACAGAGGTACCCGTTGAATTTGCATTTGGTTTGTGACCATACAATAGAAATTAAAGGGTTCTGCCGATGGTTACCGACATTCTTCAAAATATCTTCTTGTGCGTAGAAGAAAGTCAAACAGGTTTTAAATGACAAGAGGGTGAGTAAATATTGACAGATTTATTTTTAGGTGAACTATCCCTTTAAGAATCTTTAAATTAGCTGTAAAAGGAGACAAAAATATGTTTTTTCAGGCATGCCAAAAATGATGACAAATAAATTATTTCAATTAAAAAGCCTTAAAAGACTCTATTAGATTATACAATAACAAATATGTTTTGCCCAAGATGTGATTCACAGATGATTTATAGCCGTTAAAAAACGAACATAATACAGTAAACAACAGATGCCCAAGCAACCTATAAATCAAAAGATGCTCAAACGTTTATTAAAAATAGAAAATGTTGTTTATGTAATAAATACATATTATGGTAGAATATACTGTACTCCAGTAATGTTTATGTGGTAACATTACATTTATTGATTTTATTACAGTTGATATACCTGAATAAACCTGACTACATTAGGTTACACCTAATGTCATTGTTAAAAGGTTTGATCAGATAAAAGGTGAAAATTTAAGTCAGCACTCTTTACAGCATGGGTTGTATATGAAACGTATGGCATTGCACACACTACATGTGTAGAACAAAGCCGGTCTGCAGTATCCCAGGTGCAGGCGAACAAAGAATCTCAGCTCATGGCTGAAAAGTGTATTACACAACCACAGAGCCATACAATAAAGTGGCACTACAGGATTGGCTGAGATGAGATTATGTCTGACTCCAGGTAATAAATCCCCCTGAAGCACTTTTTTTACACATTTCTCTCTCTCTCTCTCTCTCTCTCTCACATGCATTCAAGCACATACAGTACAAACACATTCAGTTGTGTATAGACAAAGCCTCAGTCTTTTTCCCTTTGTTATTATTCTCTCTCTTTCTCCTGCTTCCACTAGGCTCTTAACCTTAACGCTGAAACAACTCGCCCTACAGTATGGAGTTCATAAAAAAGCATGTTAGCGCAAACAGTGCAGGGTCTCAGCAACAAAGAAAATGTACAGTACAGGCCGACTGCTGGGCTTTTCAAAGGACCCAATACCAAAGTGCCAGGAATCATTAATCATGAGCAGCACCGGAGATATGAATTCATTCAGCTCATCAGGCTGGGGTCATCTCAGTCATTCAGCAGGGCGAGCCGGGACTGTTTTCTCTGCATTCCCACGACATCCATGCAGAATTCCCAAACCTTACCACACACGGAGCCCGAATCGAACTCCCCGTACCTCACAAAGGTAAACGGCTCCCAGCATACGGGAGGGAGTCAGCTCCTGTCCGATTCAGTCAAAGCAAACGTCCGTCCCCGCACAATCGCTCAGTATGGGAGAAGACAAGAGACAAAATTACCAAGCACAACCAATTAAAAACACAATGTGTTGAAGAAAAGTGAAAAACAGAGAGAAGGAAAAGAATAGAAAGGCAAAAATCCTTTCCTTTGTCATGGCCATGTTTGAAGCCTTTGTGCCTATGAAAATGTTTCAGGTTTAAGTGAATAGCCAGTGACGGGTGAGCAGAGGAGCGGGGCACATGAATTACCCCGGGAGGGGCGGTGGATGACCGGGAGGGACGCAAGAACAATGGCTTAGTGCTGGTCCGGGCTGGAGCTGTATTTCTGCGGCAGATGGATTCTGCTTCTCGTAATTTGTGTGTTGTACATGATAAGGGGCCCAGTACAGCTCGATTAATATCACTGTCCAATCACACGCTGGGGCTGATTCCTGACATCCAAAACCTACCAATGATATCAGTCAATAAATAATAAACTATCTTTTTTGGCTTTTTACCTCAAATATTGAATTAGGTATTCAATGGTCCTCTTTGAGTGATATAACCATTTATAAAAATCATAAGTAACATAAATATGTAAGGCATTTATAGAAAGGAGACACACATCTAGAGTGGGAACTAATAAAGGCCCTAATAGTTTTGGGCAACCCTCTCCAACGCTGCCGTTTGGTAGCTCAGGTTCTGCTGTCATTTCCATATCATTACACAATCATTGTTGTTGGATTACAGCCTCTTCAGTGGCCCGGCTCCATGGCTGCTGTTGCTTATTAGGGGCCCTGAGGCGGTCCGCGCCTCTGCCCTACACACAGTACTCTGTTCTGGTGAGCGTGGTAGCTGGGTGAGGCGGGGGGCCAATCACCCACGGTAGTTCCCAGGAGCGGAGCACCATAGGCCCCCAAGAATCCCCCGGGGGTAGAGGCATCTGGATAGGGGGAAGAGGGGGGCACTATTGTCAAAAGCCATCAGATCTCAATATAAAGCACAGAAATCCTTTAGAACAGAGTTTTTCCACTTTTCTTGCACTTTTTAAAATCCGTTTTCTTTCTTTTCATCGCCCCCTTTTCATTTTTCGTCAATGGTGGTTTCTCTCGGCCTTTATCTTGAATTGCTTGCGATCATGGTAGGAATGCATGCCTCGGGATTTTAAAGGGATAGTGCACCCGTAAATGCAAGTTCAGTCTGTTCCAAATCTGTATGACTTCTTGTTTTCAGTGGAATACGAAGTAGATGTTAGATAGAAAGTTAATGTCCGGCAGCCTCAGTCCATATTCATGTGTATTGTATGGAAACAAAAGAGAAACATCAACATTGGATTCCCACAGAAGAAACAATCAGACGGATCAGGAACGACAGAAGGGTGTAAATTAATTTTTGAATTTTTGAGAAAACTATTACTTTAAAGAAATACTCCACCCCAAATGAAAGTTCTGTCATCGTTTAATCACCCTCAAGTTGTTTCAAATCTGTATGAATTTCTTTGTTCAGTTGAACACAAGAGAAGATATTTAGAAGAATTTAGGAAAGCACACACTGTTCTGCGGCACCTTTGACTACCAGTTTAATTTATTCAACTCTGGTATTCAAAGATGTCCCGGAAATGTCAGTTGCTATCATTTCTCCAAATATCTTTCTTTGTGTTTATTCGGGTTTGGAACAAGTATAGAGTATTGGAGTATTTCATGACAGAATTTTCGTTTTTGGGTAGAGTATGCCGTTAAGAACAAGGCGGATATACAATGACTGACAAACCAACACAAACACATCCTCAGCCAGCTCACTCCATCACAACTACATGCAAATATTTTCATCCTTCACAAACCCGCCACAGACAATCGCGTACATAATAAATCCATCAGAATGAAACAAAGTGTGCGTTTGTTTTATTTATAGCCGGGGTGAGCGAGTGCATGCTGACCGTAAGAACTGAGACATAAAAGCTGTGTCTGTTACAAACCATCCAATAACTCTCTATCTGCGATCTCATCAGAAAGTTTATATAATCTGCCAATATAATTGATTGTAATGCGACCCTCTTAAGGCACTCCTTTATGATTCATTATTCTATAATAATTCTATAATCCTGATCCCCTGCAATAATCCACACTGCACAGGGTACCAACATTATTTGATTATGTACCATATCCTACTTATTACATCACAGCAAACGGCGAAAAAATTTACAGAAGTATAGAGCTTGCACATTCTGGTACAATGTGATGCAAACGTTTCATGCCCTATTAAACTTTAAAATGGTAACTGTAGTTCTCGCCAGCCAGTATATCATAGTCTCATCAATAGTTGTTGTAAAATTAAAACACACGATAAAGCATCTGTTAACAACAAAAGCTTTCAAAATCTTTCAATCACAGGGGAAAGTGAGTCACACCAGTTTGGCATGGCATCAACTAAGCACGTCTACAGAACATTACATTATTCAAGTGTGTTTATGTGTTAAAGAGAAACAACAAAGTAAGACAAAGAAAAGGATCAAGAAAAACATACAATAATCCTTAAATCAGTCCACTAAAGACATCTCGAGACGCTAATGCTTGAGGCAGAGGCAGCGATTAAAGAGCATAAGATCTGCTCTCTGAGAGAGCTCTCTGTTCAAACACCCAATTAGCCAATCAGCAGCCATAGATCTACACGGCTGTAGATTCTAATTGGCAGTTTCCTCCTCCCCTTGCTTAACACGTTTTGTTTTTGTGCAGTCAGAGGAAGGAAAGTGCGAAACTCACCAACCCTCGTGCAACAAAGCAGCTACTTATCTGCATATGACAGGGCCAATTTAAATAAAGAGTACATATGTAAAACTGGGGGAGGAGTGGGTACTTTGTTAAAGCAATCCTATTCTTTCAGAGGACCATCGGCCAGTCAAAGCCTTGCTTACTATCGTGATAGACCGTGGCGCACCAGACATAAAGATGATGCCTAATCTGATGACATGCATTTTAGAGTTACATGCTACAACTGAATACAGCAATACTGATTAACTGTAAATCATCACTTTTAGGCGCTTTCAAGCTTGCCCTTCAAAGTCCTATTCAGATGGTTTTTCATCAGTATGCTAGTAAGTAAGAGACATACAAACGTACCCCAAGACCACCCTAACTGTCATAGATGCTCTGGAATGTAGCGTTACAACAAAAACTACTGCATCTCCCCCTAAAGAGCTTTCTTCCACCATTCCATCTAAATCTAAGAACCAGTTTAGCGTATATCCTGACCTGGAACTGTTTTTCAATGCTTATGATTACAAAGTCTTCCCCCTAGACTTACTAAGACAGCAAAGACGGTGAGTCTGGTACCATTATGCACACATTTCTCCTCTAGTCACAGGTAATGTTTGGTGTGTAAATTTATACAGATTCATGAATTAAAGTTAATAGTTTACAATCACAGCAAAGTCAAAACACAAGGATGACCTGACCGTTATCAAACGCACATCATTCTTTCACCACTATATCTAGATAGGCAGCTTCCTAACAAATTCAGTCATGCGTTTTATTAGAAACAAAAATATGCATCACGGTTAACGTTATTTATACGTAAATACGGAAGACTTAACGACAGAAAAAGGCAATGTGGCTTATTTCAAATTACGTCACAACGCGTGTGAATTACTGTAAATGGCAGCATTGTGTGTGCATAAAGGATGTGCTTTGTACATGCTCAAATGACACTGACCTGTGGCCTGTATCACAAAGCCGGTTTAGGTTTTTATCTAGGTAATTTCGCGTTTCTTTGAGCATACTCAGAGTTTTCGGGCTCAAGAAAGTGGCTTGGTTTTGAGCGGGTTTCGTCGCCATGGTAACAGGCTACCGGAGTAGGTTTTGAGGTACGGTCACATCCGTCTTCTTTCACATCTGTCCTATTGACTTCCATTCATACGCATGAGAATGTGACAGACCAGAAATGCAAACTTCTGCTGCAAAAGTTGGGCTTTCAATAAATCCTTGTTTTTTCGAGTCTGTCGTCATCACGCAACCGTGTTTTTTGGCAAGTTTAACAATCATAGGTTGTTTATTTGGTTAGAGTAAGGTAAGGGTGTGGGTTAGGGTAAAGGTTTCGTAAGACTTGAAACATCAAGGATTTCGTGAAAAACAACAAGACACGCCCATGGATCTGACTCGAAACACCAAGGATTTAGTGAGAGCCGCAAAGTTGAGCATACCGCTGCTTTCCAAAGTTCAAGTTTGGTGAACTCTGACCTGCGAATTCACATCACGTGAAGATGTGCGACCAGATGGATTTGTCACATGACCTTTCCCTCCTCAGGGGGTGACTCGCCTCCATTCTGATGGTTAGGGTTATATCATACGTACTTGTATAGCTGATGCAGTGAAGCCACTCCCAATGTATCTCTGGGTCCAAATAAAAAAAATCAAAGTTCTAAGATGTTTGAGAGAAAATCTTTTGCAACTAAGTTTTTATTGGTTTTGTATATTTACATGTATTGATTATAATTAAAAACACAGTCATATAATTAGTATACGAGTTGATAATTCATATTTATTAATTAATATTAAACATTTAAATTAATATCACTATATTCAATTAAAAACAAACTTTAATATATAAAGCATTTTAAAGTAAGCATACATATTATCTTTTAATCTAATTCTAAACCTATATCAATAATTTAAATTCTGTATCGAAATAGTCAGTAGATACCTTCTCAAACATTCATTGCAGCAGTGTTTATTCCTGCCTTGTAAATGTGCTTCGATTTATGACATTTTTTCATATTGATCTCTTCATCTTCAACAGAAAAGGGAGTAGTGAGAACTGATGATGCTTTCCATGCTTTCCAAGATCCGTGTTATTGGCTATTTACCGCACGTGCCACACAAGCGCCTCACAAACTCTGGATCAAACCTGAGATGACAGAGAACGTTGTCAATACTTAGCGTTGTGCTGATCTAAACCAGGATGGGTTTGTCTGCTTTTGTCTGTTTGTTCACTTCGATTGGTGATACAGGCCTCTGGTTCTCAAGCCCGTTTGTTCGTCAAATCGCTTTGTTTCTGGTCCAAACGTATCTACATAACACAGGCCTCCTTGAAAGGTCAGATAGGCCTATGACCAATGAGATTAAAAACCTGGTAATACAAACACGCTACATATGTACGATTAGGTATTTCCTGTATCACACATATACCTAGAGGCAACTTAGCAGTGCACTTGAAATATGGATAAAAGAAGTTTCTCGTTGCGAGCGTGTTTGTGCTTTGTGAGTATTCTTACCGTCACATGTGTTTCTGATGAGCAAATATAGATCTGAATTTCAAATAAAAGTAATGGCGAGCAGACGCCGTGTAGGTGGGAGGACATTCTTGTTGGTTGAGGTAAGGGGAAGTGAAATTAAAAATATCCCGGTCAGCTGGCTCAGCTCCAGGCGTGTGAAACAGCGGGAGGCCCCGCCTGCCCCGCCGCAGCTCGGTTAACGGAGCGGGTGAACGGTAGCGGGCGCTGAGCGCAGCGGATCCCGGTGACATTTCAAGCGGGAGGCTGTTTCAGCCAAACACGATGATTAATGACTAGCATTATCCCTACTGAGAGAAAACACACCCCCACCCCAAAAAATATACATGTGCCTATTCCTCTGAGAATAAAGGGATGAAAAGAACAAGTGTGGAAAGGTTCAATTCCTCCATCCTCTCGGCTCTGTGTGTAATGTAACTGCGGGCAAACTCTCACATATGGCACATCTGATGGCAATCATCTCGCGCACGCTCCCTCTTTATCTTCTAAAGAGATATTTATTGCTTTTTGGAGTTAAGGTTGTATCACGGGGTAAAACAAACACCGGTTATGTTCGAAATAAATAACTGGCTTATTGCATACGGTGTCTGCAATAAAAACAGTTGAAGAGATAGAAAAACATTTCAACATTTATCATACACAACACTGAGTAATAGGAACCATGAATTAAACTACAGTAACCATTATCCCTGATATTAAAGAAAATCTTAACCAATTCGCCAAGAACCGAATTACAGAATACAATTTTAAGTAAACATAGCCTTTTAAAAAGTGAAAATGATGCTGTTCATATGAATAGTATATATGCTACTGCTTTTAAGTAGAATACTTCATTTCTGTTTCCTTATATATTTATCGGACCTATATGGAATAATATAATAAATCAGCATGTTATGTTTAGGTAGTCACTTTCTGCTTCCCCTATAGGTGTGAACTTTCTCACATCACCACATTCATAGGCTTTATACTGTACGTTTAAATGTGCTGAGATAGAAGACCAGCTCATAGATGTTGACAGTACATTAACAGGTTTTTAAAACCACTTTGGTGGTTTTAAAGCAAGGCATTTCAAGAGCAGATTGATTTCGTTTGAGCCTGTTGTCTTTCTCTCTCTGACTGTGTGTGTGTGTGTGTGTGTGAGCATCCGTGTGTGTGCGTGTATGTGTGCGACCTAATGCCTTCTAAAGTGTGGCCGATCAATGAGGATAGAGACTAGAATTTCGCTTTCTCAGCATACTGAAGGTTAGAGCTCGTCTGTTCACTTTGACCTCCACAGGCCAGAGGACATCTGTCGGACCTTACTAATCGCCACCTGCTACAGTAAAACAACACTTACACACACTCAAACACTTGGATTTATATAGCAGACATCCTAAACATCCTCTTTATCAGACAACAAGACCCCTATCAGAGTAACCGAAGTAACAAGGAAAAACAATACAATGAAATACAATTTAAAATAAGTTATTTAACTAAATTTATTATTCAGAATTAAGCATTCCAAAAGCTGTGACATCCCCGATAACTCTTTGTGCCACATGTATGAGAGTTCATGAGAGCCGTTCCGATGACCAGTTTGTGTATGAATCCTTCTGCTGATATTTTAACAAATCATTTTATCCAGACAAAATCAATCTGATTTGCCTTTAAACTCAATAGAGAAAGTATCAGGTCGCTATTCAGAAGAACAGACAGTCTGGTTGCCATCCAAACACATCTGATGCATGTCACAGGTTTATATTATGTGACACAATCAAGCATATCTTTTGGTAATGTCACTAAAGCAAAACGTGATTCTCAAAACGTCACACATGACCGAGCACAGAGCATGCGGCCTCACAGTGATCTCTAACCCAGATCCACTACTGCATCATTTTTTAGATCTCAACCCTGACCTTAACGGATCGGGTTTGGACGCCATTGATCATTTGACCAAGCAGTCTTTTGTGTTCACTGACATTCCTCTCCGAAAGGTTGCAGAGAGGTCGCATAATAGCAGTGACCTTTCACCTTTAAAAATGGGCATGGACTTCTGGTTAATCCAGTCATTGGACTGTGCATCGGATGGCACAGTTAGTGGCGCCTATGTCAACACAGCTCATCGCTCATCATTGATGTTTTGATCTGATCCAAGCAACATTTAATCGGCTAAAAAGAAAGAGGCAGAAAGAGTTTTGTTCAATTATGTTAAACTGAATTCTATAATGCACTTTGTTTCAAAGCAGCTTTACATGAAACATTTTAACACATTAATGTACATCCCAAATGTTTGTAAATGTGCAGTATATATATATCAAAGAAATCCTTTTGTTGTTCTTTCGTCAGTAAGCACCCATGTCTTTTACTGTATCATAGAATGCAACACACCTACAGTGGTGGGAATTTATACAGTATATGGAAAAAATCTGTATCATGTAGGTATGTTCTATAGGACAGCAGAGTGCTTCCAGCCCTGTGCTCTGACACAGATCTGTTAAATACCAGTCCCTCACATGCTTGATAAACCACACTGGGATAACTAAGGAAAACCATATAAGAAGGGAAAAGCCGACCAAAAAGAACAAACACCACCTTCTTAGAACAACAAAATGGTCAGGAGACAGTACTGACCTGAAAACTGAATTGTGTAATTCATGTTCTTATAGAGAAAGAAAGTGTTAAAGACATTTTAAAGAGACATTTTATATTTATAGTCCAGACACTTAATTTGGGGCTGTGTTTAACCAAAAATCAAGTCATCCAGATTTTACAGATTCATACAGACTTTATTTGGAGAATTGCTTGAAGTAATATAAAAAAGGCAAAGGTTTATAAATCAAACAACAAAATCCATATTACAATTATAGCCTTAAAAAAATATTGTTTATCAAAAAAGCCGATCTCTACCTGAAAAAGAGGTTTTCAGCAACTGTCACTTTCACAGAAGGCAAATAAAGCTTATGAAAAAGTCTTTTATGCTCCTCAACATGTTTTTGCCCCAGGTCATGTTAACAGACTGTGATTAAACATGTTTTTGATTAGCGTGTGAGGGCCTGACAGGCTTTGAAACACATGGACCGAAGCAGACCTGCACAATGGATGGGTTTTTCAGCGGAGCGCTTCCTCTGAGACCGCACTGATCTGCCATCAGCATGTGACCACCGGTGGAGACAGTAGACAATTGCGCTTCAACAAATCACAGATCTTAAACCAGGCATAAAATCGCTGAATATATTACTGGACCTCTAAATTCAAAAGCAGCTGTTAGTGTACCGGTTCTGACCCAGAGAGGGTTTGATAGAGCAGTCGAGCGGTCCACTGTGATTTGTGGTCGGTGGGGAACGAGTGAGCCTCAGCTGGGGAGAGTTTCCTGTGTCATCTCGTGTAAAAACATTTTACAGTTTGAGCGGTTGGCTTTATGGACAGCAGGAGAGAGATCTCTACGCCCCTGATGTACTTTAACAGTGATGACTCTGTTCTCCCTCACATACACAGACATACATAAATCGAACACACGTTAAAGAGTTTCCGAACTAAACTGTAAGAGGTCATGCAGATTTTACCAATGTGCAAAAAAAGAGAAGAGAGTTATGGGATAGTATGCTATGCTACAAAAAAGAAGATATGAAAAATGTCTCTGTGGTTTTGTCTATAATGGAGTTCAATGAGGTCAACGATGTTTGGTTACAAAGGTTCTTCAAAATATCTTAAGTTGTTATCATAACATTTATGCATTTGGCAGACACTTATCCAAAGTGACTTAGATTCCATTAATATATACATTTGTTTAAAAAAAAAATTATTAACTGATAAATCGCATCAATTTTCGCAATACAATCAGAGATAGTGGAAGATCTGACCTTAAGCAAAGCTATGTCAACAGCCTGTTTATACATATGTGTGTGAGTGTGTGTGTTAAGGGTTATGAGACAGATATGAGAGCTCAGAGAGCAACACTGATCTTTCATGCCATTGTTTTTATGATGCACTCTAAGGAGCTTTTAAAATGAACGGTGAGAGAGAATAGATGCTGCACACAAAGCGACCTGCAAAAACACATTTTATAGCGCTTTTACAGTTGCTGGTGACATTATATACAATTTTATGCAATTAGGTCTTAATAAACCAAACTAAATCCAATTTGGCCCAGAGCACTATACAAAGAGCTCCGAGCTAAAAGAGGAAGCATGTGGACTTTTTATGTCTGCTGGTGGGTGTAAATCAAACCCGTGGGTATTGTCACCTATTCTGTCAAGGGAATTTTACAGCAGATGTGGGGGAATTTCAAAGGTACCGTGTGACGGCATGCCCCTTATGCTTATGGCAGAATGTGGGTCTGGGGTTTGTCAACAGATAATCCAGCCATTCTTACCCCCAAAGTAAGAAAAGCAGTAAAGCGTATTACAGTACTAACAGCAGTACAGTTTGACACACTTCTCTTATCTCTTGCCCAGGCTAACAGAGGGCCCCAGGCTATTGACAGCACAGTGAATGAGCGAGGAAGATTCAAGACAGCCATACAGAGCTCACCAGCAGCAGAGATTGACAAGCTTTTCTTATCTCTCGCCCAGACAACCACCTAGAGGGAGAGAGAGAGAGAGAGAGAGAGAGCAACAGTTATGACCCTTTACACAGTTGCCACACAGACAGACTGACAGAGCAGAACGGGCAGTGTGGACTTAGCACTGCCCACCATCCAGTGAACGGATCTCTGCAGAAGCTGTTAAAACACAAGATTTATTTATATCAATAGAAGAGTCTATAAAAGTTTAATAGTGATGATTTATCATTAAAAACCCAATGCTGCTGGCAAGAAACATTCACAGCTGTGTGCCTAATACTAAACCGACACTCTGACAAGAAGATCAGGTTATAACTAAGGTTTTATACGGTGTTCTCTGTTGTACACACTACAGCAAATTTTCCACAAATGCAGAAGTCCAAATATATCCTTCAAATGCATACGGAATAGCTGCATACAAGTATACAGTAGTGGCCAAAAGTGATGTCCAACTTTGGACAATTGACAACTCTGTTTTTATTCAAAAGTTAAAATACATATAAAATGTAAGCATGTTGCATTTGTGTGTTTGGAGTATAAACCGAGATCAGCTTTGAAAATAATTTAAGGAGACTTACACGATACATGTGAAAACTTTGGCCTATAAAGACATGGCTCGGGATAATAACTATGAAATATTACCACAAGAGGGGGTCATAAATATTAATAATTAACATGTAGGTATTAAATAATATGTCAATCATTAACAAATTATTAATAATACAATAAGACAATGTGTGTTTTATATCCTGCATGTGAGCTTTTTGTTTCATGCATTTTTATATTAAAACAAGATCCATATTCCCTGATAAAATGTGCTTTGTCATTTTGCCAAATAAGCAGTTTGTGTGGTGTTATCATATTTTGGATGTTGTGATCTAACCTGAGGGGGTATTAAAAGAAAATACTGTACAAACATGTCCCCTGAACATCACTTTTGTCACTATTGTACATGGTATGATTTTAAGGCTCCCTTCATTGTCTACTAGAATATTAAAAGCTTAAACTTTCTTTTCTCTTATATTAATGATTTTTAAATCTGATTTTATATAACCTTACTTCTAAGTGATCCAAAGACCCCTATAAATTAGTCGAGGCCTCACGTTTGAGAAACACTGTCCTAAACGTTAGAAAGAGGATTATTTACACTCTAGAACACTGACCAAGATAATGGAAGTATGCCAATAGTCTAAAACAAAATTAAACAAATGTACACTCAAATAGAAAACAACTAAATTCGACCTAAAATTGTGATATGGATGTTTAAAGGGGCTTGTGATCGTCCCACACCGAACAAAGGCTTCAGTGAGCGTTCCCAAAGATCAATCACTTAGGACGTTTACCCCGAGCTCCATTCAGCAATCAGCAAAAGTCAAAATAAAACAAATCCCAATCATGTGAATCAGTCAGTTTCTTTAGCGCCTTAATCTCAACCATATGCTCAAACTTTTGCCCTCTCCTCGCAGCTACCGGGCACCGTCAGACCCGAGACACAATGACGCGTGAACGGAAAGGCGCCCGTGGCTCCTCGCTCCCAAACGGATACGCTGGAATTTTACACGGTGATTAATCACACAAACAGACACGCTATGCTGAACGTGCCCCATGATCACCTCCACAGCGGCCGCCGGGCCGAAAGAAGGCCGCCCGGCCCACACAGTAGCCACTTTGTGCGGGGAACACAAGCGATTGTTGGTGCGGGCGACAGGGTCGAGTTGTGCACATGAAAGTGCACATTGTGCGGCTGTTTTGACAACCTTGTTGAGAGACGCTGAGGATTTCCTGTGCGGCTGACTTTACTGCGGCTGAACGATTATACAATCTGTCACAAAAGCCTTTCTTCTGGTGGTTGGGGGAGGATTAGCCATCCCCTGCCATCTGCTGGAAGTTTATAGGCAATGCAAACGCACAAAACCCGACGAGATGCTGATTTAGCTTTATTTTGTGCTTTATTAAATTATAACAAGACACTCGATATGTGTTTTTGCGAATCCTAGTAAAGCAGATTGTAAACCTGTATGAACATATTTTTGACCAGATTAAAAAGAAAGGCCTCCTAAAATCTAACAAACCAATACGTAGGGGAGAGCGGGGCATGTTGTCACACTTTTTACACTGAGTAACATTTACTGAGCACCATACATCACAGCGGTATAAATGTTATACCAAATGAAAGAGTGACTTCTTGGGAACATAATTTGTATTCATTACATTTTCATATCGTTTCTCATTACGGAGTTGTAGACTGTTGAATAGAGGATGTGCACTTGTGACAATTTGCCCCATCGGCAGGTAAATTGTCACACTAGATTATCTAAAAATAAGAACACAACTACTTAATTTTGAATATTGATTTTCATTTTTATATTCAAACCAGAAGTGGAAATATAAACAATCATGCTTAGAGAATTCGAAAAAAACAATTATTTCAAGCCAAACTGTACACATTTCAATCAAAACGCATTACTTTGAACTTTAACTGAAACGTTCTCTGGCTTGCACATAGATCCATTCTGATATGGCCGGATGTCCTCTGGAGTTGGTAGCCTGCTGTCAGCAATAGCATTGCTGGGTAAGGGTGAGCTGGTGGAAGCAGAAGCATAACTGGGCATGCTAGACAGAGCAGAGTTGGTACTGGGGCCTGGCAGGGTTCTGAATGGGGCGATCTGTGACCTAGGATGGTGTAAACTTGGTTTCCAGAAATACATCTCTGTTGTAAGATTGAACCCCGGCCACCCTAAAGCTAACCTGAATGTTCAGGGGGTTGCAGCCAGAGGATAGGCATTTGCCACAAACCCAGGAATGTCATAAATTGACATCGTCCTCCCTGGGATGTTCCTCATCCAGGAATCACAAGCGCTTTTGATGTGCCTCTTTAGTGGCCCGTAGACAGACCTGTCTTATGGTTGGAGCCGATCTGGGCAGTGGGGTGGGAATGACAGCATGATGATGCCATTTTCTTTTGCATAATTGAGTCCATCAATGGACAGATGAGACTCGTGGTTGTCCAAAAGGAAACAGGGCTTCTCGTTTGAGCACTTTGTATGTTCACTGAAATGTTTCAGGAGGTCAACAAAGTGCGTGTCTTTCATCCATCCAGAGGAATTTGCCCCTTCTTTGCTGCCAGGTGGCCCATTGATCAGGAAATGTCTAAAATGTCTATATATATTTGTACTGGGGCAAGTTGTCAGATGTGACGACTTGCCCCAAAATCATTGAGACAACTTGCCCCAAACTGACATGTGTGGTAATGTTGGCTAAATCTTAAGGTTAGCTCAACATAGCACGTCACCTAAAGTATCAAAAGACACGTTAATGTCTCCTCTATTTTGTGCAAGATAATAATTTTTATCATTCATATCTAACAAAGTTTTATTGCATAAAATTTAAAGTGCAAATTTTTTACTTTTTGAGCAGAAAAATAATAAGATTGTGCTTATATCAGATTAGAGCGATCTTGACCAAATGTGAACAGGAAATTGACTATAGAATAAGAAGTCACACAAAGTGCCTATTTGATTTTTGAGATAGAGCCTCTAGTGTTGGAGTAATGAACAGTGTGACAACTTACCCGTGTGACAACTTACCCCGCTCTCCCCTACATCCTAATAGATGTACTGGATAAATGTAAATAGGGGTTTATTTAATCATTCAGCTTCAAAGTGAATAATAAGTGATCAAGGTATCCCAAAAACCCTATTCAGGAATTCCCCCGGTAGTGGGCACTCATGTTAAAACTTTGGACTGGAGCGCACCTCAGGTCTGCAACCCCTCCAGTCATCTTCGATCTGAACATGAGCCTGTTTGTTCCATCACAACGAGGCACCAAATTTCTTGCAAAAACCTTTACACATTCGGTTGCTGAGGTGGAATGAACTGCCAGCCTCCACCAGTGCAGCATCCTTCACATCCTTCAAAAGACAACTCAAAACAAACATGTTCCGCATTTATCTGACCAACCAATATGTCCATGTTTTGTCGAACAAAATTGCCTTTCATGTTGTTTATTCTCTTCCTTGCTTACTTCAGCTTTAATCTTCGTAGTAGCATGGCCTTTCAAACTACTGTTTAGCGTGCTAACAACATTCAACGTGCACTTTCCCCACGGTCCCTTACTTAAAGCTGCGCAAAGGGCGAGCTCTCCCGATTTAATAATGTACATTGCGACGGCTCTTGCGGGGCAGTGCTTATTATATCTAGAAAAAATAATATAAAAGGTTGTGGAACATTATCAGCTTTGCCCTTTAAGCGGTAATGTCTATAAGCTATTTGGGGGGAGCAAGTCGTTTTGGAGTTCTTAGGGTTTAATCGTGAAAGTTGCCTAATATTAAAAATTGGATCAAAATAAGCGTCTGCCAAATGAATAAATATATGTATTTAAACCATCACATTCTCGACCAGCTGCCTTATTTACTGCAGTCATGATCTGACCTAAATTATTCAAAATCTGGGTGGTTTCAGATCAAAAGACACACTCTCCATTGGCATCTTGATGCGCCCGATGCGCACTGACACCGTCGCGTGCCAACAGAGAGCACAATAATCCTAACAACACATAAATAAAACGGCGCGTTAATGCGCACAGACCACCACACACGACGAGGGAGACACTCACTGTAGTCCATGCGGTGAGGTTGGCAGGGCGTGTCTGCTTTGAGGAACTGCCAGTCGCACTTGGACCTAACTACTGTCGGACGAAGATGATCTGAACACTGCGAGCTTTTGTACGGCTCGATTTGTCACGGTAATATTTGTAATGAAAAAGCGTGTAGGGTCTGTTTGTCTTCACTGTGTGGCGTGCCAGGGCACTGCAAGGGTAAGAGCAGGTGCGTATTGTCTACATGGGCATCATCTCAAAGATTAGACATATTGCAATCAGGCAAAACTTTAAATTAAGGTTTTGGCAAAAGTGAAGTATTCATGCTTTTTAGATGTATTACCATTCGAATTACCACGGTGACTACATATATGATGGTTAAACTATGGTTTCTATAGCGAGACCACGATACATTTGTTATTTTGCTACAAAAACGAGGAAAAATTTCACTTATTATGGTTGAGCCATGACATTTTTATCAGATTTACGTAATATGATTTGAAGTTTAAAAAAATACAGTGAAACTAATTAAATTAAATAGAGAAGGTTTCTACCAATTTTAATAAATGCTGAAGCTGACAACAGTATCGGTATTTTATAACTGAATTTGCTCATCTCAGAAATAAACATGGTTGTTTGTGAAAATGAGTGACATACTTCGTATAAATTCATGCCACTTGCATAACATATGTATTCGGCTGTTTTTAATATAGTTAAATAATCATGATCTAAAAGGAACAAAAAAGTATTTTCTGGGCTCTGGCACTTGCATTACAGAACTAATGAAATAGGTCTTTTAAAAAATATGATGTGCTCTGAAAACGAGTAAAAAACTGATTTTAAATTCTCTTTGTAATTTGTTTGTGCGCATTTTAAATGATTCATCCTTTGTAATCGCTTTGTATAAAATACCCGCAAAAACAATAAACGCAAATGCGCATTTACGAACTAAGGTGAAGTGCGCCCTCTAGTGTCGTCAAATGAAACAATTATGTATTGCTTGGGATTGCCTTAGCATTGT
Source organism: Triplophysa dalaica (assembly GCF_015846415.1). Classification (NCBI taxonomy): domain Eukaryota; kingdom Metazoa; phylum Chordata; class Actinopteri; order Cypriniformes; family Nemacheilidae; genus Triplophysa; species Triplophysa dalaica. The sequence continues at coordinate 15,865,106 of NC_079554.1, forward strand.
AACTGTAATTCCGATGACACATTAGACTGGACTTGAAAACACTCAGTAAAACAAATGATAATTCAGAAAATAAAAACTGTTATCTTTAATTGTGTGCAGGTTGTTCAGCAAAACTCTGTGAAGTAGAGGCAGGATCCTCCACTGATGTATTCAGACTAAGCAGACAGGAGGCTGAAAATATCTCATTGATGAAACCCCATTTCAAAAGACACAGTTGCATGATACAGGGAACCAGCACAACCGTGAGAGGTCTACTACAGCAAAGATCTTTTTAATGGTCCCAAATATACTGAACAACTAAAGAGTACACTCATGTAAAAGGAAAAATTAAGATATGACAAAAATCGATCACATCTAGAGTTCCACTCAATCTTTAATCAAGACGGGCATACAAATTTTCCAAAAAAATCTGCAGTTTTGAAGGGCAAAAAAAAGGGTAAAACTATCTCCCCCACTGAGGTTTTAAAAACCTGTTCAAGTGCGGCTGAAAACATCCTGAACATTAAAGGCAGGTCTCTTGTGTCATTAAAAAAACAGAGGAGAGAAGAACTGAATGAGAAAAGGGGGGAAACTGCTGGCTTTGAGAGAGGAAGAACTTCCGCTGAGCCACAAGAACAACGGTGACATCATAAACAATGACGACCCAGACCTCTTTGCTCCCTAGTGTCCCGCCTGCCCCTAGAAACTCAAAAAAGGAAACAAATCAAGAAAGAAAGGGCAACAGAAAAAGGCTAGAGGGAGGAGAGAAAGAAATGGAGATGGAGTCAGCAAAGGTGAGTGGTGGGTGTGGATTGGCTGGCCCAATCGGGTCTTGTGAGGTCCTTCCCTGAGAGGGGGGGCAGTGTGTCCTGGTCCAAGCCTGGGACGCTTCATGGGGCAACAGTTTTGAGAGTCTGTGAGTGAGTGCGCGTGAGGTTTTCTTTTTACCCCCCAGTACTTTTAGCTTAGTCGAAATACATTTTTATTAAATCCTTTATTATTCGTCCAAACCACAGTTTTATCTTCGCTCTCTCCGTTCATTTGACGAGTCTCTTGTTCTCTCTCAGATTGGCACTTGGACAAACTCCACGCATAGAGATGTTCACCTTTTCGCTCCGTGACCGAATCTTTTCTCTCTCTCTTGCTCTCCCTTCCTCCGTTCCTCACATGGCGCCCCATGGACTCCTGCGGGGGGTGGGCTGCGTTCGTTCATTTATCCATTCATTTGTGTATTCATTCATTTTATTTCAGTTTTGAGTTCTAGGCTGAGCGCTGCAATAGTCTCTGGACAAAGCTCCCGTTGAGCATTACTTTGCTGACTGAAGAGGGAGTGCTTTAGGAGCTCAGCTTGGATTTCTTGGACAGAGGAGGACTTTCTTCTTTACTGTCAACGTCTTCCTCATCATCATCCTCTTCATCATCATCGGAATAGTCCACCAAACCCACCTGAGCTCCCTGCAACATGAGACAGGTGTCACTTATCAGAACAGCCATCAACTCCTCAAATTTTAGGCCTAAATTTCAATCTATTATGCCAGTCTTGACTAACCTTAGTGGTGACAGCTGCCGTAGGGGATGAGCTCCGGGCTCCTGTCCCGGGTGAGGTTGGAGAACCAGGTGAACCAGGGTGAAGGGATGCCGTTGGAGGAGACGAAAGACTGGCCTTGGGAGAGCTGGAAAAAGAAAGTTTAAAACTAGGGCTCTGCCTTCCTGAGAGGCTTGACTTCCCTGTCAACACCTCCTTCGACACCTCCTCTGACTCTTTCACTGAGGGCAGATCAAAAAAAAAATTAACAAACCACACTTAAATAATTTCAAATTCAAAGTTTATTAGAATCAAATACAGCATCATAGGAGATGGTCATTTGTCGCATACGTTTCTTTCTCTCCATGAACTTGCTGATTGGATCCATCAGGTCCTCATCGCTTTTTATCTTATCTGAGGGTGGCACCACAGCTTCACCGTCCTCCAAGTCCTCTTCGTCCGTGTTAAACCACATCTCCTCCTCATCTTCAAGTGTGCGTGCGTCCCGCCGAAAACGGTGATTTCTCAGAATCGACCGCATACTAAAGTCACCAAAGCAAACATTCAGCAATTAAAAAAAAGTTATTCACCATTCCTGAATATCAGATCAAAATCTACCATATTGTTCTGAAAGGACCTCTGACCTGTCAAGTTTTGGGTTGTCCTGCCTTTCTCTCTGCTGTTCGTATCGAAGCTTCAGTCCCTTAAACGTCTGAACATAATCTACGTCTTCCAGCGCCTTCCAGTAGTTCTCTATGATGTGAGCTGTCAATGACTTCACATCCTCCTTTCCAAACACAAAATGCAGCCATAAAACAAAAAGTAAACACAGTTAGTCTAACGGGAGTGTTTAAGGGCATCAAACGATGTATGCAGTCGTTTTGCCTGAATGACAAGTGATGACCAGAAGCATACAGGGTGAAGGAGAGAAAAAAGCTAATTCAAATTTGGATGTATCCAGTGTTATGCTAATAATCTGTAGGTTTTCACCACTCCTAGATATTGTACGTTAACTCCAAACTCAGTTCTCGCACTGTGAAGCGTAAACATGGCGGATTTCGATCATATACCCGACATGATGTCGGCTTAAGTGTACTCACCACTCTGACATACTCAAACATCTCTATGATGGCTGAGTTGATGAGGTTGTATCTGGATCCATTGTTTAGGAAAGCTTTGACTACTGGCTCAAACAGGAAGTTCCTCATAATGTATCTGTTATAAAACTCATCCTTCAGACCAATGATTTTCCTCATGAAACGCAAAGCACCTAAAAAAAAAGAGAAATTAGTGAGAAAGGCACAGACAGATTTAGAAGCCACGTCGTTTGTCTGTCAACAGAGCAGCTCTTGGGCCTTTGTTCAAAATAAATCGAAGCTTATTAATAATGCTGCTGGTACTAAATGTAGAATCTCTAGGCATGTGTCATAACTGTGTAACAGTCTTTGAATGAGAGTCTTTCACAGCTGAATTTTTGGGTTTTATTGATGATGTATTTAAGCGTTCATTTTGACAAGTCCTGTGTGTAATAACACCCTGCGCCTCTTTCATTTCACAGTCCTTTAAACATTATGCATCTTTCAGAATTATAAGCATCTAACTGCTACTAACCCCCAAGATTATTCAATCAGAGTTAAGCTCAAAGCTTTTGTAGCAAAAAACAAAAGTGATGCAAGAAATGCACAAAAATTGTCTAAATAAAATCTAACCCTAATTATTAATGTGCATGAATTGTCATATATTGTGTTTGTGATGTATTTTTCTCAGGTATGCCACTTATTTTGCCTAAAGTATTTAATTTGTTTTTTGACATTAGTAAAATAGGTACACTAATAAACAACAACAACATCACAAATACCACAATCTAAAATACAACATATTTGAATATACCACCAAAATCCTACAAGCATACATTATTTCCTTAAAACCATTTAAAAGTCACCTTGTGTGTGTGCATATACTCACATAAGGCTAGGAAAGCGTGTCGAGATGCAGTGAGCACCAAGACTCTGCGGAGGATGTCTTTGTTGATGATGTAGTTCTTTATGTGATACGTGTGATGCTCAACGCAGAACGTGAGGAGTTCAACAATCAGAGCCAACAGCTGACATGTCTGAAAATCATCTGTTGGAACAAATAAACGCATTAAGAAACATATAGCTCTGCTATAGTCAATAGATTAATGATTCTGACATACAGTATTTATTTCCAAATCTAGTCCAAGGCCAGTCTACATAAATGCACACACACTGAAACTACTCTTGCATGGTTACCTTTGCTAGGTATCTCCTCTGTGGTGTTGGCAAGAAGCGGAGCAGAAAGCACATGCATGCAATGCTTATAGAAGAAACTCAAAAACTCAGTCTTCTCCGTTTTCTGCAGGGAATCAAAATCTTTTTGTTCATGAGTTGTACAGCAACTAATGGAGACATTACACTATGGTACAAGGTTCAAGACATAAAATATGCATCTAAACCAACTTTTCTCACATTAGCAGTTGCAAGCATGTTCTCCGGGTCCACTAGTGTCCTGAGCAGCCCCATCAACTGTACAGCTCCGCCCAACTCTGGATCATTGTCACAGATCATATGTTCTATGATCAGATTTATCAATAGAATGTCCTGTGAATATAGACAAACAAGTTGTATGAAACAAAAAAATGCATGACTAACAGCTATGTTCAGAAAGCCTGTGGACTCAAAATGATTACATGGACGTGACTTACATCATCATTCTGTAGAGACTCCTGCATAACAAATTCTCGCACCATAGAAGGGTTGTACTCTACCAAGTAGGAGAAGATATCAGTGGCTGCTCCACGCACCAGTACATCATCCATGCCCTTTCACACAAAAGCAAAAGTCACGTTAGTTAATGCAGATGAGAAAAAGAGCAAGCAGGTTTAAGATTTTCACTGAAAGACATTTTCATATGTTGCAAATATGTCGAAGTAGAAAAATGTAGTATGGATTTCAGATGTAAATTTCTGCTTTGGAACTTGGCCAAAAATCTTTTTTGAAATAGCAAAAATGCTTTACAAGAATAACTTCCAGCGCTGGCAGTATTCCCATGTTGGACAGTGTCTTGAAAAATGCATCTCTGTTCTGTGGTTGTAACGTCTGGGAGAACGCACAAAACTCCTTCAGGAAATTTACCTGTAAATATAAAAGTATGAGTGCTACACTCAAGTAATATAAATTTTATCTTCAAGGTTTGCACATCCATTAATAACAAAGTTAACATACCAGTTCATGACGTTTGTCGTCATCCGTGGCTTCATCAGTTAGCTGTGCAAAGAGCTCAGTCAAAAACTTCTCGTCATCCTGAAAACAAAAACAAATCATAAATGGCAATTTCTAGTTATTCTATCACACGATCACATACTGAATAAACCCATCTAGAACATAGCAAAATGAGACCAAAAATCACATTCATTACTGAAGTGTATAGATGAAACATTTGTAATAGGTCTGGCAAACGTTTGTGCCAAGTAAAACCATAAATGTTACGGTCATAGATTTTTTGCACTAAATACACATTAAAAAATCCATATAGACTGCATACGGTCGTAACGTAAAATGTTAATAACAAAGAACCTCAAAACGTTTGCAACCACATTATTAATACAGGATTAGGTGATGACTGGTGATGTAGACTCACAATCTTGATATAACTGTTTGATTGCAGCCACAGCTAAAACACAATAAATGACTAGTCGATCATCAGGCCAATAAACAGGCATATTAAAAACATTTTAAATGTAAACTACACAAAGAGACTCAAAGTTATTCCTTTGGGTTTAGACAAAAACAAGCCTTGAGGGTTGAGAATAAACAAACTACAGCGATATCAAAACAACTGTATAATAAAATGTAATACCTTAAATGGTCAAATAAAATAATAGTTTGTGTTTAACAAAAAAGCGATTTCAAATGCAAGACTGAGATTCTACTTTATACATCTAAAATTCTTTCAAAAAAGCACTAAATCGACTTTCAGGTTCAAGTACAATTTGAACTGGAATAAAATCAGTTAATTTGTCAAACCAATTGTTTAGTGTGAAAAAACATTTTTGCACTCCCTTGAACCGATTTTTTAAATAAAAGAAATATATAACAGCTGATATAGAAATTATAGTTTTTCCACCTGCTCTGGTAAGATCACATTTTCTGCTTTACATATTACATCGTCATGAGAAATTAGGCCTAATCGCATGGAGTAACAGCTTTCAGTACCTATTTATAGTCTGATGACAATTCAACATCGGGGCTAACCAGAACACACAAAGATAGTTGTGTGATACGGTAATGTTAAGGCACATTGCAGGTTTTTTATGTACATTTATTTGTGAATCTAGAAAGAAAAAGCATACTGAACTGATGCTGGCTCAAGGTTTCAGATTGCAAAAAATTATCATCTAACGTGCCTGCCAAAGCGTTTGTGACATCACATAATATGGCTCTAAAGAACATGATGGTGTTGTTTCCATGGAAACAGGTTACCTCCCTCTAACTCCGCTTGCAGTATAAAACAATTTCACTGTAGGTGCTTCATAGCAGCTTGGGAGAGAAGCACGAATATAAAGCCACAAACAATATTTCTATATGTTAGCTGGTTAATTTTAAATGGTACATATTAATATTTTAAATACATGCCATTTTGAATTATTCTTTAATATGTTTGAATCTGATTTCACATCATGAAACTGATTTTTTACACAAATTCACAGTGCTTGAGGTGCAAATCTGTTTTCTGTATTCATATCTTTAAAGCGGTTTGTATGAAAGCTATAAAGACTTGACCTTTAAACCTCCCAAAGTTCACCCAACGAAAGGACATCCCATTGAGACCAAAGAGATGGTCTCATGCAATGAAAACATTTAATATTTCAGCTTATTCGCAAAAGAATGTTCAGGTGTTGGGATGGCTCCTGAACAACATTTCAGAGGTGGCAACTAAACAAGGAGTATGATCTTTGTTACCAACCTTACGTATGTGACCATTTGAGAAAACCCACCTGCAGCATGCCAACAATCTCCACCTTGTTGAAGAAGATGAACGAGTGGAGGGTGGAGAGCATGTTCTCTTCAAACACAGAAGGGGTGGGTAGCACCATGTCCTGAATGTACTGCACCCGATACGTCTGGTGAATCTTCTGTCGCAGCTCTGGGTCTGAAATGGGAATGACCTCTTTAAATCGCGCCGTGGTGGTTAGGAACTCTCGATGTCTTCGTGGCTGGGGAAGCGACGGGTCGAACTCCAAACATCCGATCACATCCATGATGCATTCTTCAGAAAACATGACTTCGAAAAGCGCTGTGCGATTGAGGAGGAAAATGCCTTTGATGACGTCGTAGAGGTGATGAAGGCCTTCTCTGTTTTCCAGGTCCTCGCAAACACGGAAAAGCTCCAGCAGCTTGCGTATGTAGCCCTCATTCTCCAGAGCTAGGGCCAGTTTTTCCCGCCGTAGTGGTGAGGGTAAAGACGATGCCACCAGCTCAGCCACTTCCTCCAGTCGGGAAAGCTCGCAGGGTGGGAGTTCTAGGCCAGGAGAAGACATATCATCAAAGCGCTCTTCTTCTGACTCTTCTATCAGTTCCTGGGTGATGTCTACAGAGGGATCCTTTCCCTGGACCTATGAAGACAAACCCGAATATACAATTAATAGACAATGACGAGAAAAGACCAAAATTGAGATTGAGACATTTTTACCACTATGTATGTAGAATATGAGCTGCATGATGAAATATACAATCACCTGACATATTTTCTCCCAGATCTCATCACAACCAGCCTTTTCTTGGAAGCTGAGAGCCAGGTCATAGTTTTCAGCCTCAGACCACACTATTAATGTATCCTTTAAAAGTAAAACAAACACCATCAATAAATGCCCAAAGAACATGAACAGAAAAACAAGGCAGTGCTATTATACACACAACAAAACACATTCTGATGTCTTCAATAAACAACTTATAGTTGAAAAAATGTATCGCCTTAATATACATTATGAATATATACGGTACAATTTGGAGTAGATCATTATGAATTAGTCTTATAAAAACGCTGATCTGACCTCACTAGATAATGCACAACAGTTCAAACGCACCTGCTGTTTCTGATAGGCGGTGTTAGGGTTGATTTTTGACTCCAGCAGCAGTGACCCTATTTAAAAAAAAAAACACGCAGGTTATTCGTAATGCGGATGAAAAACAACACGTGGAATAGCCCATTATCTTGTGTTTTGAAACCTACCGTCACTTTCGGCGCGCACCAGGAGAGACGTGCCTTTCAACCTCTCCACGTAGGCAGACGACACATGCCCCGTGCCCCGATCGTCCCACTGGCGATCCTCATTCAGAGTATACACCTTTACTCGTCTACGAGTGTCAGTCATCCTTGCAAGTATCTCTCGAGACTTTACCCTTGATTAAATAAATTTCAAAATTCTCGCCTTGCAAAATGCAAAAGAATCTGCCTTTACAGATGCACAAATCCGCGAACTATTTGGTGTTTACTTGCAACCAGTTGCAATATGTTGTTGTGGATCTATTAAAGTGAACTCAAGTATATCGGATGAAATATACTGACCAGTCTAGCGATGGTCAGCTAGCTGCTGTCTGCAGCCGAGGCTCTCCACAACATACCCAATATTTTGAAATGTTTTACACGGGCTACGGAAACCTCTACTCCGTTACTAAATTGGATGAAAGGTGAGAAATTGTCTTAAAAACATGCAGACACAACACGAATGCAATTTGTGTTTATTATTCGCTGTGCAACCTTACTTTCAGCTAGTTATGCTAAGCTAACGCGGCGACTAATTCAGTCAAACTGGGTTAGCTTAGCTAGCACATTCGCTAGCAGGCTTTCTTCGCGCGAGTCATTTTAACCCAGAAATGAGAAAACCGAACATGAACAAACTCAAAAGACGTACCGATAGCACTATTTGATCAGTATACTCGCTCGTATTCAATGAAAATGTAAGAAGAGTCGTTTATAAAACGCCGCGTTCATAATAAGCTAAGCTATATTTTCTCCAAGTATTCCGCCATATTCTGGCTAAGGGCCGCGTAGGGACCAGCCAGTCTCTTTACACAAATATCCACATTTTCCGATTCAACTAATCAAATAGACTCGCTCGTTTTACTTTCCGGGACGTCAAATTATCGGCGCGAGCTTCGAGCACCAACAAATAGCAGCGTCTTGAAGAAAAGTAATTATTAGCCCCACTGTGAACATTCGGCCATCTTGGGTCCCCTCAGAAAGTCGCTACGGGGTTTCCTGTTGCAGGCGCAGGGCCGCCGCCACAGTTTAAAGACACAGTGCGCCAAATTCACCAGCGCAGACGGACGGTTTCGTAACACCGAATACGTAACCGTTCCTGGTTAAAGATAAGAAAAGTGCTGGCATTTCATGTACTCTGTACCCTTGACAAAATATAAAGTCGAATTTGGTAAACCACTGTAGATTATTAACTTGAAAATGGAGAGTTTTGCCAAGTCCCAATTAATGGACATTTCTTTAGGTTTTACTATATGTTATCATGTCCCTGTTTTCTGTAACCAATACAGTCTTCTGTGTCTTTTTGACAAGCAAGTAACGTTTGCTAAAATTAATATATATATATATATATATATATATATATATACATACATACATATATATATGTCCAAATGGCGCAAGATTTTGTTCAGTGGTCAACACTTTCTAGATCTACAAAGAGAAATAGTATTAGCACCTATGTATTATTGCTCCTGTATGACAAACCGCGTATTGCTCCCTGAACTCTCTGTAAGTCTACTAAATGACTAAATGTAAATGTTAGAAAAAAATTATGATAACACAGTTATCAATGCAAAATCATAATGCTCATACGCGCACAGATAGAGAGAGAGAGAGAGAGATTCAAGGATGAGACAAAACAATAGACTTCAAATACTGGTATCAAGGAGTTTGAGGCAGATGACCTTTTCTGCTATCACTGAGTACTTTCTCTGGTTCTGCACATTTGCTTGAAAACAAAGTCATGTGACATCTGGTGTAACTGTGACTCACATGCAGCAGACAGTTCATTCTGTTACAACATCATGTGTATTGTATTGGTACTCAATATGTATTATATCATATATATAAACTGTTCATGTCTGTATTTTTTTGTTCTCTTACAGTTAGTAACTGATGTTTAGATTGGATTTGACGAAATAGATGAAAAATATGATTGAAATAAATTATAAATTCTAAAGACTTGATGAATGTTCAGGAGTGATTCATCAAAATGTAACATTATTAAAAACTTTTTTTCAGTACAAACAATGTTTGACTAAATAAAGTAATTTTTTCGTAGTATGTAGATATGAATCCAACAAAAAAAACTTGTGAAAATATATCCTTCAGGTGGACAAATAGCAAATAGGGGTAAAGTGATAATTATTTACTATAAAAATAGCATTTTTCAAAAGATGGGCCTTAAACTAAACCATGTACAATTATCCATGTTTTACCCATGAATGAGAGCTAGAAATGTGGGTCTTTTATAAAGTACATAAAAAGCTGTTTTTGTATAAAATCCTCCCAAAACTGCACAAATGTGGAGTAAAATAACATTTGTTGAAAGAAAAACAATTATTTTGTTACAAAATTACATTTTTGTTGCCTTGTTCTCTTGAGACCCCAACACCAAATGAAAAGGGTTAAAGAATATTAATCGCATTTGAAAGGTATGAGCTTTCACAGCTTACAGACAGATAACATGTATATATTTATGACATCATTTTGCACTTTAGCTTGTGTAAATGTAAATAAAATAAATCTACTTGAAAAAAGTTGATGCAGCTGATCGATAGATCTGTTTAAACAGTTTGACCACCTTGAAACAGCTAATGTTCATTTCCCAGCTTCCATCAGTTACATTTTCAACCTGGTTTATGTGCATAGTGATGTATAAGCACATCCTGTACTCTTACAAGGCAACCCTGAATATAGTCTGCTGTAATGTTTATATTGTATTCTTATTTATTAATATTCTTTAGTTTATTGTATTGTATATTTCAACAATCTTAGAACACTTGATGGATTTAATTTGCTTTTGATGAGACTTGGTTTCAGGTCTCTGATTGCCTGGTGATTTTCATAAACACAATACATACACAAAGAACCATGTAACTAAACATAAGAACACAGAACATCTTGTAATTTGAACAGAATTACATATTTTTGGCTTGTAATAAAATAAGCATATCAACCCAATGAGTGTTGGCAACTAGTGTTTCTTGGAATCCCAATACTTCTCATAGGAAATCTTATGCATCATTATATTCATAACAAAATATATATTTTAAGTTGGCAGCAGTTTTTATACACAAATTTACCATTGAAGAGTTTTAATAGTTGTTTGGATTTCGAAGCAAAAGCACACGCAGTAAATTCGTATGCTTCGTCACAGAGACACTGCAGGATCACAAGTTTTCTTTTTTTTAAAGGGAAAAAGAGGCAGAAGGAAGACTGACTCTAAATAAGTGGTGCATGTATATTAATTAAACAGTATGAGGCATTACCAGTGCAATCCTCCTGGAGTCGGTGTCATATTTATTTACATCACTCCCCACTAGAGGGAGTTACATCAAAACACAATGTACACTCTCAGAATCTCCTCTATTTATTTGAAAAGCACAAATAGTAAATAATGAAGTCCTTAGGACATTCCAGTGCTTTAGACACTCTAAGGGTAGTAAGTCCTAACTGAAAGATTGTCCATGTGTTTTGCTGACCCTTGCTAGACAAATAGAAACTCGCAGGATCTACAGTTGGCAACAAAAATAAAGTTGCTAAAAAGCAGGATTTTTGTACATGCTTCCCATCCTCTTTTTGTTTAGGCTTCCTGGGATAAGGACAAGGAAGCAATATGATAGTTTTCCGAATTACTTACAAGCGATGCTCACTAACAGTAGGGGTTCAAAGTTGTTAAACAGGTTAAGCAGGAAACACAGAGAAACTGGGCAAAAAGTCATTACGTCGGTCTGACCCTAGTTGATAAACAGGATTGGCTTGTATTGTATGTCTTTATAATGGGACTGGGGTGTAAATATAGGCTAAATATTTCCCCATAAATTATCATAAAAATCTCTGCAAAGAGGTTAATGTTTTATTTAGCATTAAATGGCTCATCGGTTAAAAACCTGACATTTTCTGTGATTAAAGGGATAGTTCACCATAAATTTAAATTCTGTCACCACTTACTGACCTTGGAGTTGTTCCAAATCTGAGTGCACTTCTTTGTCCTGATGAACACAGAGAAAGATATTTGAAAGAATGCTTAAAACCAAACAGATTTTGCCTCCGATTGTAGGAAGAATTACTTAATTTTTTTGTTCTGTTGACAAAACGTAGGAAGCAAACAGTTCCGGGGCACTTTGGACTACCATTATATTATTAGTGAGGGGGGCGAGATCTGTTTGGTTATAAGCATTCTTCCAAAATATCTTTCTCTCTGTTCATCAATATAAAGAAATTTATACAGATTTGGAACAACTCGAAGGTGAGTAAATGATGACACAATTTTATTTTTTTGGGTGAACTATCCCTTTAAGTGCTTTAAACAGTTCCTCGGTGCATCTACCAACTCAGAAAGGTTGAAACAGAAGAACCTACTAAGTGGTGTTGGTGATATTTTCTCTACACGCATGTGAGAAATCGAGGGGATCCGATTTCGCTTCCCTTCTGACATAGGAAGGGGTTCTTAATATAGTACTAGCGTCCATTAATATACATGTTTACACACACTTCAGAAGTCCCTGTGTTCGATTTTGAAGGGCACATCCCTATGCCCTAAACCCTACAAAGGGTTCCCCCTCCAGAGTGAGAGCTTAAAATTGTGGAAGGGTGTAGGGGACCAAACAACTGTTTCTTAAAGTTCCCTTAATTCCGCGCCCATAAGGAGGCGCCGTCGCCACGCAAAGAATCTGCACTAAAATGACTCATGGGGGCCTAAAGTGTCCAAAGGTTGTACCCTTCAAAATCCTTTATTCCAAAGGGCCCTTTGAAGTGCGCAGTTATAAGCACTTCGGTTTGGAACAACCCTTCTACATGGCAGGCATGATTTTCACTTCGAAGTGCTCTTTGGAGGGCGATATATCCCATTTAGAAAGCACCGAGTGTTTACATGTGCGTTGTGTCAACACACTGGAAGGAAGAGGGGTGGGGTGCGTAGTAACTCATTAGCATTTAAAGAGATATGCACCAAAACTGGTTGCTGTGAGCACATGTGGTTTTGACAAGGGATGACGGGTGTCGTTTCAACAGCCATTAAGTGTATTTAAGCAAAATATGTTGAAGACATTTCGTGGACACCCTAATAAATCATACCAACTTAAGGAAAATGTTTATCCGATGAGCCCTTCAACACTGGTCCTAAATAACCAGTAAAACTCCTGCGCCTCAGTGGTTAAAGAATGGCACTAGCCATGTCAAGGTCATGCGTTTTATTCCAGGGGATCTCACAAAGTAAGAAACAAATGTATAATACAATTTAATGCAAGTCGCTTTGGATAAAACCGTCTGCCAAATGCATAAATGAAACATGCAATGAGTATAGAACACACATATTCAGCAACCAAGCGTTAAAGATACGTGACAGCTAGTTAAGTTTCTCTGATCACATTCACTCTCTACCCTTGATTTGACCAACAAATGTGTCATATGTTCTGTAGAAAATCTGCATATTTTCATAAAGGAGTTTAAATCTGTTTTTAGAAATTAGCTTGAGAAAGGTAGCTGTTTTTAATAATTAAACAGTCAGGGTACAAAATTAGGCTGTCCGAAACACAATCACGTATCACCTAATTAAACAGTCTTAAACAATGCCAAACTGAGACATATAGCAAGAAACTTACTGCCTATTGCTTAGATTGTGTTCTGGTTACAAAAGAACAATTACATTTTAAATAGGCCAAATAAGTGTACGGTCAAATTATCTATTCCTTATAAATCTGCAATGCTTTGTCATGGAAAACTATATTTAACCTATATTCAGGTAATGACAACCAACACATGAACCCTTCAGCAGGAAGTACAAGGGGTAAGATCCAGTTAAGCAGATGCATACACTCCTCAACACCTCTCCAAACATAAAAATAGGAAACATACAGCTTTGCATCATGTTAGAAGAGTATGCGGTTCCAGGAAGTTACAAATCATTTCAAATTCTCACCCCCCTCAGTGAAAAAACGCACAAGATACAAATAATAAAAAGGCATCCTTTGTTTTACTACACTATTTTCCATCACAGCTTAAAACAAAAGCAGTTTTGATATTGTCAATGTACTGAGTGAAGGTATTTATTTTCTAGTAATAAAAACCGGATAACAGATAAAGGGCCAACAAAACTTGTAAATGGAACCGAGAACCTGGGAAAAAAGAGCTGGGAAAAAAGACGACCCAGAACAATCTGAAATGTGTAAACAGTATACTTTACTGGATTAAACCACAATTTAAAAAACAAAACACAAGAAAACACATCATAATCAATTGAGCGGGACTAAAAAAAACAAATCCTGTACCCATTTTACCCATCTTATCCTCATGTCTGATAAATATGCCAAGTCCCTATCTTCTGTTTGTTACAAAAATTTAAAATGGAAAAGATTGTAACATTTAACTTTTTGCATTTGACTAAATAGACATTCAGCAACATGTGAACTAAGCAGCACCACATTACCACAAGGCCTGGCTATTCAGTCCTGTGATGTTGCATAGTTCAAATGAAGTTGATGTCTAGCCTCAAAAATATCTCAGTCCATTTGCATCTCCCACCCACTCCCTATTTTCCAGCCTGTTGGGCTTGACGCCTTAGCAGGACGTAGATCTTTTCTTTGATCCAGTCTTTGTTGTAGGGCTGGTAGGTCTGCGTGTCTGCCCTGTACCTGTTTAAAGAGCAGAAAAATTTTTAGGTTGGTTTTAGGTTTATAAACAATGATAGTAAAGCATTCCAACTACAACATATCTCCTGAAATTACAAACTGTGATACTTACACAAGACAGCTGAGGTCCGCAAGATCGTCAACGAAATCAAATAACTGGCTTATGTCATATGTGATAGAAGGACTGTTAGGATTCATTCTCTTCAGATGTTCTTCATACATCTTGCACACTCCTATTGTTAATAGAAAAAACAAGATGAACATGCATTACATCATTAAAGAAATGTCTTAGACAGTCTACAGAAATAAAAATGAAAAAACGTACCTTCCATGCATTCGTTTACAGACTCATAGTCTGCATATGTCCTGCCTTCCGGTCTCTTGGTGGGCTGCACCAGCAGAATTGTGTGAGACTGTAAAACAAGAAAATCGAAGACAAAATGCAGTGACTATAACAAACCTTTACATATACAATACTTAAGACATTAGACATAAAAATGAACAAATTACACAGACAACTATCACAATCTCTGAAGCAAAACCCCCTCCAATGAACAACTGTTGAACTTCAGCCCTTCCCCCAAAAACAAAGCAACTGGATTATACACAGATACTACTTCTGGTGAAATAAAAATGAATATATTGTTATCCCATTCGAAATAAAATTGTTAAAACTTGACAAGATGTAAAACATCTAAATGTAGCCATTGAAAATTCGCGAATATTCGACGACATCTTTACAAATCTGCTTAGGCTACTGTGCGCGTTTTACGTTACGCATTACAATATTCGTCGAGGCACGCAACGAAACCCAGGTTTATAACATCACAGATGCCAATAACACGCGTCTTAATATAAATAAAGAATCTATATACTCACCATATCTGTTTCTGAGATCTCGAAGACGTAACTAATAACTTGCTAAATGCTAACAGATACTCATTCACGGGTCCCTTCTACAGAGAAAGAGAAATAGTGTACCACTTACATCCTTTTCCGTTGATGCCAGATACCAGTTGGCTTTTCAAAATAAAAGTCTGCTTCAGAATTGAGGAGAATGCAAATTTATTTTAAATAAAATGCTTGATTATCCACCATAATCATCAGTAAATAAAGATAAAGATTCACAGTTGGTTTCTGACAAGAATAATGTATTCTTTAAAATTTTTGTTTTCGGATGAAATCAAGTGCAAGATAACTTCCCGTATAAGTTATGCATTTTAGTAAATCATTTTAAATGCACCATTTGAATTCAACAATTAGAATGATCAGTGGTCTGGTCTGTGCTTTTCATTATTAACATAGCAAGGATATAAATAATAAAGCTAAAACACAGAAAATAGATAATAATTCAAAGTATGCATGCCACTAAAAGGGTTTATTTACTTTAAGCATTGTAAGAAAAAGTGTATTTTAATGTATACTGTAAAAATATTATTGATCTTGCTTTAACATTTGAGTATCATAAGTGAATATTTGTTCCTCAAATGACAGCAAAAGGCTTAAATGTAATATATGTATGGTGTTCACTCACATAAGACAAATTTATCATTCCCTTAAAACAGCTTTTTTATTCTGCTTAAATTCTACATTTTAGACATTTTAATATCACAAGCCAAGCCGAATACATTTACATTAATGCATTGGCAGACGCTTTTATCCAAAGCAACTAACATTGCATTAACCTACAAATTTTACATGGGTATGTGCAATCCCCTGGGAACGAACCCCCAAAACCAATGCTCTTACCACTGAGCTACAGGAAAGCTCTATTTTAGCTATACAGCAAATACTACTTTAGAGTATCTCACAAGCCTGTCAGTTATTGTATACTTTGCCCTAAATCATCCATCAAAAAAATTATAATTACTGAGTGCACCTTTAACTGTGTATGTGTAGTAATCAGCTTTGTTTATGTGTCCCTGGATCACAAAACCAGTCTTAAGTCGCACAGGAACATTTTTAGTAAAAGAAAAAAACTACATGGTATGGGTCAAAATGGGTCGATTTTTCTTTTATGCCAAAAATCATTAGGATATTAAGTAAAGATCATGTTCCATGAAGATATTTTATAAATTTCCTGCCTTAAATATGTAAAATCTTAATTTTTGTGAGTGGATGGCCTGCCACAACTTAAAAGGCGATTTTCTAATTATTTTTTTATTTTTTTACTCTCAGATTCCTGAGTTTTAAACAGTTGTATATAATCCAAATATTGTCCTACTCTTACAACTCATACATCAATATAAATTAATTATTCATAAATTATAAAAAAAACATTCTTTATTCATCTTTCAGATTATGTAAAAATCTCAATTTCGAATTGACCCATAAAACTAGTTTTGTTGTCCAGGGTCACATATGTATGTGAATTCAATTGCTTGACTGTTTCTGTGTTTTAATGATACATCTTTTTTAAAACTTATGTGCACGTGATCTTATTTTATAAACTTTGATCGGTTTGATCCCTTTCCTGGATGTTGGCTCCCTTGGGGCATGAACACTGACAGCACCCTTGCATGTCCTCTCACATTCCTCCTTGGAGACAAAGTTATTGCCATTCCCATGGCAACCGCCATACCAGAATTGTGAGCAGGAGTCAGAAGAACGATCAAAGAAGAAACGAGATGTCCAATTATAACAAGGCCCAACATCTCGTGCCAAACCGCACACACTAGCGGAGTGGACACGGTCTGAAGTATAATCCTGCTAACAAAGAGAACAACAGGGGTCAGAACGTCAGGTGTTGGCGAGATTATTCGCACAATGGATGAGCAATGGTCAACTGAATGAAGTTATAAAGTAATGGATGAAACATAAAATAATAATGAGTGTGAAAATATTGAAATCACCCTATTGAACTCAGGACATCCTGCTCTTTTAAAACCTTGGGCAGCAGTAACTCCATCCAGACAACAGCCATATCTATCATCACACATGCAAACACAATCAATTAAAACACAAGAGGCCAATGGGTAAAACATAGTATTTTGACTGCTTGTTGCTATTATCCATTTTCAAATTTTTTCTATCTACTGTGTGTGGTTGTGAGGATGATTGAACTACATTTATGTACCTGGTCCTATGACAGTCTTTTTTAGCACAGCCTTCTCCTACAGGCCCAGAGGCAGCGGTGTGGCCATCAGGGCAGCAGCCGAAATATGACTGGGCACAATATGGGCCAATCACTGCAGGGTACGAATCACTTGGTCTGTAACCTATCCATGAAGAAAACGTATAAACATAAACAAGCACATGAGTGACAAATGGGGGAATTCACAACTAGCTGTATAATATTCAAATAATCGAACGAAATTTTGACAACTTGTATTCATTTTAAGAAGAAGCTTTTTAACCTGAGGGAGCATCATGGGTTTGAGGCACAAGTCCCCGCAAGGAACTCTCGTAGCCATTTGGGTTCTGGACACTTGGCACCACTACAAATTAGTCAGAATGAGTTTTGCATGCCTTACGTATACAGTCAAAGTTCACATGCTGTGGAGGTGTCTGATTTGAATTGAATCAGTAATTTTGTCCTGAATATCGTAAAAATATTAGCACAATTGTTTATTCATGGTTAAACTCACTCTGTGCACCGGGGCATATCTGTGTGTTGCAGTTCTCCACAATGTGAGGTTTTCTAAGAGAAGCACATCTTTCATCTGCGTATTGATTGTGGTCCAGATCCATGCAAACAACTCTGCGTTCCCGAGTACCAGTTCCACAGCTACGAGTGCACTACAACATATGTGACAATATGCTTAAAAACTAATCAGCTTAATTTAACTGTTTCCTCCCCTTTCATTCCTCACCAGGCTGAAGTCATTGGTATAGTATCTGAAAACTTGTTGGCACGCCGGTCTCTGACAGGATGTGATGTCATGTGGGCGTGTAAGGCTACCGCAGTGGTGCTCAGGGATGCGCCGAGCTCTGTCCCCGATGCAGAAGACCTCTCGAGTCTGTTGTCCCTTGCCGCATGTCACCGAACACTTTAGAAAAAGACAGAAGTTACACTTCTTAAAAAAGGTACTAAAAAGGTTCTTCGATCCAATTGAAGAACCTTTTGGTTCAATAAAGAACCTTAAACATCTGAAGAACCTTTCTATTTCACAATAGGTTCTACATGTACATTTACATTTATGCATTTGGCAGACGCTTTCATCCTAAGTGACTTACATTGCATTATACATTTGTTTCTGGCATTGCTAGTGCCATGCACCAACCAATGAGCCACAGGAAACCTCTATGAGGCGAAAAACTTTCTTCAGATTATAAAAAGGTAAGAAAGAGATTGTTCTTTAAAGAACCTTAGATTTTTTGTGGAACCAAAAAATGGTTCTTCTATGGCATCGCTGTGAGTGTAGGGACAATAGCATCCTAAATCCAGTGTTAACCCAATCCTTTACCAATTCAGCTCCTACTGAGATCTCCATTATGTCTACTGAATAACGAAAGATCATCTGCTGCAATAACCTTTCTGGGTGCAGGCTTAAAAATAAAGGTTCTGAAAAGATTTCTCACAGCGATGCCATAGATAGAAGAACCATTTTGGTTTTGGTTCACCTTTCAGTCAAAGGTTCTTTAAAAAAACACCTCTTTTTGACCTTTTTATAATCTGAAGTTCCTTTTTCCCCAAGAAAGAAACTTTTGTGAAACAAAAAGGTTCTTCGGATGTTAAAAGGATTTTTATGGAATTTGTATTTAGACAAAAAAGGTTCTTCTATGGCATCGTGAAGCACTTTATTTTTAAGAATGTGTGGGTGTTATTGCATTAAAAAAGTTTTAATGCTATCATACTTCACCAAATGGGCCGACACTGTACTCGACACAGGGACGCTGGTTGCATGCCTGCTGGGAAGTCAATCTCCTGAGGCCTTGTGCATTGCAGTGGGAGTCATCGACCACAATTGATGTTCTTTCATTAATGCATTGGACTGTACGGGTTTGGATGCCTTGACCGCAGTGAACCGAGCACTCTGAATACGGTTCATATGTGTACCTAATACACACAAACACAAATGTATCTTATCCTCTGATTCATGTGCTTTTTTGCACTTTGTTTATGCACAGACAAGTTCCCAGTTACACATGGTTTTACCTGTAGGTGTCTATTATGTGGTTCACTTTCTCAGGGCCATGTCTGGAAGTGACAGGAAAAGAGCGATCCTCCAAATCCACAATCTTTCCACGGCTCACCGCCTTTCAGTAAAGACAGGAGTGTTAGAATGGAGTGTTTGTGTGTGTGTTTTGTGTCATAGGCAATTAACACATACTCTGCAGACACCCTCCACACAGACGTCTCTGCGGCCTGCGTAACATGGTGTGCCATCCACCACGGCTGCTTGGTGCCGGTAGTAGAAGTTCTCACCGCTGGGCACACACACAAGCTCACATGGGTTCGAACCTGGAGAAAAACACAATCAGATAGAGTGACAATGTGAACACCCTTCCCATGTTAGTCCACTGAGCTACCTCAGAGATGCTGTTGACCACATCAAGAAATTAAAGTATCCAGAATCTTCTTGCTCACAGTTACATTTAATTATAGGTTTAAATTATATGCTTCACAAATTACAGCTCCAATTAAAGTAATTCTAAGATTACTGTGGAGTCCTCGCATAAAGATGGCAACTATTTTAGCTACCCACCTGACACGTAGACATTTGCCAGACGCATTTATCCAAAGCAACACATGTTATAAATTCATGCATTCCCTGGGAATTAATCCCAAACCTTGGCGTTGTTAGTACCGTGATACCAACCAACTTTCCACTCTTTAAATTTAGCTTGGGGGTTGTGCAACCAAAAAATACATTTAGTCAATTTTAAGTCTCATATTTTACCTCCATGATATGGCCGCCAGGTGTAACTTTTCCCCTGGAATTCCGTTTGGTCAAACAGAGAACACTGTTGTTCGCGGAAACCTCTAGACCCATCAGTGCATTCCTTAATGAAAAACACAATTTACACCACTGCAATAAACTTTACATTCAAAAAGTGTGTGTGTCTGTTTCCTGGAGTGGTAAATTGTTTACCTGTGTGTTACAGAGTTTATAGGACTTGGATGGCCCCACACAATTGTGCCCACCATCCGTCCTTAATATCAGAAGACAAGAGGATGAAGATAACATGATAAAAAGATAACGTGTTTAAAAATGTATTAAACACAAACACACATTCACCCACCTCATAGTGTTACAGATCCTGGTTCTCACAGCTACTCCTGTGCCACAGGTGCGGCTGCAGGCTCCATAAGCCCCATACTCTCCCCAGTAGTCATTGGTTGGATGCCCGATCTACACGCACATATTTAAGCATGAACAATGTGTTCATGTATCTGAACGACAGAATGGAGCATGCACTATAAAAATGTTGAACCCCTGGGTTATAATCTAACATCTGAGTTGTTTTTATGGGTTGGAACAACCCAGCATTTTTTGGCCAAAACACTAATTTCATAAAACCAAACAAATTTTAGAATTATTATTTTATTTACAATAATAGAAGTCAGAATTTATAAGCTTTGTTTGGGTGTGTTACTCACACTGAAAGCTCCAGAAATTAAGCAGAACATCCAGAGAAGAGAGAGGATCATCATCTTCTACAGACAGTTAAAGCAAAAAAAAATTCTGTATTTAGCGACACAGATTAACAGAAAATGCTGATTACAAAGTGTGAAGACTTCGCTTACCTTCCCTGTGTTGAAGATTCTAAGTTCAGTCAGCCACAGTGAGAGAGTAATAAGAGTGATCTCGATCCAATTTGGATTAAATACTTGGTACACTTTGGACTTGCCTACACAATTCACCAATGGACACCACTGCTCTCAGGTTTCAATCAGCCTCTCATTGGAGTCCTAAATTGTATCTTAACAATAGGCAATTAAATGCAAACTTTGAATGAATATATGTTAACAGTTACATTTACATTTTAGGTAAAATGCTTTCAATGATTCTACACAACATTTGTTTATTCAGACTATTTTGACATAAAGTTGATTTCATTCCATTGTTGTTGAAGACAAATAATTACAAAATACTTTTGTATACAAAATCACATTTATAAAGCTGAGAATAATGTCATATACAATTCTGAGCTGTTCAGCAGCTCCTGAACATGACATCAAACACAATAAAGTTCAATACTGTCTAGTTCCCATTTTCTTCAGCACAGTTGGTTTCTAAAAGCCAGAATTGTATTAAAACATACAAAACATCATTAAATGTGTGAGGCTCTTTCCTAGTCACAATGACTTTTTTATGTGTTCAGCCACATAGTTCCTCTTACGAATGCCACTAAACACTTTTAAATCATAGGGTTGAAACATTATGTGACAGGCTCCAAGGTGCTATTTTAGGTATTTTCCCTTTTTAGCAACTTAAATGAGACAGAGCTGTCATTTTGAAGGAAAATTCAACACAAACAGACTCATTATGCCACCTTTACTACACATGGCTACACCAAAACAACATTCATGTCTCAAAGCTACAATAACACAGAAACCCAAAAATGCACAAAACGATCAAATATTCATATATCTCAACAGCAAATTTGGAGTACATATGAATATACTACATACTAATGTATGGAGGAGACCGGGAAAAGAACCATATACTCAGTTTTCATTTTATGCCATTCTCACACCTTAATATGCAAATCTTATGTGCACCTCAACTATTTACTCTTTATAAAATCTTGGTACTTCAATTCATGCATTTTCCTACTTCTACACCCTTTAAAAGTGTTAACAGTTGCTATCTCTCAGATAAATTAATGTTCTCCTTGATGCATTTTCATGCAAGTTTATTAGCCTGCCTCTCTTTGGAATCCAATGCATATTTCGTCCCCTGGAGGTCCTCAATGGTCTCGAAAGCATCCTGCAGCTCTTGGGCAAGGCCATTGTATTAATCCATCAGTAATCTGTTTTCCAGGCGGAGCTCTGTGAGGTGGCGACTCAGCTGGTTGTTATGGCCACAACGTCCCCGTACCTGCTCCATGTCTCTGAGCAGGATCATGCTCTTCATGAAGGACTCCAGCTTCTTTGTCATCCCTTCTCTGACATTCTCTTTCTGTCTTATCCATTTCTGTATTGCTCTTGTGTATCTTATTTGCTTCATATTCCAATATTCTTAAGAAAAGAGAGAAAAGTAAAGACATCCAAACAGATTATTATTGTCTCTCCTATAAGAAAACTCCTATAAGAGACAAATCCAATTTGCAATCCGCTGCTTGACTAACCTCCTTCCTTATCTTTCGTTTTCTCACTATGCATGTTTTGTTCAGATCCAGATTTAACATTGAAAATCAATGAATGTATGTTTTTTTTTTCTCTTTTGTTTCATTATTATATTATATTATACATGGCCATTGACATTTTAATTAAAAGACTACTTCGCGACCACAGAATTTGTTTATTGTACAAATAAAAATAAAAAACCTTACCAACAACACTAATGAGTTTGCGAGAATGCACAGCATTTTACCTCAAGGAGAAAACATATGCCATTTTCTTCACCTTTATTAAAGTTTTCACCAAGTTGCATTTTATTATTTGCGTTTAACAATGTTTTATCCTGTCAAACAAGGCATGCAACCATTTTTATGTTTTAATCCATGACTAAGAACCATTCATCTAAGACAATAGCCGGCAATCCAATTACACTTCTTTAGAATGAGTGCAGACACACAAACACACATGAACTATACCTAGAAATAAGTGAAGTTTGATCTGTTTCTTCATCAGTTTCCTCAAGATGTTGGATCCATGATGCTATCCTCAATAAGCCGAAGATTAAAGTCAAATCACTGTCTTCTACAGTTAAACCACATTCATATATGAATTAAAACGATTATCATGACAGCACAAATACTTCAGCCCAGACAGTCAAGACGTTATCTAGAAGACTGTAAAAACATACTATCATCTCAATATGTAAGCTTCACATAATAAGTATAAAATATATTTTAATGATGGATCTGAGAAAAATATATAAGTGTGATACTCTAAAGTGTATAATTTACTTTACATTAGTCTAGCTGCTTTAATCAGATGTTTTAGTCAGATATGTGAACATAATCGAATCCAGCCATTCCAAAGCACAAATCTCCCAATTCAACGCTGCCGATGAGGGATGTGACCGACCCAGCGCGAGCGCCACCTGAGCTGTATCATAGCAACACGTTTTGTAAACAAAACTCGCACTTTCGTTGCGCATTCTTGTGCACTTCTCTTGTTGCTGTTCATGTCTATCTACTGTTCTTAACTTCTTACAAAATGCATCAAACCGAATCGTTTGAAGCCGATGAGGCTGAACCTGCACCATCTGTTGAGTCTGACGATCCGGAGGAGAGAATCAAAGCGCGCCGCCTGCGTATAGCCGAGCGGAATGAGGCCAAAAAAGGGTATGCGATCATCTCATTAGCCTTTAGCATTAGCTAGCAAGAATCACCTTAGCACGGTTTCAAATGTGCAATGTGTAATTGCAGACGTAAGCTTGGAGAGGTTTTGCAGAGAAAAGAGACCATGAAAGAGGAACAACGGGAAAGTCAGAAGGAGGTCGAGATAAGTGAAAGGGTGAGCTGACTGCATAATATCACTATATTTAAATCTTAAAATCAACATATGAACAGGTAAGTAACGTAAACAATGGATTGATAATCAAAATCCAGGATTAAATTGTGTATTTCTTTAAAGCCGAGTCTATCTGAGTTATCTTTTGAAGTTATGCTGTATAGCATGCAAATGCACTGAACAAATGCATATAGTGGGTGAGGTGAACTACATTTGTTTGATAAATTACTGTATTTCACAGCACATGGAAAAATTAAAAACTGATGGCCTGGAGCTGGTGACCAACATTCTTGTAGCTACAGACGCCAGAGAATCAAAAAGGAGAACAGACGAAGAGGAGGCAAATCGACTGAGGTATTCACGTAGGCTACTGTATGCTTTCCCTATAAGCATTGTAAGCTCCCAGGCCATATTATTCATATACACAATGCCCTTAATATAACACCAAAAACAGTCGATAAAATAGTGAAATTAATACGTGGCTAAGGTGGCTTGAAATTGTACCTTTCAAACATTGTGTGTATTCACACTAAAAGTGCTTTTCTCTCTGATCCTGTGAAGGAGAGAAAAGCTGGAAAACGAGGCCAGGTCCAGCCAGGAGAAGTACGAGGAGATCACTCACAAATGGACGGAGGCTAAAATGAAACAGACACCGCTAGATCTGAGAGATGCTTTGAACAGCCAACAGCAGCTCTGCAACCAGATCACAGATGATAAGAATAAACTGATCAATGATCTAAAGCAGGTCCAGACAAACTTACGACTCAATACAAACAATTCAAATTCCATAGCACGTGTAAATAAAACAGTGTGTTTGTATAGGAGCTGAAAGCGAGTGATGATCGCTATGTCAAAGACCTGAGGAAGGAGGCTAAGGACACAGACCTTCTGATCGAGAGGATGGAGGAACAGATCTCAAGTTTGAAAAAATCATACAGAGAGAAGTTGCACCAAATTGAGGTGGAGTACTCCCCATGCATACTGGAGGCCTGTCAGATACAAATGATCAAACTAGTCTTGATAGTATTTTTTATGTTTGGTATCATCACAAAAGCAAGACCACCATACATAAAGATCATGCCTGTGAAAATATACAGTTTTGTGCATATCATATCTTTGGGAAAAAGCATACATAAATGTTTATGTGTATATTTTAGAACTCATTTGGAGATGAGAGGAGAACTCTGCTAGCCAAAAACAGAAAGAAATGGGAACAACAGATGAAGGAACGTTGTGATAAAGAGGTAAAGAGCAAACAAAAAGTCATTATAATAGCTAGATTGTCGTCTTGTTTCTGACTCTATATGTCTTCAGCTGAAGAACATGATGCACAGTTTAAGCCTCATGGAGGAACATGAGGACCTGCTACACAAGCTAAGAACACAAACAGCTGAGGAATATAACACAGACAAAATCAAACTGGATACAGAAGTACAGGTGCATACACCACAAAAAATAACCCTGTGCCTTAAAGTGATAGTTCACCCAAAAATTATCTCGTCATTTATTCACCCTCATGCCGTTTTAAACCTATATGCCTTTCTTTTGTTTCTGCAGAACACAAAATAAAATATGTGGAAGAATGTTTGTAACCGGCATCCATTGACTTGCACTGGTTTTGTGTCCATGCAATAAAAGTGAATGGGTGCCAGCGCTGTTTGGTTACCAACTTTCTTTAAAATATACTCTTTTGTTTCCTGCAGAAGAAAGAAAGTCATACAGGTTTGAAATGACAAGAGCGTGAGTAAATGATGACAGAATTTAAACTTTTGGTTGAACCATCACTTTAACAATTGCTTCTACGTTCCTGTTTACATACCAACTATAGATACCAACAGTCCAGGTAAAGGTTAAAAGGTTTCGCTTTCTCTGTTTGTGTAGAATTCAAGAATGAAGGTACAGGAGATGAAGTTCAATTGTCACCTGAATCAGGAGAAACTTGACGATAAATTCACAACACTAAAGAAACGAGAAGAGGAGAACTCAATCTTAAAATCTCAATTAAAAAGGAAACTTATTAGGTAACTTTTTCAATATCTTACTACATTTCATGCACGTCTAGCGAATCAAAATAACCTACATTTCTAGATTATCTTTAGAACTGATGGTAAAATTGTCCTTTTCCAGAACGCAAGACGCTGTTAACAATCTAAAGTCTAAATGCTCAGAGCAGGAAAAAGAATCAAAATTGGAGAACCAGTCACTGAGCAAAGACTACACACGCCTGAATCAGCAATACAAAGACATGCAGAAGAAAGCAAGGTGAGCACACTTACTTCATGACAAGAGCGAGTATTGCAGAATAAATCACAAATATACTTTGTGACAAAAATTTGCATGAAGACTTAAAGACAAGATAATAAAAAACATGTTTGAATTTACTAGAAACATCAGAAAGCTCTTCTCTAAGTGCTCACAATGATGTAAATATGTGTGTGTATGTGGCCAGACACTTCGCAGCGCTAGATATGGAACGCTATGAAAAGGTTTGGCTCATGAATGAAGCGGAGGTGAAGAACCTGGCACACAGAGCACTGGAGGTGGACCGCCTGATTCATGAGCAACAGTTGGGTCTTGCTTGGGATTCACCTCCGCTTGACTTCATGAAGCGATCCGGCCCGATCAGGAGCATACAGCAGGACTTCAGGACTGCAGGACAGGCAGCTGCAGATGCCCTGAAAGAAGAACAGGAAGAGGAAAGCAGTGATATAGTGGAGGGATCGGAGAACACTGCTGGCGGAGTCAACAGGAGAATAGTAAAAAACATTCTGGAGCTGTTGTGTGATGAGACGGTGAGTGTGCGTGTTTGTGCAGATGTTTAAAACCTAATTTATTTTGAGCATTC
This sequence comes from Triplophysa dalaica, assembly GCF_015846415.1. NCBI lineage: Eukaryota > Metazoa > Chordata > Actinopteri > Cypriniformes > Nemacheilidae > Triplophysa > Triplophysa dalaica. The sequence continues at coordinate 15,891,940 of NC_079554.1, forward strand.
TTTACAACAATGTCATACTCTTGTTAACACCTCCAATGCGACTCTCTCTTTCAGGGATTTCTTATAGATAGTAAACTGCAAACGCTGTTGTCTTGTCTGGAGAAAAGTGAGCGGTCCCTTGTGAAGCTGGATGCTGTTTTCTCAGTAAGTTTAACTACATAAGAGACCCCCTTTATCCAAAACTTATCCTTATCATATAAGAATCTCCTCTTGCGTGAACACAGGCAATGGGGATTGAGAGTGAGGAAGATGTTTATAGAATGACAGAATTCTTTATGAAGTACAAACAGCTGGGTAGAGAACAGAGGGATCATGAGGTAAGTGAATAGTTTCACCATCACATGAGGTGGCATCAATGTTGCTCTGAAACTAAATTTGACTGGCACTTTTGTTTCTCAGGCAGAAGCTGAGGCCACTGACCTCATCGATCCAAAAGAAATATTATTGGCCCTAAAAGATTTTACTGCCCAAAACTGCAGACCCTGGTCAGTGTGTTTTTTGAATCACACAAGCATTTGATAGATGTTTCCTTCATAGGAACAGTTCATTGAAAAGATATACTTTCTCTAAATGTGTTCTTAGATCCATCCTGTGTTGTTTTTAAAGCCATGCTTTACTAATTAAGCTAAAGGAAATTGAAAGGAAAAAACTTTACTCTGTATTTGTGTTGGAATTTGTGTCCAGTGGTGTCTGGGATTCACAACACAGCAGTGTTTTGGAGCTGAATATGAGAGATGACTATGAAGATGCAGCATACTGGGAAAGCTTGGCTAATGTCATTCCAGAGTCAAAACTCAAGCTGTGGGCCGCTCTAGATACAGCTCTCAATGAATACCAGTAAGAGCACATTTTCTGATCAATCATTTACAAATTCACCCAAATTCAAGCCTTACATTACATCATACAGTTCTTGATTTTATAAGTTAATTTTGTTTTCTCTTTAGTACTGTATTAACGGAAAGGGCTGAGCTTCTAGTGGAAACACAGAGTGTAAAACAACAGAATACAGAGCTTAGGAATTTACTCCACCAATACACAACCTCCAAGGTAAGTCTTTGTTTCTTAGGCATGTCATTAAGATGCAGTTTGGCTGTTAATGTCCAATTTTCTATTTGTCTACTGATAGGCCAATTCTGAACTGGACATCCACCCTACCAGATGAAGCAGTTTTCGAATTGTTGTGCATTTTCTCCTTTGTCATTTAACTGAGAATACTTGGGGGAGTGTATTTAAAAAAATGTATTAGTGAAAAGTATGTATTTCTACAATGTATTTGAAATCGTTAATGTAATTAGTCATTTGAATAAAAATAATACAAATATATAAAAGCAAAAAATGTATAGCTTTTTAAACGTTTATTTATAATAAGTAGTAATAACAATTATTTATATGTAAAAATCAGTAAGTAAAATCACAAGTTAAATCAGTCAATGGACTGTCAATTGCAAAAGTGTTACTGAACATTTGCTGCATTGCAGTTCCATTTCCTAACACTAGAGGGAGATATTTTAAAAATAATTTGAAGGCGCTGTTTGTGCTTCCACCATTGGAGCCTACTTTTGACAAAGCGACAGATTACATTAAAATGTTTATTAGTTTTGAGTTATATATTAGTGTTATATATTATTATTTAATAGAGTTGGACAAATGACAAGTTTATCGAATTAACATCTGATGCATACACTGAAATATATGAGTTTTATGGTTGAAAAAGTTGTATGTAAAAAAAAGGCCGGTATTTTTATGTGTACTTTCGATTATACCCGTCAATAAGACTGTATGTGTTGTTTTATGACTGCATAAAATATAGCCTGTTCTAAAAACATAAATTATCACACCCCTCCCATCACTCCTCGCTGTCCCTCACACGCAACACACACACACACACTTGCATTAGTTCTGCACCCCCTCACCCGTTTTATGTCTCGATCTTTCGAGGCTTCTGTCCACACGGCAAACGGACATTATGCAGCTGAACTGAGAAGACTTTATTCACAGGTTGTGTCCAAACATACGTAAGTTTTAAAGGAATTGACTTAATTATGATGCTAAACTCTATAATGCCATATGAACTCATTTTAAATGCAAGCTGTGTAGTCTATGTGTACGAACATGTTATTAGAGCTTTATATTGCTTTGTATGCTGTTTCTTTTATTGTTTGCAATGCTTTAAGGCCTATATGCGCATCGAAAATAATTTAATCTATAACCATAAACATGCAAAATCGCCTAAATCATTTTAGAAAAGCTGTCTATAATTACTAGTTTTTACAGTTTTTCTCCCGTTCTCACTTTCATAAACTCTGGATGGTGCTCCAGAACCAAAATGAGGGAGTTACCGAGGGTGCGTTATGCCGACTGTTACAGTTCAGAGGCGAGTGAAGAGACGGTGATCGCGGTAAATATTGGAGGGGTCAAGCACGTTCTCTGCGGAGACATGCTGAACCGATATCCCGAGACGCGCTTGGGGCAGCTGGCAAACAGAGCCGCGGACTGCCTGGAAGATCTCTCTGCGCTCTGTGATGACTACGACTCATCAAAGCGAGAGCTTTACTTTGACAGAGATCCGGAGGCGTTCAGGTGCATCATGGAGCTTTATTACTGCGGAAAGATTCATATGAAAAGAGGAATCTGCCCTATGTGTTTCATGAGAGAGATGGACTTCTGGGGAATCGATGCGGAGTATCTGGACGACTGTTGTACAAGTAGTTTAAACGATGTGGAAACTGAACTTGCAGAAATTGCGGAGAAGGTAAAGACCATACTGGACGATCTGGAGGGAGATGCTACGGCGAATAGAGTCCAGAAGTGCCAAGTGTTCATGTGGAAGCTCATGGAGAAACCAGAGTCATCTTTGGCCGCTCGCGTAATCGCCATCGTGTCTTTTGTCTTCATCTTGCTTTCATCTGTAGTCATGTGCGTGGGCACCATCCCGGAGCTGCAGGTGAAGAATGCAGATGGACACTTAGTGGAACACCCGACCCTCGAGTGCATCGAGACGGCATGCATTATTTGGTTCACCGTGGAATACGTCCTGCGTTTCATCTCCTCTTCTAACAAGGTGCGCTTCACGTTTTCCTTCATGAATATAGTGGACTTTCTGGCCATCATGCCTTTCTACGTGGTGTTGATTCTTACGCATCTGGGCACTGCCATGATGGAGCTGGCCAACGTGCAGCAAGCAGTCCAAGCGTTGCGCATCATGCGCATTGCGCGCATCTTCAAACTGGCGCGCCACTCCTCAGGTATCCAAACTCTAACTTACGCGCTTAAGAGCAGCTTGAAAGAGCTGGGTCTGCTGCTCATGTACATGGGCGTGGGGATTTTTCTGTTTTCCGCGCTGGGGTACACGTTGGAGCAAAGCCACCCGGAGACCATGTTCACCAGCATCCCCCAGTCTTTTTGGTGGGCCATCATTACTATGACCACTGTGGGTTATGGAGACATATACCCAAAAACCACGCTGGGCAGGTGTAACGCCGCTGTCAGCTTTTTATGTGGCGTGATAGCGATTGCGTTGCCAATCCACCCGATAATCAACAACTTTGTCATTTTCTACAGCAAACAGCGCGTGCTGGAAACCGCTGCCAAACACGAGATTGAACTCATGGCATTACGCTCAAAGGAGGAAGAGCAAGGGTCCCCGGATCATGGTAAAATTGCAGCACAGAGGACACGGGCATCGGGTGGCAACAGCTCAGGGTGGGACAGTGCTGCTGTGAATGCGTCACATAGTGACACGTATATACCGTTACTTGGCGATACAGCTACGGGATCCAAACGGCAGCCTGTGCACAAATGCAAGAACAGCTGAGTGATTTGCTCTTAATATTGTCATGTTTGTGAAACATAACTAATCAATATGGACAGTTCACTGGGAAACAAGTTAAGCTTGGTCACTAATGTGTAAACGTAATTATCATTATAGGATATAATCAGTTTATATTTTATTGATCTTTGGGGGAATAAGTCTAGAGAGCATTAACCAAAACTTTGATGGAGCTTTTAAAATTTTAAACCCAGAAGGATTTGTGTTTCTGTATAATCACATTTGGTTTGTTTCTGTAGCTCACTTGGTAGAGCATTGCATAGAGTGCAAATATTGTGGGTACAATTCCAGGGAACACACGCACCTATATAGTAAATGCATAATGAATTTTTTTGCCAAATGCATAAATAAACTTTTGTGTGCTTTCACACAGAATTAGTTGTAATGTGCATAGTTAAAATGTCATTAAATGAGATATTTCTTTAAACAAAACTAACAACGTCTAATCTTTAAGTTAAAAAAGTGATCAAATATTTATTAAGAACTAGTGGGGTCTGAAGAAGTCTTACAGTAATGCAAAAAATATCATTCAGATCACCTTGCCCAAAAGGAAGCCATGTAGAATAAAAATGGTTGGGTTTATGCCATTTTAATTTTGTATTTTATTTACATTTGTTCTAATTTTTAAGTAATGACATTAGTTCAAAACTTTAAAACAAAGTGAAAGCCAACAAACAATATATATTAACTGTTTACAGTAGGCCTACATTGTTAAATTGAATGTACATAATAAAATATGCCATTTCCAGTTTAAAATCTTGTAACAACTATTGCCGTGAACAACCACTTCATCTGTAAATATTAAAACGATCCCCTCCAATCACATCCAGTTCAAATAGAGGCCTGCTTGAATAATCTGTACTTTTTTTCTCTAAAATCTAAATGTTTTAAACCAATCTGTTTAATAAACAATGGTGTATGATTGAATGATGTGTGACTAGAAGATTTAAACATCCCTGCGGTGCTTTGAGTGTCCTTCAGGGTGTGGGCCACTCTGCACCATTTGTTGGATCATGAAAGACATGTATGTGTGTGTGTGTGTGTGTGTGTGTTTGTGTGGGTGTTATTCTTTCTTTGGCCTAGTGAATTATAGTGTTCTGACTGTGCCCACAAGAAAGGTAGGGCGAGATTATCTGTGAAGGTCTGTGGATTGCTGGACACTGAGATATGGTTTAGATGGCACGTGGGTGGACAAAGGAGATGGCACAGCTAATAGCCAGTAATCACTGGCCCCAGCCGCTCAGCCTAATCGGCACCACACGCAAACACCCGATGCCTAAAATGTTCTCTCCAAACACACACATAACCATCTAGAATATAAATAAACGCAGCGAAATGCTCCTCTGTAATGCTCACACAGACCCTGCTAGTACTTATCATTTCGAGACCATTTGGTGTCTCATTAAGCTGATGAAATGCCCAGCTCGTACAAGTAGAAGCCGGAGATGGAGCACATGTTCCATACAGCTGACTGACTGGCCAAGATCCATCTCAATGCCCCATGGATCAGTTTTGGGTTACAGATTCAGCATTGTAACCAGAGCACATCGCCTGCTTGCCCTCCACACAAGGGTTATGTCTAAGCCCACTGTTTGTCATCTTCTAAAAATATGGGGGACCATGTTTCCCCTCAACCCTTACACAAAACTATTTCAATTTGTTTGTAAGGATATTATGCATGACTTATAGAAAGGTTGTGAAAGTGTGATCGAGCATTTGTTCAAAAAGACACAAACAGGTGTTAGGTAATCATTATTCGTAGTTAAAGTGAGGTCATCTCACAATGTGAACAAACTGAAATTGAATGAAAATCTAAATATAATTACACACCTGTAGGTCAATGAACTGGGAGACAAATGCAGCTGCTGTCACTTAAACCGACTCGCTCAGAGTGATTTCCTCCGCCTTCGTGCACAGCAAAACCAAAGAAAAAAAACTTTCAAGGAGAGAAAGGTCTTTTGCACAAGTAAAGATTGTGATTGTTGAAAGTACTTTAAAAGCCCCCCACACCGTTATGCTGCAGGAATAAAGCAGTTTCTTCACAAAAGAAAATGACTCAAGGGCTCTTAGAGTAGCTGAGTGACGTTACGACTGCTATTAAAACTGGAGGAAAATAATCATAGTTATTAAAACTGACCTTTACAGAAGATGGAGTGAAAGAATAAGAACACTATGTTCTTCTTTGAAGAAACAAAAGTAATAAGAAAAAACACTGTTCATAACTTGGCAAAATTTAATTTAAATAATAAATTACAAAGTTGATCTTTTTAGTCCTTTATTTAATGTTTGCTGATACTTAATAATAATGTTAAAGTCTCAAAATGGCAAATGTAAAAATGACATAAGCAGAAAACTCATTTAATATTAAGTTTGACCTTATGAGGTTGACAGGTCAACATTTTGAGAAGATTAAGCAATTTATTGGCCATTTACACTTAAATTTTGATTTGAATTTTTGAATACAATAAAATTGTGTTCACACGTCATTTAAACTTACTATTTTTACCAGTTGTGAATTGCTGTAACTTATTTTGAGCTGAAATAATGTAAAAACAAATCGTCGCTGTCCTTCCGAAACCTCATACTTTCAAACTCTCCCCCTTTTAAATAATGAAATACTGTGTCACTTCAAAGTTGACAAGCACTTTCTTATACTTTTCGTTGGCTAGATATTTCCTAAACCCAGTGCAAACACTAAGCTGACTAATAATAATAATTTCTGGCAAAAATGAAAATCACTTAATACGGATAGTCTTCAGAAGGACAGCAAATAGTAAGCCGAATTGACTAATACTGCAAGGCAGCCAAAAAAAAACTGTAAATTAGTAAGTTGAAATGTAAACCCAATATAACTTTACTTAAAATTTATAGCAGTAAAAAATATGTTAAATTGGGGAAAATCATTTCTGGAGTTCCGGCCCCTTTTAAGTATCTGTGGACAGTCAACTTTGAATAGATTACAAAGATCAGATGCCTCATATTATTTAAACGCATTCCCTGGCCAAACCATTCATTTGACATTGAAATAAGCATTCAAATCATACCCAGACGAGAGTGGTTTACCTCTGACTGACCTAAAAAAGTCAAGCGTTGCCTATAGTGGGAAGATGGCTCGGTGCCACAACAGTAAAATCATGCAGTGTCCGATTAAGCTTGTCTGCCACCTTTTATGATAAGTGTGGATACAAAGAATGCAAAGGAGAAAGAGAATGCTTAACGTTCTGTTGACAGAAGAAACCAGGTAATAAATAAATGATGTTACTAAGATGGAATGGGTAGCTGTCAGTTGCGCCTGAGTGCTTGACTACATGAGAAATGCGACTCAGGGAGTCATTCTTCACAAACTCATGTCATCTCAGATACTGTCTGGGAATCTTAATCCAGTGGGACTCACTTTACATTAAAGGAAGTGACAGTCATAGTGCCCTCACAACAAGGTCATCCTTAAAACAGCAGAGATTCTAATACCCGCTCTTAAATCTTATGACGGCACACTCTAAACACAACATTTCAAGACTTCTAAGGGAGCCAACGCAGTGCCCTTCAGTCAGACGAGCTAGTCTCACAAAACATATTTTTATAGCAGGTATATTTTACATTTCTTGCAGACAGCTCATTAAGGATATTGGCCATGAGTGAAAGAACGAGTACGGTGCAGAACAAAGCCAGTACTTTGTATAATTAATTACCAGAAGAAAACAAAATTATGCGCACATTTCTCTCAGGATATATTGGCAATATTCAGAGCACAAAGCAGTTTTTGGCAAGGAGTTTCAAGACCACAATACACAGCTAGAATTATTGTGACCCTTTTAAGCATCATTTCACCTTTTCTCAAATGGATATATTTAGGAGAAATTGACTTGAAAATGCATTTAAATGAGATAAATATAGAATATGTTTATTAAATGGATCAACTTTTAATTCAATATTAGAACTTATATACTGTTTATGTATACAGTATACATCTTGCCAATTGCTTTAAGTATTATTGTTTTTAATGTCAAGGGTGAACAACCTTGAAAATTACTTTAAACCAGTATATTAAAAACGAAAAAGGTATTTATGTGCATTTTAAAAGACCAGTCAGTTACATTTAGAGGCATCTTGTGGTGAGATTAAAAATTGCAATCGCTCACTCTATTCCTTTCCTCTCACTTTTGCAGCACTATAGTGGCTCTCGCAGGACTTAGATGTCGTCACATTTTCGCTTCTTTGCCAAAGGAAACAATGTACTTAAAAAATGCACTCAGTAGAGCAGTTTGTCCGTTTGGGGCTACTGTAATAACAACATGGCGAATTCCATGCAAGGGGACCCGCAGTGTATCTATGTAGATAGAAATCGCTCATTCTAAGGTAATAGAAACATAATGCTTCATTAAGTCTTTATAAACCTCTGAAGACAGTTATGTACTGCATATTATACTGAACTTCTGTCAAAAGATCTTCTTAAAAATTGCACACTGGTCCTTTAAGGCATCAAACTTTTGACATCATAAAAAAACAGAATTAGAATTCTAAGAACTTTTCCCCTGGTTCTTTCTTAAATTTGTTTTTTTTGTTTTTTTGAACATTCTGTAAAAACTCCCCAAACTGCTGTCAGTTTGAATCATAAAGCAGCCTACTTGTTATGAATCTATTCCCTTGAGTAACCAAAATGGCTATTTATGTTTGTGTGTTAAATCTACGCACATCAGAGACTCAAAAAACTTGACTAGCTTGATCTAAAAATAGTTCAGACAGAATTGTCTCAAACACATACATCTCTGGTATAAACTCATTTTAAGGACTTGATATAAAACATTTCCAGTGAACTTTGAGGGTATTCAAGGTCAGAGAGTATTTTATGAAGGGTGTGTGTTGTTTTTAAAGTTCTAAAAGGGTTTTTGCTTGCTGTAAAAGCGCATGAGATTTGTGGTCCTGAAGCCTCTGCACTGTTAAGGACAGTTAAGTGTGTGTAGTAGTCTGCATCTCAATGGGAACATAAAAAGCATTACGTTCAATTAAACAATCACCTTGAAATCCTCAGAGGGTGAGGCTAAATCAGGTCACCAGAATGTTGATGCTCTCTCCATCAACCTTCTTCACTAACTTAACCAGTTTACATTTACATTTTTATGCATTTGGCATTTTATCCAAATCGACTTACATTGCTTTATCCTATACATTTTACATAGGTATTTGCAATACCCTGGGATCGAACCCACAACCTTGCATTGTTAACGCAATGCTCTTACCACTGAGCTAAAGGAAAGTTACATTTCTTTGGTCCACCAGTTCACATTGACCAGCACATCAGTCCAGTTTGGACTAGAATGGGCCATTCTGGTCTGTGTTGGTGGAACACAAACCTTTTAAACCAGTTTTTTTTGGAGAATTTTTAAAATTCATAACATTCAAACCATGTCAGGCATTTGGCAGACGCTTTTATCCAAAGCGACTTACATACGCTATCCTATACATTTTACATAGGTATTTGCAATCCCCTGGGATCGAACCCACACGCAATGCTCCTACCACTGAGCTATTAATTTTCTCTTCAATTGCAATTGTTTTGAAGTCTATTTAAATTTTAGGTTTTCATTTTCCAGCTTAAATAGATACATTTTGAGTGCTTTTACAAGGATGCATTGGAAAGAAAAAGCTATATAAATTTAATTCTGGAAGCCCTTGGGATGATTATATACATTTATGAATATAAAATTAGGTTTAATTCCTGGAATACAAATGTATCTCTTAAATTGAATCATGTATAGAATCACAACAAATGAAAGCATGATTTTTCTTGTGAATACAGTATCATGAGTATCAAGACAAGTGTGAAATCAGTGTGTGTTTTTCTTATAAATTTATAAACCCTTTATAAATTGTGATGTATTTCTTGAATTTTCATCAGAGAGTTTTATCATTATAGGTATTTGGAGCTGTTGTATAAAATCACCAGTAATACTTTTTTTTCTACATTCAATATATTATTTTGTACTTACGTACATATATGCACTTTTAAAAAACTTTCGTTCAATGACGTCAATATGCCGTCATTAGACTGCCCTCTGCTGGCAAAAATCGGAAACGTTTCTGGTCTGCCAATGCAATGCAATACACTACTGAACAAAATCTTAAAACCGGAGGAAACATTACAAGTATTCGCATTTCTCGCAGGTGGATCGTAATCAGATTACAAATACTGCTTCAAAATGCAAAAACAAGAAACAGGAGAGCAAGAGACAAAAAAACAGAGAGTAGGCAATTTATTAAAAACTAACAGGCTGTTCGTCAGCTGAACAAACGTTTTAAGATTTTGTTCAGGAGTGAATGTAGGCTAGTGTTTTATAACGCCCGTTTCTTTGTAATTCACTGAAGCCTTGATTCCAAGATCCTTCTCATCAATTTCAGTGATGTTTCTACCCTTCATGCGTTCAGGTGATTGACAAGTGACCTCATCAAAATGATAAAGTCTATTCTTACGAAGCCAATGCCATAGATATGCCAAACCAGAGTCGCAGTGCCAGGGATTACCAGAAAGTGCCACATACAAACGTCTATCCAACACACCTGGAGTCACACTTTTCATGCAGTTTTTACTTAAGTCAAGAAAAACTAGCTGTATCTGCTCATGAAGGAGTCCTGAAGGCAGGTTTTCCAAATGGTTGCTACCCAAAAACAACTGGTGAAGGTTTGGATTACCACTGAAGGCTGAGGCATCCAAAGACTTGAGTTTGTTGTTCTCTAGGTAAAGAGCTTCGAGTTTGGATAATGAGTTTAGAGCTCCAGGAGACAGATCCTCCAGCTGGTTGCTTTTTAAATCCAAGCTTTCAAGATTGCGAAGTCTTTCGAGGAACGCCACGGGTATCTGGGTGAACCTGTTAGAAGATAAATCCAACCTCTGGAGAGAGCTGTTTACAGGAATGCAATCTGCATTCACCTCGGAGAGCAGGTTATTTGTGAGGGTGAGCTCCACAAGAGGAGAGTGATGAAACACCCGTGCCGGTAAAGTTGTTAGATTGTTCCCTATAGATTGGAAAAGATTAGACTTTAAAACTACATTCAAATATTTGTAAAGTTTAAGCAGTACCTGTAAGGTCTAACACGTGAAGATTTGAGAGGCCCTTCAGCAGGTCCGCAGGTAATACGTCCAGTTGGTTTCTGAGCAAATGGAGTGCGCTTAGATGAGGAAATCGCTTGAGGTCATCCAGCACCATGGAGTTTATTTCGCTATATTCTACATTTAAGTTTGTAGTATTACTTGGAAAAGACTTACTAGGTAACTGTGTGAAACTGGCATAAAGGCAAGTGACTCTGACCTCGTCGGATCCCTGGACAGATCTGCATCGTCCTGGGTGCAAAACACTGTTTTGTGCACGAGTAAAGCAGATGAGAAGCACATATGGTACAACATAAAACCTGTCCATGGCTGTTTTAAGTTTTTTAAGGAGAACACTTGCTAAAAAGTCTCCCAACTTTTTTATAGACCCAAATCAAATATTACCACGGTCAACATGTAAACAAGGATTTCACAACGGTTTCAAGCTGTTGAGAAACATCAGACTTTTACTAATCAATTCTTGTGAATCATTCACAGCTCTTTCTTTTTTTGTGGACATGCTAATAAATTATAAATACATTTATATTTTTTATTGAATCTTGGACTAGAAATTACATGTTCCTATAAAAAATGAGAATGAAATAAAACTTTAGATGCTTGATACCTGTTAATTCAAACAAAAACTATGCAGCACACAAAGCGTTTTTCAAGCGTTTTTTTATTTACAATTTCACAATGATGTCTCAACAGTTTGTCAGTGGCAATAATCGGTATATTTCATTCCTAAATAACATACAAACCATGATTGCTATATGCAAACTAATCAAAATCTTATTTTGGTGACCGCATAAAATGCTCAAATATGAACTGCATGAATCTGTTTTCCTTAATCCTTAGAGCAGATCGTTCTTGTAAAAAAAACTTTCTAAAGGCTCTGCTGAACAAACATTTGCGCAAAAGTATACTTTGATGTAAATATAATATGTTTCACTACATATGCTAGTTCTTTAAAAATATATAATTTTTGATAATACAAATTCAGAGTATCGTAAAATTCCCTTACAAACACACACACAAGCACAAAAACACACTCCCTGACACTCTTGTAAAGTGACCAAATTAACCTCTAAATTTCAAAATGGTTTACTAGGAAGGCATTAAACACTCTCATGATTTAAAATTAAAACTACATCCTTACGGTGATATATGGCTTTGCAGTATTAAACATTAGGCCCCTCACTCATTTATACTTGGAGTTTGGCACTTGCGCTGCCATTTGCCAGTATGTCATTTTCTTCTGTCCTGTCAATGTTCCCAGATGGATTATCACCTATCCGGACTCCATCAAGGTTAACTGGAATTGAAGTAAAACAGAGAATGGGTGTTGAGGTCACTGTTCGCTAGCATGTGATGACATTTTTTATTTGGTGACCACAATATATTGCGTGTGGTTGATTCTATATTTAACACAATCAAAAGCAGACATCACACAACAAATATTTTTTGATTTCACACCGTAACACACGTTCCATTCCTTCAAACAAAGCTGGTGGTCTTAAACACAGCCAAACATGCACATGTGTACAAACTCACTTCTATCAGTCCATCAAAAAACAACCAACTAAACTCATTCTAGTTTTAGTACTCTAAAGTGGAAACAAAACACGAGCATACTTTTAACAGCATGCATAAACTTCTTGTAAAGGAATAGTTCACTCAAATATAAAACTTCTCTCTTAGTTTACTCTTCCTCATACCATCCCAGATATGACTTGCTTTCTTCTGTTTAATAATTATTTTTTTTGCGTGATTAATCCCATATTCATTTTGTATTTATAAACACACAAACATACACATAGACGTATTTAAAATATAAAATATAAATTTTATCCAGAATAATAAGCTCTTTGGACTGCCTCACATATGCACTGACGTATATTTCACCGGTTTCATCTGCCATTACCCATCTTCTTTTTCTCTTTTAACATATCCCTGCTTGTAATAGTTGTATTTTACATAATAATCTGTATTTTTCATATATATACATATTTTGAATCTGAAACAAGAGCAGTCATTTGGGCTCAGGTGAAAAGATCAAGGGCTTTCATAGTTGTGGCTTTATTTTGAGCTCTAAAAACTGATAAAGTGAAAGTGAAGGCAAGGTACTATTGGAGTTTTACTGATAACCGTAACTGTAATGGCTTTATTTTTTAGAAGAGTATTATACAAACAGAATTCTTCTAAACTATGAAATGAATGAAATGACAGGTGGTTTTGAAAGCGTCTCTGTCCATCTGTATTCCTCCTCAATGGCTGACATTTGTATGCACCATCTAAGAGTAACACAATTTCAATCCTCTATATGTATGTAGTGTACATGTGGCAGAATTGACAATAAATCAGACTTTGACTTTTAGACTTTGATATATACTTGGGAAATAGTTTGATTTATTTATATTCACCGATAAGTTAAACTATATATAAATGTTTATTATTTTTTATATTTTTCTTAATAAAATATATACATGTATGTGTTTATTGATACAAAATGTATATGTACAGTACGCAGACATGTATTATGTAAACACAAACTTTGTTTCTGGATCCAATAAATCTTGATTAATCGCTTGACGGCCCTAATAATATCTTCTACGATAATGTTAAATCTCATTTGATCTTGTGAGTCTCGTGACTAGCTGTCACATGCAAGAACCAATGAAACTCAACATTATTAAGTGTTCCACTAAAGAGAAGTCATAGCATGAGAGCGAGTAAATTTTCCTATTTGGGGGAACTATTCTCTTAAGCCGAAATATGAACATACACAAAACCATGCTAAGGCACCACTGTGGTTACCCCCACACGCTTTCAATGCCTCAGAAGTCTAATAAATCGTCATCATCCATTTCAACATCAAGAGACCAACCCCAGTCCTTCAGACCCAACTCAAGCAATCTGAAACAAGAGGAGTCATTTGGGCTCAGGTAAAAAGATCAAGGGCTTTCAAAGTTGTAGCTTTACTTTGAACTCTAAAAACCGCAAAAGTGAAAGTGAAGGGAGTGTTGCTGTTTAACTGATAACCGTAACTGTAATTGCTTTATTTTTAATAAATCGTGTATTACACAAATGGAATTCTTATAAACTATGAAATGACTCTGTTCATCTGTATTCTTCCTCAATGGAAAAGTTTGACATCTCATTTGATGCCAGGTGAAAAATCTAGTTGTAAAGGTTAGCGTTTAAAGAGACATTGCATTATTAGAATGCATTTTCATAACAGTGACATGCAGGGTTTTTGTTCAGACGCATATTATTACTCCACCGAGAACAACAAAGCAAATATTTAAAGTGGTTGTTTTAAGGCTGCAGAGACAAGCACGAAATCTGGTCGATGGGGAGTAATGTGGTGTACTTACTGTCCACACATATGCACAAGGGGGGAAGGTGAAAGGTCAGAGGTGAACAGGTCAATGAAGAATGATACGGATCATTGGGCCAGGGCTATAAAAGGTTAGCAGCATAAAGAAAGCTTTGAAGACCTGCACAACTCTACAGTCAAATCTAAAATCAAGGCATATACTGTATCTGACAGATTGAAAGCATCTACATTTACCTTTATTAAAGGAATAAAGGAATTAAATAAAAACAAGTAATTAATTATATGAACCAACATCAGTAGCAATTCTGCAATACAAACATTTACTAGAGGAGTACAAGTGAGAAGAGAGGTGTACGTGTGAAAAAATCGGGAGCTTTTGAATGATAAAAATGGCCTTTGTCTATGAAGAATATGTGAATTATAAATTCAGGTCACTGTAAAAGACCTAACGAACCCCAGAAATTCATGTGATTCCTTTCATGTGATCACCTGCTCTTTGGTGACGGCGGCTGTCGGGTGGAATGCACTTTGACTGCTCCTCTGTGGGAAAGCCTTGGAGAGCAATGGGGGGAGATGTGAGGAGAAGGTCTTGGGGATAGGCAAGGAGATAGTTGGGGGGACAGCATAGGTGGAGACCCCTCAGAGGACGGAGAGGCTATGGCTATGCTCGCGTTGTGGGCGAGGGATTTACGCGGGACCCGCTTGAGCAAGCGGCTGACCCATTTCTTCTGCTCCTCTGTTGAGTTGGCCAGCAGCAGTAGCTCCTTTGCTGTGGACATGTCATAGTTCACTGGAAAAGAAAACAGGTTACTCCTTTATAGACATTTTGTCCATATACATAACAAGGAAAAGCTCATTTGAATACAATGTAAACGTGACTTCCTCACCTTTACAGGGCGCGATCACTTCCTCCTTATGGTCTATGTGGTCTTTGTGGCACTTGACCCGGCAGCGTCTGCACTCCAAGGCAGGTGGAGGTTTGAAAACGTTCCACAGAGGTCTCGCACACGCTTCACAGCTAGATGGGAAGTGATAAAGGGTGACGACGAACTCGTGACCTTTGTGTGGGATGTACGAAGACCTATCCGCCGCTGATAAGTGTTCCATAGCAACCTCCTCTTTTTTGCTCTCGCCTTCATTGGCGTATAGTATCTGTAGCGGAAGAAAGATGGGGAGTTGATTGCGAAGCATGCTAAATTGCAATATTTTCAATTAAAGAACAAATTCAGCACACTACCTGAAATATCCGTGGGATTTCTCTGGGATCGGCGCGATAAACATCCGTCTGGGTGACGGGTCTGACGTGGAACAGTTTGCTAAGAAGGAAAAAAACAGCATTAAATTTAATGGACCATTTAATGGTTTGTAAGTGCAATAATTTATCAACAGATCATTAAGTTGTCCGATGTTCAATGTGACTTACAACCTAAAGTGCTTTACAGGGAACAGACTGTGCAGGAGAACTAGACCTCCAGCTGTTGACGGCGACCATGTTTACCGTTTTGTAATAATACAAAACACTTAAATTGTTGTTTTAAACCACATGTCAATTCTAGTACACCATCTAAATCAGCATAAACCACCTTAAAGGTATAGTTCACCAAAAAATGAAAATTCTATCATGAATTACTCTCGTTGTTCCAAATCTGTATACATTACTTTGTTTGGTGAACATGGAAAACGATATTTCGACTGATGCTTGTAACCAAGCAGTTATTGGACCCTCTTTGCTGTCCTACATTCTTTAAAATATATTATTTTGTAATCAATAGAACAAAAAATATATAAATACATTTTTCCTACTATGGTAGTCAATGGAGTCCAATAAAATGTTTGGTTACAAGCATTCTCCCAAACATCTTACTATTTTTGGGTGAACTATCCCTTAAAGCATATCGGTTAAAGCATCAAACTCACTCTATGTCCAGAATCATGAAGGGGCAGGATTGTTCTCTGTTCTGCTCCGAATCATAAAACAGGATCTTTTTGCTGCTTACAACCACATACTGGAATTCACACAGAGACAAGCACAAATGATCACAGAGTCTTCATTGATGCGACATGTGAACTTGCATGTTTAACAGTTTACCTTTCTTTCCCATCCAAATCTTTTAGTGTTCTTGGTGGGCATTGAGAGCCATCCCTCTAGACTAGCATCTGTGGTACCTATCAAAACAGAAGAGTGTTAAAAAAGAGCAATAAAATAAGATGTTTGAATGTGACCAAGCACGTCAGTCAGCATCAATCTTGCACATCATCAAGCACTTTTGGCTTTAAAGAACAGGAAGTCTCCAGCAGTCAACTTGCCCTACTAGTAGTGTTAGACATTCACTAGTGAGCAAAAAGATGTCAAATCCTGTGAGCATCACACCAAGCTAGAAAGACTGTGGCCATGTTTCAAAACATAATACAGTGTTTCCCAACCTTTCTTTGACTTTTTTTAAATATTAAGGGTAAATGAGTTAATGTAATTTTTTTATTATGTTTTTAATCCTTTACATGCTTTGACAGTTATACTGATTTAACAAAACAATCCAAATCTTTTAAAGTATGTTGGTTGGAAATCACTCATGAGCTTTCTACAGTCCCCAAATAGTATAGAGTACTGCAGGGATGAAGTATTTTTGTAGGCTAACTTGGAAGTTAGTGCGCACTGGTTCCCTTGACCCAAAGCCTATGCATTTTCCCATTGATTTTTGAAAGATGGGAAAACATAAACTCTGTGATTGACAAAGGTTTATGACGTTTACACGTTTTGTCTATCCAGATAATCTTTACAAATCAACACAACAATTGTTACTTTTAAAGCCTAAAAACAGTCACCAGAGGTAAAAAGCTAACAAGAGGCTATAATCAGACTACACTACGGGTGGCGGCGCTCGATATCTACGTCACCACCACCTAGCCTCCGACAACTTTTTAAAACTTAAAAAAAAAAATTGTGTTCCCTGGTAAGAATACACTCTGTGAATGAATCCCCATCCACGTTTTTAAAGATGTGGGCACATGTTGCATTATTTGTAGTGGTGGGCCGTTAACGGCGTTAAAGTGAGACTCTTATCGCGCGATAAAAAAAATGTCGCCGTTAATCTATTCTCAAAGTTGGGTTGGGAGCTGGGTCTATACTACGCAAGCTATGATGACTTTCAGCTTGATATTTTAGCGCAGATGTATACCAGCTTAACTGCACTGTACGGGGCGAGAACGAGATTTTTCAACTCGCGTGATTCGCGTCATTCGCGGAAGCAGAAGCAGCCTCATCATCTCATAACCAGGGCTTCATTCGCGCGATTCGCGCCGCAAGTAGGTCTATTGGCTCTTTGCATTAACATATGAATCACTCGCGCTTGACACGCCATTCGCGTTTGGTCTGAACACAACATAACGTTACTGTGAAATTACCGCATCAAACGTGACGTGCTAACATGGATGCAGCTATGAAGCCGCCGGGTTTGCTTCAGGGAATATTAATTTTTAAGAAGCTTCCCAATGGAAACATCGACAAGACTAAGGTTGTTTGCACCTTGTGCAATGCGGAATTGGTTTAAAAAAAACAATTTCTCTCAACAGGTAGTGGTCTAGCTTTAGTTGAAACCAGTAACTTTGTATTGAGATCTAATGTATTATGGCTCCTGTATGACATATCGCTTGTTGCTCCCTCACTCTTTGTAAGTCGCTTTCGATAAAAGCGTCTGCTAAATGACTAAATGTAAATGTACTGTAGGAGCTCTTCCAGTCGCAAGTACCACCTAAACGCAAATCATCCCTTAGCTAATGCGGAAGTAAACACAAGTTCATCTTATTGAACATAATTTAATTTTCATCACCAATTATCATAGTAGAACAGCTTTCTCAAGCAGTTTGTGATGCATTTTGGAAACAGGAGATGAGCCCCTGGTCTAATGCGCCACCTGGCTTGAGAAACCCGTTCTCAAAGACTTACTTTTAGTCATTATTTGGGTAGCACACATATTCTGAATGCCTTCGGCAGAATTCAAATGAGCCATTTTAATCTAGATTAATCTAGATTAAAAAAATTAATCTATGCCCACCACTAATTATTTGTGAGATTTATATGTACGATGACGTCTCCAAATAAAGCTAAAATAATGAGCGGGTTGTTTGTTTAATGTCATAGAATAAACGTCAACCGCAGACGTTATTTTAGGAAATTTACCAGAAACCCATTTAATAAAACCCTTAGACTTTGGCACAATTGAACAGGAGGCTAACTAGCTTCCAGGGTTTGCATGTTAAAAGATACGTCATTTCTGCTGTACTCTATTTCTGGCAGTCCTAGTCCCATCAGAACATTCAGTACCGCATACTTTAGCTCACTGTTTTCAAACACGTCCATGCAACTCCACACTGAATGAGACCGTGCGTGGTGATTTGTTTCCATGCAGGGTCACCTGCAGGCTTTTGTTCAGTGGGTCTCTCATATGTAATGGCGGGTCTTGACCCCCACTCGCCCTCCTCATCCTCATCTTCCTCAGAGTCGGAGGGGAACATGGGAGTGATCCGGCATGGCCGGGTATCAATACACACTGACTTGGAGCTTCGCTGGTAAGTGAAGGACATTGACTCCTGTGTGTGTGAGTGTGTGATGCGCACTAGAGGATCACAGTGGTGTGTGAGGGGGGAGTGGAAAACAATTATTAAGAAGAAGAAATGAACAATGAATAGTAATTAGACAGAAAGGAACAAAAGAGTAAAAGCCGAATAAAGCAAATTTAAAAGAGAAGAAAGGAGTGTGAGTGTGTTTTAAGTTTGGGGGGTTTACAGTAAGACTGGTTTTCAGACTTTAGACCGACATGTTTATATGTATGTGTATATATACTGTAAATATAAAGTTTGTTTAATCACTCCTTTTTTTTTTCATCTATGTTATTTTATACACAAACATAATAACTAGATATAGTGCATACTTTAGACAACTTTTTTAATACTTATATTTTTATGGGGTTTTTTCTTCATAACTTTGAAACTTGGCAACTCCAGTCCCCATTCACTTGCCTTATTTGAGAAGAGTGACTTGAATTTTCATAAAAATGACCTTATTTGTTGGAAATCATTTTAGATTTTGTGTCTGCTAGCTCCCAAAATTTCAAAATACCTGGATAACCGTCATCGGCATCCATGTCATTTCCTGTGCTGCTGATGCTGGTGGTGTCTAGAGAATGGATGCTGAGAGATGTCAGCTGACTGCGCAGGCGTTCGATGTCACTGTCTTTACTGTCCAGAGTCATCTGCAACTCCAGCCGCACCTGAGAATCCTCCGCTATCATCTAAAACATAAAAAATGCTTCCAGTTAAAATGTATTACTTTGTCAAAACTTGCATTTCTATATTTTGGTATTAATAACCAATTACAAATCTTCTGGTTATATTTCTGTTGGTCACTTACTGCCTGCATATCATTGAGTTCTCTTTGGTATTTGAAGATGGACTTGTTGAGTTTGTCTTTCTCTGCGCGCAGTTGTGACTGCAGCTGTCTGTTCTCTTTCTCCTTCCTGCGGATGTCGGTATCGTGATTTTGCCTATGCTTGTCGCCGCCGCCCGTCTTCTTCATCACCTCTGCCAGCTTGTTTATAGCCTAAAACACAGAAAGCTGATATTCAAATTTACCTCGCACATTTATATACTGTAGAGTCAATATACCTTTTTAATCCCAATAAGTTAACAGTAGAAGTCAAATTTCATGCCACCTGTGTCACGAAATGAAACAGCAAAAATAACGATTGTTTCCAAAAGGATTCC
The DNA here is from genome assembly GCF_015846415.1 of Triplophysa dalaica. Classification (NCBI taxonomy): domain Eukaryota; kingdom Metazoa; phylum Chordata; class Actinopteri; order Cypriniformes; family Nemacheilidae; genus Triplophysa; species Triplophysa dalaica. The sequence goes on from NC_079554.1 coordinate 15,911,953, forward strand.
AGAAAAGCCCCATCAGTTATTGATCAGTCAAACCAATAGCCCCCTCCCCACCCGCTGCCATTGGGTTAGTGTCGGGCAGGTCAAAATGCGTAAATGTTCTCAAAAAATATATTTTAACCAATCAATGACACATTTATAATGGTCACACCTGAATCTTGAGGGTTTTCTCAGCCTGTATCTGCTTCTCAAAAGACAACTTCACAGATTTCATCTCTCTCTCTTCTTCCTTGGCCTTCTCCAGCACTGCAAACAAACGTATAACGTCACTCATACATAGGTTCACGTAAATTGAATATTCGCTTTCTCCAAGCGATCTACTCACATTGCTGTAGATGTTTAAGCTGATTGTTAAGCTCCTCTTTCTCACTGGCCAGGTTGGCAACATCCAATGTGAGTGTACGATTCGACTCCTCCAGCTTAAATAACATAAAGAAAAGCTCATGAAAACATATTCATTTTTATAGTAATGCTTCACGGTCTCTGTCTTTCTCCCTTACCGAACTGATGGTATTGTCCTTCTCACTGAGGTCCTGTCGATGTCTGGCGATCATGTCTTTGATCTCAAGCTCCTTCATGATCTTCTCTTTTTCCAGATCTGAGTATTGTTCCTCAGCGATGGATCGTGCCAGCGCTTCAGAGTCGGCCTTTGTCAGACTCTCCTCCATCTTTGTTGCTAATGAGTCCCTATAGAAAAAACACACAAACCAATGTGTATGTAATCAGCACTGTACAGATCAACATATTCAAATTGTGTATTATTATATTCATTTTTATGTAGTTATTTCAAGATGTTCTGTCTGCATTTGAATGTTATTTCTCAAAAACGGCGTTCACGATCAATGCCACTAGGGGGCACTCTGACTAAAATGTGCTATAAGCCAAAATCAGAGTTTTTATTGCGAATCTGTATCTAGTGTTTACCAGGACCACACAAACAGACACACACCTCTCCTCCAGTAGCTCCTCTAATCTCTGCTGAGCATCTCTGTAGAGTTTAGTCCTTTCATCGCACTCATCTTTCACCTCTCGAATCTGAGTCTTGTACAGTTTCTAAAATAAGGCAAACAAAGAACATCAAAACAAACACATCCCTCCACAGATTTGTTCACAAACATGCTAAAACCTAGCAACATACTGTAAAGTATTGCTCCGATTCCAACTGATCCTTAAGCTCTTTCAGTTGTATGTCAGCTTCTTCTTTCTCCCTGAATTACAAACACCAACAACCCAATTCAGAATCCGTCTGTGTCCTTAATACTTTTATGATGTTTATTATATCATTGAGACGCTCACCTGCGCAGCTCCTGGTTGTGTTTCTCCAGACTGAGTTTGAGCTCCAGCTGATGGTTGACTTCCTGTTTGAGCTGTTTCTCAGAGGAACGCAGGGTGCTGATCTCCTGTCTCTGAACCTTAAGATCAGCCTGACACAAATTCTTCTTCTGAGTCTCCTGCTGTGCCCGTACAGTCAACACCTCCACCTGACACAAGCACACAAATCTTATTAGATCTCTCCAAATGCAACAGTCACTACAACGCAAGCTTGACAGATATTGCTAAAGACAGACAAATTTGATTCTAGTGTAAACACGGTTTAATTCCATTCATCCAAATGCTAAAATGCAGTCAGACAGACATCTACAGACAGACAGGTCACAGGTGTACCTCCTCGGTGAGTTTCTCTTTGAAAGAGCGGAGCTCCTGGAGTTCATGTTTGGCTTGTTTGTAATCACAGTCTAACACAGAGTTCTCTTTCTCCAACTGCATGAGTCTGCTTTCCAATAGTTGCTTTGCCGATCGTTCCTCTAGCAGCTTACGTTCCATATCTGTCACAAACACACACAGTCACCGATTCCATCTCAAGCACTTGTGTCAGAAAAATCCACAAGTTTCTACTACGAATTTCGGAAAGATTTACTCACTCAGCTAGAACAGACAGTGAGAACATTTTGAAATGAAGGAATATTGTGACATCATGATTTTGTTCAGAGACAGAAACATGGTATTGTCCTTAAGGGCACATTTTTTGGAAGAATCGTGCAAAACTTGGCACCTTTAAGGGCCTCAGACTTGGCCTCCTCGATGGATTGGCTGATCTTGTTGTTGTCGGCCAATCTGGCTTTCGCGGCTTTATGTTCCACCTCCTCCTGCTCCAGACTTTGCTGAACGGCTTTGAGTTTGAAGGTGAGATCGATCTCCTGCTTGCTCTTCTCCTATAGGTTAAGTGAAAATGACGATGGGGTTTCACAAAAATAGACCCACCCACACACCCGCGTGCTGAGAAAGTAAACAATTCGGTCACTTGTTAACACACACACACCTTTTCCAGGGCAGTAAAGTCCTCCTGTAACTGTCTTTTATCGGTTTCAGCCTTTGAAAGAGAGTTTTTTATGTGCTTTAACGCCTCCTCAAGCCCAGATATACGACCTGCGAGACAGGAAGAGAGAGACCAGATCAGGACAAAAGCATGTCAAGGGTAAAGAATTCAAGTTTAAAGATCAATAATGATTTCAACCCTATTAGTTTAATTAAAAATTAACTCCTTCAATTTGTAGAATCAAAATATGCACCATAAAATATTTTTCAGTAGACAGAATTAAAAATGCGACACAGAAAAGAGATTGCATATGCTCATTTCTCCCATCCAGCGACATAACGTCAGCTACCTGCCCCTGAGCTTTAAATAACTCTCTATTCATGTTTACTCTCTGCGGGCAGCTCCACCCCAACAAAACAACACGACCCGACAGACAAGAGCCCAGTGTGTCTAAGCATGAACCTGACCGCTACTCACTCACACACAAACATTTGCTTTCACCCTCTCATTCCCACACACACAAGTGTGATCCCTAAGATTCACAATCTCCTTCTAAGGAGCTTGGTAGATGTTTATTCACTTACAATGACTTTTGTTTTTGCCACCAAATGCACTCACCCTGTAAGTCATTGATGGTTTCAGAGCCGACACTTCTCTCTCGCTTCTCCACCTCCAGTGAGGTTTGCAGGGAGAGTTTCTCCTGCTCCAGACTCAGCCTGCCGCTCTCCAGCTGGGCCAGACGCTCCTGAAGCTCTCTGAGGGAGACCTCCAGCTGCTGGGACTGTTTAAGAGCTTCGCTCTGGGCCTTCTTCCGCCTGTCGGATTCTTCCTCCTCGGCCTTCAGCTTAGCATTCACCTCCTCCAACTGGAAATAGTATAATGAAATTATTAAATCTGCTTTACTCAGCAATACATGTTAGGTACATGAATTCAACTCGCGCATCAATATTTCCCATTAAAGATCAGCAACCTAGTTGTTTTTCGGTTGAATTATTCACAAATTCTTAAAAAAAAACATATTTATTGGAGAAGCCGATTTACAAAATACATTCTTTTATTTGTAATTTAAAGGGAAACTTCACCCCAAAATGAAAATTCGGTCATCATTTACTCACCCTTAGATTGTTCCAAACCTGTATAGATTTATTTGTTTTGCTGAACGCACAGGAAGAAATTTGAAAGAATGTCAGATCTCACCCACCATTTACTGCCATAGTAGAGAAATAAATATGCCTAATATCGGAGGATGAGTAAATGATGACAGAATTTTCATTTTGGGGTGAAGCATCCCTTTAATAACACATTTATAGCTCTTTAATATTATGTAAAATGTTGCGTCATGGCATTTTTTTTTTCCTGTGGTTAAATATTTGGTCAAGTGTGTGGAAGAGACCCACCTGTCTCTCTAAGTGAATGTTCTTCTCTGTGGAGAGTTGAGAGTTCTGGTTCTTCTTCTTCAGCTCGGCTAGCTGCTCTTTCAGGCTATTCACTACAGGCGACAGATATGACAAACATTTAGAAGAACACAGCAGAACTAATACTGTATGTTGGGGGAATGTGAGAGGTTCAAATTGATGAGATCTAGAAGACTTGTGTGACATTTAATGCGGTCATTGTTTAAACAAATCTACAGTACATTCAGTGTTGAGTATGGTTTTGGTCGCTGTCCTTACCCTCATTCTCAAGAACACGCTTTCTGTCCGTCTCAAGTCCGGCTTTTCTTACACTCTCAGAGCGCTGGTGGTTCAGCAAAGCTTTCTCTCTCTCCAAAGCCCTTAGAGAATCTTCTGCGATTTGTCTCGCATTCACCTATAACAAGACAGAACCAATGAGAGGGTTTTAAAACATATTAAACCAAACAGAAAATTATACAGCTCCACAGGACAAGGGCCTTCACAGGCAAACATAATAACCACAACACTACAGAAAGTGCAAAATAGGTACGGATACAGCCCATAGTAAAGTACAATATAACATTGAAACCGTAAAAAGGAGAGTCTAAAAATAACACTTAAATAAAGATTAAATAAAATGTTATTATTAGATGATTTTATAAATGTGGGTACCTCTTCTTCAAGCTCTTTAGACAACTTCTCCAGTCGCTGATTTGTTGTTCTGTTAAGATACAACAGAGTTTAATACATACGACATACAAATGATCCACCAACTGAAACTTATACATTCGTTCGTTTGTTTGTTTGTTTGTTTTTTTGTATGTTTAACAATTATGACTTTATACCTGCATTTAATTTCCAGTTCCTCCTTTGCTTGTATTTCATGTTTGATTTTTTCCTCCAACTTAAGATGCTTCCTATGTATATCAGTGGACTAAAGAAATGGACACAAAACATATGGAACAATTAAAAAATTGATGTCTTATGTGGCAGAAATCTAAGGAATGTGGAGAAACAAATATATTAAGCAACAAACAGACATCTACCATAGGATAAGAAGTGCTCACTTCTCTTTACCGTATATTATAGAGAATTGTGTATAATCTTATACATCCACACCGATACAAATTTTACTTTATGTATGAATATTTTTTCAAGTTGAATATATCCTCAAATAAAGATTTAGCACATTTTAAGGTTTTGTGACAAGTTAACAGTTGGTTGAAAAAGTATTTGGTTTTGGGCGAGTCGACTTTTGCGGAGCCAAATAAAACTAAACCATATTAGAGGACGTTAGCGTGCCCCTGTTATCACAAAACACACACACCTCTGACTGGTTTAAACCATTCTCCTTCTTGATCAAACTATCAACAGAGATCCCAGAATCCTCCTCTGGACCGTTTAGTTTGTGGTTAAACAACCTAAAACAGAGAGGGAGAAAGCATTACGTTAAATGCTCCACTCAGTCAGCACTCTTCTTTTTCACTCATTAATGTTAGACGCTGTAAAAAATCAATTCAATATGAAAAATCAAAGCACAGATCACAGAGCGAATCTTTAGCTGTGCCAGCAGCACATGTGGCTTCACTCAGCCACACTGGAGAAACTGAGAGAGCGAAGAGGAAACAGGGAAAGCAGGAGGGGAAAAAGGACGGAATTGTGATGGAACAAATGCAGCATTCACAGTTACCATAGCCATACTCTCCAATGAGCAATAATACTGAACATCCTGCTCACATCTATCAGTCCACACACAGACTTGCTGTATTTTTATAGTTCTTAACTGTTCGTGTGTATGAGTGTGTGTTTGTGTCTAACAACATAATTGTGTAGACTCCAACAGTGTTGTGGTGTCTGAATTGAATGCCTTTCCTTATCTCATTTATTTCAAATGTTATTTTATTTCTAGCTTAGAATAAATTTACAATGGGAATCATTCTCACAGTCAGGGAAACCGTTTGATATCCAGTCCATGTAATGAGTAAAATCATAATAAGTTGGAAATATGTTAGGGTTTATTAAGTTGTTTTCAAATAGCACATCAGCTAGAAATGGCTCTTTTTAACAACAATCTATATAAATGTCTAAAAAATATATTCCAAATCCGGGAAAAATAATGAAAATGAATCAGCCAAAAGGTGTAACAGCCCTTTCCAAAACAGTATCACGTATTGCGGATTGGTGTTTCTTTGACAAACGTTGCAAATAATTGCAATATTATGCAACATGCCAGTTTCGGCCCCCAATGTCCATCTCAAAGTAAACGCACACAAAATATAGAGAATTCACACTTACTGGTCCTCGCTGAAGTAGGTGAAGCCCACAAAAGGTAGCTGATTTCCCGCAAAAGCACGTGGAGGAGGGAAGGTCTCGATGCTTAGTGGATCATCCTTTATATCATCATCGAAGTTACTGGTGTCAATATCACTGCTCAGCTCTGGCACCACTGGAGCCATGGCTGAGAGAGTGAGAGAGAGAGAGAGAGAGAGAGAGAAAATTGTATAGATATGAGCTGAATTTGTGTTTGAGTTAGTGTGTATGTGGAGAGAGAGAGAGTCAGTCTGAAAGACTCAGTGTGTGTAGCATACAAAGCACACAGTGTACTAGAGTAGGAGTGGTGTGAGCTACTTGCCAAGCTGGCTATTGCTTACTCACTACCCACTGTGCACCCACCCACTCATGATCACCTACACATCCAAAACCCTCTCTAGCTGTAGAGCAGACACACTGAGAGAATGTTAGACATCTAAAGGGGACGGGCTACATTCAAAGCAAACCTTCACACCCAGAAAAAACAGTCCACTGACATAAGATTTTAAGAGAAATACATTTATGCATTTCGAAGATCGTTTTATCCAAAACATTTCAGCTATACATTTAACATTAGGGCTGTCAATCAATTTATCACGATTAATACCATCCATGTATGTATGTTTTGGTGTTTTCAAATAAAAATAATTATATGTACAGTACACAGACATATATTATGTATCAAAAACTTTTATTCTGGATGTGATTAATCAATATGAATCGTTTGACAGCTCTATGTAACAGCACTATTTATCAGTATGCAGTGCTCTACCGCAATGTTCTAATGTGAGCGCAACAACGTTGACATGAGCCAAAATTAACTTGATATCACCAAATCTTCTAAAAACTCCATATGAGGACATGCATTACTGCAATTCCACTGTGGTGAGTCGTCATACGGCAACATTTATATCTGCAAAGTGCAAACAAAATTTGTAGTTTTCTTTCTAAACTGCAAGCGAGAGAAAATGATATGTTACCATATGGCCACCCCATACCATAAAGGGACTCGCATTTAACGGTTTCTGTTCAGATTCCCAGAATGCTCCTTGATAGCACCACCACTAATCACAGGCCACTGTGGTGGCAAGCAAGCAAGATATAAAGGCAGTAAAAAATATGCGAGTGAAGGCTCACAAGATGAGAAGATCAGTATGTGGTTTTGTGGATTTTCTGTCATTAGTAGCAGTGTGCGGGCCACATGCTGGGTTCCACCCTTACTTAAACCAACTGGAGTGCAATGCTCCATACACTACACACACAGCAGAGAAAAATATCCCGACAAACCGCAGAACAAACGATACAGTACAATATAGCAGGGCTGCAAAATACATCACAACTGAGATATCGCAAAAGTTCAAGGTCATGGGTTCGATCCCAGGGGATTGCACATAGTCAGGAACAAATGTATAATACAATTCGATGTAAGTCGCTTTGGATAAAAGCGTCTGCCAAATGCATAAATGTAAATGTATTGCAATATGTATATCACAAGGGTTTGCCATAGCTGAATGGTTTTAATCAAAAATTTTTTTTTTACAGTTTTACGTCTTCCAAGAAAAATGTGATGCTTCATTTGCCTAGAAATATAGTGTTGGTTATAAAAATATATTTCAATATTTAATTAAATAATTAAACAAACTTTAAGCATAATCGCATTGCTTTTCGTATTATTTAGCAAGTTAAAACAAATAGGCCTGGATTTTACAGACAAGGCTTGGCTTAAGCCAGGACTATGATTTATAAAATGCTTTAGTAAAACCATTACGGGTGTCGGGGTGTGCATTTTAAGAGAAAACAACAGCACATATTTTAAGCCTTAAAGGGGTAGTTCAGCCAAAATTTGACGTTTATTTACTCACCCTCAGGTCACCCGAGATGTAGGTGACATTTTTTCTCCAGTAGAACCATACAGAAAATTGTTTGGTAAATCTGCAGCCCTCTCTGCTTCATATAATGGGAGTCTAATACTCTTGTATAAGAGTTCCCTAAGCACAAAATTCCAAAAAGCGGCTCCTGGCGACATGTTGATGTTGCGTGAAGTGATTAGCTCGATATTTTTATAAATTTGAACGTCATTTTTTATAATATTAGCCATGCTGTACAATCTCAAGACTCCCTTTCTGCAGGTGGCGCTAAACGTGCCAGAGCCTGGTCTGCCATCCTCCACCAAATACTACAGAAGAAGATTGTGTGCAGAGGCTGCACATTATGGCTAATTTTCTTAAAAATGACGGTCAGTTTTATGAAAATATCAAACGATTTTCTTCACTAAACACCAACATGTTACCAGGAGCAGCTTTTTGGAATTATGTGCTTTAGAAACTCTCAGACAGGTGGACCCCATAGACTCCCATTATATGAAGCAGAGAGGGCTGCGGATTTACCAAACAATCTTCTTTATGGTTCTACTCAAGAAAATATATCACCTACATCTCGGATGGCCTGGGGGTGAGTAAATAAACTGAAAATTTGAGTTTTTGGCTGAACTGTCCCTTTAAGGCTTGTCTGTGAATCACAACATCAACACAGCAGAGAGCACAAACGCAGTACAATATACAAAATAAAACACAGTGCAAAGCATGCATTGTAGCAAAACAACATGGAAACAGCGACAGAAGAAAACATCAGATTTCAAAACAAAACACATTATAGCAAAACACAGCCAATCACAGCACAAAGAAACTCCACAGCACCATGAAGCACAGACCACTGCATTGCACAAGCATGAGATAAAGAACTGTTGAAAACCACAAAAAATGTGGCATTAAACAACCTTGCAAGGTGTACCATAGACAACAATGAACTATAGGCGTTACACAAGTTGAAAAAAAGGTTATTTACGAAAGTAAACATTGACATACACGGGCTAGAACCCATAACAAATAGTTTAGAAAATCCAAGAATGTGCACCCTCTGAATGCTTGACAAGAAAGAAGCAACGCAAGTCTCATGCTATAGATACACATTCACCATCATCCAACACATCTCTCAATATTCAGATAATATTAGTGAACAATACATGGATAAATTTGACAAACAGCAAACAGACCAGTCACACTCAGTCTCTTACTGTCTCGTATGGTGTCGAAGGTCCACTGGTCGTTCTTGAAGAAGGGATGACATTTTATCTCATCCACTCGAGTCCGACCAAGCCTCACCTCCCTGAACATAATAAAACACTGGTCAGCGAAGCCAAAAACAAACAGAGCACCACAACTGCGGTGACTAATCCACTAAGTGTGTATGTGAGTGAAACTTCCAACAGTGAGTGGCTGACAGAAAACAGCAGGGTTGAGTTTTAGGAACATCAGTGACACACACACACACAAACGGAAAGACCCAAAAATACAGAATACTTGTTCCCCTCCCATTCCTATCATGTGGATTTAGAGGGGCGCAGTTTTTGACTGCCACGTGTGGGACATTCCAGCAGCCAGAATGCAACGGGAGGGCTGTTTGTATGTGTTTTGCTTGCAATGGAAGAACAAACAGAAATACCCTTTCCAGATATATGATCAGGAATGCCCAAATGTGAGAGGGGGGAGAAACTGAGAGGCAGAGATAAAAAGTTTGTGTGGGCACAAATTAATAACTGGAAAGAAATGAATGTGTTTTTGTGATAAATGTGTATATTTGTGTCTCTTGGTCACCTGTCAGTCAAAAAAGCTCGTATGAGGTCTTCGGCATTCTTTGACATTTCAATGTCATCTGGGAAGGTTAGGCGGTTTTTGTGGTCCATGATCTTTCCATACGTGCCCACCAGGGACTCGGCATAAAAGGGTGTGTCACCTGTGCTCATGTGCAGAAAAAAAAATCAATTGGAAGGAGAAGACAGAGGGAGAACAGTGAGAGGATGCAAAAGTTATAGTGCTTCTCACCAACTAGCAGCTCGTAGATGACAACGCCCACCGACCACCAGTCACACTCACGGCCATAGTAACCAGTCCCTCCTTGTGACATCAGAACTTCGGGTGAAATGTAATCAGGAGTCCCAACAGCAGTGTCACAGCGGACCATACCAGACTAACATGTAGATACATACATAAATATAAACATATACAGTAAACAAAATTATAATGACAACAAGCTGCACTTTATCATCTCTCCACAAGATGGCAGTTATCATAATTGTGAAAGTTTTGAGGAATTTCTAAGGTTGCATCCCCATCAACACACAAAGTGTTATAATTTAAAAAAGTGTTATATATTAAAAGCATATACCTCACTAATAAAAGTGATGTGAAATTTGGGTCTTATGATACTACATGCCAATATAAGAATATACTACCATACTATAATGTAATAATTCAGATGTAATAGTTCTTACTCTATTTCCTCTATTTATCCCAAATTCATGTTTAGACACAAACACACTTATCACAGACACAAAGCCCCAGACACACCGAGTCCATCTTCATGCATGTTCCAAAGTCAGCGAGTTTGAGGTGTCCGTTGCGATCTAGCAGCATGTTGTCTGGTTTGATGTCTCTGTGGATGAAGCCCAGAGAATGAATAGCGTCCAGTGCAAGCACCAGTTCTGCAGTGTAGAAGCGAGCCCACTCCTCCGGGATGTCATAGTTACTGGTCAGAGTCACCAGATCTCCACCGGGCATGAACTCCATCACCAGATAGAGGTACTTCTCATCTTGAAATGCACAACACAGCTGGGTGGAAAGAGAAAACTAGGTGAATATCAAGTTTATATTTATATGACAGTTCTGTCAAATTGAAATTAAGATTTTTGTTATCTTAAACTCTTTAGTACAACTGGTTAAAAAAATTATTGTTGTACAAAACAATTTTAATAGCATAATTCAAAATCATAGATTTAGTACACAATTTTTAACCCGGGCTGTTTCTTTCCAAACACCATTTGAAGTTTTATTTTCAATATACATCTCCAGAAACACCATAAGTTTAATATTTTGCTTTAGAATGATTCTGCTGTCTGTCTTTCCTATAGCACTTGTGTACATACTGCCGGAAATAGATTTCCACAACTATGACTGAACCGAGTGTGCCCCCTAGTGTCCGTGAAAAAGGCTCATCGAAGTCCTACCTGCACTATCCACGGACTTCTGGAGAAAGCCATTATGTCACGCTCCTCCCAGAAGAAGGCGGAGTCTGAACGTTTGACCATCTCAAACTTGCTGAGCTGCTTCATGGCATACACCTGCTGAGACCCCTTATGTCGTACCTAGGAACATGAGCATCATAGACATCCATATCAGTCATTACTATAGCCCGGAGCAGAATGTTAAATGTTCCCCATTGTCATGAGGAATAATGGCTTACAACAAGGGTGTTGGATATACAGTACAATGTACTAAACACGATTTTTCCAGTGACTACACTTATAATAATACGCAATAAATGAATTATACATCAGTTCTCCAGCAGCTACAACAACATATATATGTAACAATTTACAAAAAGCATTCAACAATATATATGATTCAAAAAATATTAAACTGCTGTTTACTGAAGATTAACTTTAAAAAAGCTGTAAACAGAAATTTTGCTTTTCCCAAAAGCTTCCCAAAATGAAAATCTTGTCATCATTTAGTCAACCTTTTGTCATTTTAAACCTGTATGACTTTCTGTCTTCTGCAAAACACGAAAGAATATATTTTGAAGAATGTTGGTAACCAAAAACCGTTTTGACTTCTATTGCATGGACATAAACCATTGCAAGTCAATGGGGACCAACGTTTGGGACGTTGTCCCACCAACGTTTTTTTTACAATATTTTTCAAAATATCTTCTTTTGTGAGTAAACTATGACAGAATTACCGCATGGGTTGAACTATTCCTTTAGATACAACAAGATCTTTAGAGTGTGTGATCGATGAGCATGAGGAAATGCAAATACTGAATTTGCAAATCTCTTTTACATATTTACCGCAATATTCCTCCTCACCCTCAGCATCTCTGTGCTTATCAGTTTGAAATTGATCATAGAAAACCTGAGATAGTTTAATATTGGCCAAAAAAAAATAAAAGTACTTCCCTTACGTACAAAAGCACATTTTTCAAAGCCAAGCTGTGCATCTGTGAGATAGTATTAGTAACGGTTTATCACAGCTTAAACTACTTAACTGACTCTTTGTTTTATTTGGTTAAAAAAACACCAAAGCCTCAGGCTCTGCGCAGTTCCATGTAAGTTAGAGCAGACAGAACATGTGCGTACTAGCCTCAAAGGCATTTACACACAGACAATAGGCTTCATCAGAGGACAAACAGATAGCACATGCTCACACATGTCGGGTCGCATGTTTCATGAGGACTTTACATGGACATAATGACTTATGCTGTATAAAATGTATATTCTCTTTCATCACCCAGCCCCCAAACACAACCCTCATGAAAAACCTTCTTGTTTTCCTCATGGGTAAAAGTTTGGGTAAAAGTTTGTGGTGCTCACAACGTAGGGTTCACCTGAACTACAAATACATTTATCTCCATATACATACTCACCAGCTGAACAGCGCCAAAGGCTCCTCGACCGATCAGCTTGACTCTGTCAAAATCATCCAGCCTCACCTGTAACTCCCTGATGCCGCCAACAGCCTTTTCATCTAGAGTGCATCAACAGCGCATACAGATATTAAACAAATGCATGAATATGACAAACAAGCGTTATTGCATTAATGTGAATTAATCTTTCAATTAAAATTAGAAAGCATGTCATGAAAATATCAAGTTATGTAACTATAAACTGCATTAAGGGATACTTCACCTAAAAATGAAAATTATGTCATCAATTACTCACCTTCGAGTTGTTCCAAATCTGTATACATTTAATCGTTCTGATGAACACGGAGAAAGATATTTGGAAGAATGCTTATAACCAAACCGATCTTGCCCCCCATTGACTACCAAATGTATACAGATTTGTAACAACTGGAAGGTGAGTAAATGAGAACAGAATGTTCATTTTTGGGTGAAGTATCCCTTTAAAGGGATTTTACTCCATCCAAAAGTGAAAATTCGATCATGAATTACTCATCCTCAAGTTGTTCCAAAGCTGTATACATTTCTTTGTTTTGTTAAACATACCGAATGATATTTAGAAGAATGTAAGCAACTGAGATTTCTGGGGAAGTCAAAGGTGCCCCAGAACCTTCTTGTTTTTCTAAATTATTCTAATATCTTCTTTTTGTGTTTAACAGAACAAACAAACATATTTCATTTCTACTGTGGCAGTCAATGGTGCCCCAGAAATGTAATTCGCAAACATTTTTCCAAATTTCTTACTTTGTGTTCAACCAAAAAAAGAAATGTATTCATGTCTGGAACAACTTGAGGATGAGTCATTTATGACAGCATTTAAATTTTTAGGTGGACTGTCCCTTTAAGTCACATGTGTTTATTCACAGAAATCATCACAGACAAGTACAATGTCAAACGGTCTCATATTTCTGGTACACAGTAACAGTTTTCTGACACACTCACATCTGTTTAAGAAGGCATCTATGTTTTTGTTCTTTCTCAGAGCAGGATGATTCAGATCAAGAGCGAGAGCAGTTATTGAATCCTGAAAAGGGGAAGAGAGAAAACATAAAAAATATATACAGTGACCTATAATACCAATATCTGATACCTGTTGCTACGCTGGTTAATCTCTTGGCAAACAAACAATAAATACCTCTCACTCTTGAGAAAGATTTAATAACTCTCATTTAATGCCAGGACTAAAGCTCACTCTGACAGACGCTTTGTATATCTTTTAACATCAGATATAAGCCAAAAGTGAGATTAATTCTCTTAAGACTTTATACTGTAGCTCTCATTTAGAAGTTGTCTCAAAGAATGTACATGTACTCTCAGATCAATGCCTTGAGGAAGTAAATGATGTTGAACCAAAACTTAATCAATTTGGAAGTGTCTATACATCTCTACTTTGTTAAACACAGTGACACAGCAGATCTAATAATAAGTCAAAAACCAGCTGCCCCCACACGAATGAACCCATCCCCCTAACATTCCCCACCCAGAAACTTCCCTCCGCCCATCCCAACCTCCATTTACACTTAAAGACACTACAGGAAAGTTAATATGAGTGTTGTGCTGAAGATGAAACAAGATGGATAACTAATCCCAAAAAGGATCACCCGATGACCCAAGACAAGTTGGTAACGGGGGAGGGACAGTCTCGTCTTGTGAGCATCCGATTAAATAAAAACCTGTTGTGCTGGATGATTCATTATTATTTTAGTCCATTCTCCCAGAAGGGAGATTGTACAAAAATATTTAAGATTTCATGGGTCTTGTGTGATGTGCTTAATAATGCTGCAATTTTTCATATTCGTCAAAAACGTCACCCATTTACGCTATCCAGTGTGACAACAGAAATAAATTTCTCTCAATACCGTGCTGATTTGCCAAAGGGGTCACAAGAACAAGAATCCTTATTATTAAACCCTTTAATCTGACTAATAGGTGTACACGTAACACACAAGAGGTTCTTCTATAACACATATCTCTCATGTGGGCACAAAAACGTACACAATACAATCAACAAGGAAAGAATCCTGTTTTTCTTGTACAGAGAGTGAGACGACAATATGGTTTACTTCTCGAGGAAGTAATGACTCCTTAGTGGACCGGAGCCACCTATTTCTCTCCTCAATTGAAGGATGTGACCTAACCTTCCTGTATGACATTTCCCTGGGGGTAACAACAGAGCGGACAATACGTTTCTGTATCCAATATTGTGACTCTGAAAAAGATCATTAGTCATGAGATTCAATATGAACGTGCATTAAAACTGAATTTACACACTTAAAAACAGTAGTGACGGCATTGGATGAAAATGAGAGAAAGGATGTAATCCACCGATTTAAGGTGGAACAGATCATAAGCTACAATGAGGAATACGTTCAACCCTGTTACTAAGAGTTAACTTAGAATGCATGGCTATGCAGTTGAAGTGATGAGTGAGTCTATATGAACCTGCAGTGGAATGAAACTGCTGGGATTAAGTCAGGTCTTTCCTGGGCCTCCCATGACGCACACACACTCACCAAAAATACACTACACAGTCCCTCCAACATTTGTTCATAGATGGCTATCATTCTCCATCAGAGGAACAGTTAAGGCCGCAATGCAACAACTTAATTTTCCACCCGAGATTTCAAAGTGCATCAGGTGGTAAGCATGTGTCAAGTTTAAGCAAAATGCAAAAGTCTACACAGTAAAACAGAACAGGTTTTCGTCAATTGTCCCAGGCATAGACATAATAAATACCTAGACCTAGGCTCCACTGCTGTGATATGTCAACGGCGCCGCCATATTAGGTAGGGCAAAAGCCCACTAAACTCATAGAAGTGAATGGGAGAGCTGAGCTTTTTCAGCATTGAAAGCAAATTCACGTTTACATTTCTTAACACATTTCAATGGTTAACGATATACATAGAGTACAAATGTGTCATGTCCCTAGGTACTTAATAACTGTATAGAGAATGTGAAGCTGACGTCACTGTCTGCGTTTTATGTTGCAGTTCCTCCGGCTTCTGCGCCATCTTGGGAGGGTCGCACTGTTAGTATTGTTTTGATATGTACAGTTACTTGTTTTGCTTGATATATGGAGAAATCGAAAGTGAAACTACCAGGGCCTATTATTAAGCCTGAATGAATCCTTGACAAGCTTGGGTTTTAACAGTTACGTATGACAATCATTTTTCAAGTCTAACCATCTTTAACTGGAGCCATAACGCTTCTGTCCTCTACGTATAAATAATAAAGTATTGGAATTAGTTGAGAAATTAAACTGTTGTTGTGTTTATATGCAGAAAACCGCAACTCCACCATCCAGTAGTAAGTGTTTATAGTTGGCTTTTGCCCAGACCAATATGGCGCCGGCATTGACGAACGATCCAGCGTGCAATGGCGCGTCTAGGAATTATATACTGTATCTCCATGTTCCAAGGTAGAAACAAAAAGGAAATATGTTATCAACTTTTAAGACTATAGTAGCATGGCTTTAAAGGTTACGTAAATCTCCCATTTTGATTATATAATGGTGTTGAACTATAACAGTTTATTGTATAGAAGTAAAAGATCTGAGAGCTAAACGATGCTGTTAAAACCCAACAACAAAAAAGTTATGAACTTTTCCGACTGGGCGCTAAGCAAAGCACTTAACCCGGGATGTTCTAGGTGCACCATTCCTATAATAAGTGTATTTAAGTTGCTTTGAATAAAAGCATCTGCAAAATGACTAAGTAATAATAGGTATACGTTTTGGACTATTTTAAGAATATTGCTGTGTCACATCTGGAGAGCACAGGGAGTGCCAAATTTCAATCTTGTTAAAATATGAAGTGCCCTTCTGGAATGAGTATTTTTTTGCAGAGGGGGACACTGGGTAATACAGCAAGTGACTTCATTCATTGACTGAAAGTCGAAATGGGAACATTCAGAGCAAATTGTATTCACTTTCACCTGGTAAGGCTTGCTCGACGGGTCCTCACATTTCACCCTTAACCAATCAAGCGAAATGACATCTCTAGAATTCCTTAAGACGAGTTCTGTCCTCCAATGGAGTGTACTCATAACTAGTGAAGACTAAGGCTTTGGGTTGGGACAATACACAAATGCACACACACACGACATGCTGTATTTTGGGTAGCAACAGGTTAATCAAAAAGGAGGGTGTGTTCACAAAACACAGATAAATGATAAGATATAAAAACATCATAATCCTCAGCAACAAACATCTACTAATTTGTTTAAATGATCAACAACTAATGTGCTTTTGTTTTGCACAGTACCACCTGTTTGTTTTTAGGACCTTTAAATATCAAGCATGTTTTGTTAAGATTATTAAAATAAATGAACCTGAGAAATCTTATTATTTAAGGAATTAATGATTACTTATTTTAAAAAATGACATTTCTGTCATCATTTATTCACCCTTTACATCTCAAACCTTGATGACGTATTTCCTTCAGCATTACACAAAAGAACATATTTTGAAGAAAGTTGTTCACCGACCAGCGCTTACCCCCATTCACTTATATTGTATGGACTATGGACACAAATCAATTCAAGTGAACGGGGGCCAGTTAACAACATTCTTCAAAATATCTTATTGTGTGCTTTGCGGAAGAAAGAAAGTCATACAAGTTTTAAATGACCAGAGGATGAGTAAATTATACGATTTTTTTTGGGGGGGGGGGGACTGTCACTTTAAAGATCACAACCATGATGGCCACAAGGGCAATATGAAGATTTTGAATAAGGGGAAACGATTTCCGTTTTAAACCAATACAATTTATTTTATAACCATTAAATCCAGGATTCAAAATATGATTATTTCTATAGCTATTTTCAGCAGAGTTTGTGTTAAATTACATGTCCTCTAGTTTAACAAAAACGTTCGTATACTATCTCAAAACGTGACAAGTCAAAACCTTACCAGCAAACTCTCCAGATTCAGCGGTGACCGCTGGTCCTTGATCATCGACTCCAACCTTCTCACCCGGGTTTCTAATCTCTGTCGTGCTCCGCTTGCCATTGCGGCAAATCACGGCAGACATCAAACTGAGAAGATCCAACTTAGACAATCCTGATCAAGCTTGCCTCTACCTGCCGTAACCCAACGCTACTGGCACATCATCAAAATTCACTGGAACTAAATAAAAGACCTGTTCAGAAGCCAAAAGAGTCGTGCACGTACATATATCGCAAAGTCGTGTCTAAATAAACGACGGCGTCTTTCCTCGTCCCAGGGAATCAAAGGTTGCGACCTACGCGTTCAGGAAGGCAGGAGTCTATCTTTCCCGCTGCGCTTCAAAGTTACGAGGACAACACGTTCCGTTTAAACATCTGAAATCGCACCATTTATCTTCTTGAATGTTATTTGTCCAAGTAAATGAAGCCGAGGAAGTGTCAATAACAAATCTGAACGGTGTCCCTTATTGCCACTGACACCAGTGAGTGTGTGTTTCTTTGTTGCAATGCGTGTCCCTCCCCTGCGGGCGCTGGAATTCTTGGGACCTTATCTAAGCCATCGCTTTAACCAGTCTACAGTCACTCTCTAAATAAGACTCAATGCTAAACTGGATATATTTAGCCGCTTACATACATGTATTTTTACATGTAGCTCTCTTTGATGGCACGAGGAGGCTTATTCTAGACCAGAATACGGTTTTCATGTTGGGTGTTACGTATGGCTACATTGTGTAGTACAGTAAGCGCACAAATAAAAAATGTCATTAAGAAAGATATGGAATGTGAAAAACTACATGTCTATGATGTGAAAAAAAAAGATTATTCGATGGTTCAAATTGAAAAAAAAGCTAATCGTTACATTGAGCAATAGACTATTCGTTTTCTCCGTTGTTTATAATGTCAGTATTTTATTTATGTATGACTTGTGTTCTCTGACTGAATACAGGCTTTCAGTAGTACGGTGTGAATGGAAAACAGCCGACACGGTTTGTGATTTATAAGGTATAGTCTGACACTGCAGAAGATCACAGACTAGCTGTAGATCAGACACTACGCACATGACGTACTAGTTCTTGATAGCACTGATAGTGAAAATGCATAACATTTCCATTAATGAGGAATTTATAACACACCTAACATTTGTTTCATACGAAACATTTAAAAGAACAGTCAATGTTTTTTTGAATATGATTAGGAGGTAGTATACAAGTATACGCCCACTTCTTGCATGCAATCTTGTGAGGAACGAGGAAGCAGTTTGTTGTTTCAGAATCATGTCCCCAGGGTTTGGCTTGCTATCTTTTCAATCGAGCAGACCAGGGAAAGCTAATCGCGAAAAACCAACCATTTAAACCAGTTTAGGGAATTTTTATTTGATGTAATCATATAATGTTTATATTTAGTCTATTGTTATATTTAGCCTATAGTTGTACATAAACGTAGGGTTAGACTTGATTTAAGGTGAAGTTGAGATCACTTCCATACAAATACTGAACTAAATTTCCATTTCTTTATTCGTTTCAGGGTTAACGAGTTAAATTTGCGTGTATGCGCTTTCAAAAAACACTGAAATAAATACATTGGAAGAACCAGACGCGGATGTTGCTAAACACTGACCTCTGGTGGTTAAGATGGTCACGTTTTAATAAGCAGGAAAAGGAATTTGCCGAAATAAGCCATAAAAATGATTAAATAATATTCAGCATTTTTAACAGATAGGTAACATAAAAGCATACATAAAAACATATTTAAACTTTCATACGTTTCTGAAATACTCCCGTGTTGTGTTGTCGTGGTGGTTGCCATGACAAATGAACACATGAAGCTACGACTGGAGATGGAGGCAACAGACTATTGCTGCAGTTTCTATTAAAGTGAGTAAAACCAACAAATAAACACAATTATTGTGTTAAATAGACGCATACGTGTGTAAGTGTAAGAAATTATTCGATTTTTTATAAATCTACAGATACCAGTAGATGTTGTGATAGGCTAACACTACACTACACAAATGTGGTAATATTATAAACAGAATTTGGACTATAATAAATTGTCTATATATAATTATTACCGATGATTTTACACTGAACTCGAAGTTTGATTTGTAAGACAACAGAGTTGTTTAATGGATGTAAACAAACAGCTTTGTCCTCTGCTTTACAGTAACAGACGAATCGCATCATCCAACAATGTCAACCACTGTATGCAGTCCACCCACCTTCCCTTTAGTGGATAAACTCAACGAGGATGAAGCAGAAAGAGAAATTCTGCTTTGCAAACCAACATGTTTCATCATCATTGGAAAACCAGTGTGTTTCCTGCATGCACTCTTACCTATCAAAAAATGAAACTGTTTATAATGCATTTCCTCATTGTGTAAATATTTGTATGGTTTTTAGGGTGTTGGCAAATCTACTCTCGCTCGGAAATTAGCAATGACTTGGAATTGTATCCTCATTGATGGTAACTTTGGTCAGATGCTTTTGATATGACATTGCCATTTTTCGATGTGAACTTTCTGATTAACACTTTTTAATGTTTCGCCATGTTCAGATACAGATATTCTCAAAAACCATATCAGGGATAAAACAGAACAAGGTATAGAGGTGTGTGTTGCTGTTTTTATTTTACAACGACAATGGTTAAAATACACTGATACACTGTGAACAGCCCTATCTGTGTCAAATAATACATTTTTGTTTCAGCTCTTAAAGATTCTGGCTGAAGGAAGAGCCGCTCCAGAGGAGATGATGGTGAAGTTAATTGTTGACCGGCTTGAGTCACCTGATATAGAACATTACGGTAAGAGTTTGACAAAACCAACATACTGTAACCTAAACTTAACCTGATTTAATGTTTAAAGGCCAGCAGTTTGATATTGAGTAATATTAACTTGTTTCTATGGTGGTCGAGCAGGTTATGTCCTGGCCTGTTTACCATCTATCTCAGAGGAATACATGAAGATACGGGAGCAAATAGACCTGATCAAAAACCTCAAAACCCCTCCAGACTTCATCATTAACATTAAGGTGGCCATTTACTATTTCATATCTTAAAAAATATCCATATCAATCTGTTAAATTAACGCCCAAAAGATAATTGTTCATACGATGCGAAGTCAATAACAAATGTACACACGGTAATGTATTGTGTGTCTGTGTGTAGTGTGCAGACAAAGACCTGATCCAGAGGCTGTCAGGTGAGCGTCAGCATCCTGAGACAGGTCGTGTGTTCCAGACTGAGAAGCTGAATGCTTTAAAGAAAGAAACTCTGAGGAAAAGCACCAACATAGAGGAAGACGAAGAACCAGAAGATCTGGATGAAGAGGTATTATTATATTAGACAAATGTATTGAGTTCAGTAGATTATTGCAATTAGTTATTTTTGATAAAAGCATCGGCCAAATGCATATAAAATAATTTATCAATAGTGCATACAGTAAGCTACATCAATAAGTTTCTCGTTTATTTGCACATATTAATTCAAAAGCAACTAAAGTTTATGTATCTGTTTAAGATGGAAGAGATGGAGCTAGATAAAGACTTGATCACACAGCTTGTGAGAGTGAAAGAAAATGATCCAGAGAACGTCAACAGCAGAATCAGGCTCTATAAGAACATCATCCTCAGGCCTCTAGAGGTGAGGACACTCATTGTAAACTGACATACTATCACTGAAACAGACTACTGACAACATTTATGCGTATGTTTGTTTGATGTGTAGGATTACATGGCAGAGCATAATCCCCCATACTTAATTGAACTGGATGGAAACAAGGACCCAGAGGAGATCTTTAAGGTGGGTGACCTCTGTCCTGTAAACATACAACAATGTCTTAAGATTGATCTCAAACCTTTTGAATCGTTTGTGAATAGTCAGTGATGTATCGTTTGGAGTCCATGGCTGTGAGATGTCCAGCCGTGCCTGTGCGTTTGATGACGATGGAGGAAACCGAGCTAGCCTTTCAGATGGAAATGGTCAGATATATAAGCATAGACCTCTTTTATACGAACTGATCAAGGCAGAGAAAGTATAAATGTTCTTATTATCTGTCACTTGTAGGAGGAGCTTTTAAGAACCTTGTCCTCTGGTAAGATTGTCGCACCAGGCTTTAACTGGCGTATGAGTCGATGGTCCTCCACCTGTCCCGTGGCTCTAAAAGAAGGCAGGGTCATGAAGGGCAGACCTGAGTTCTCCGTTAGGTTAGTGAAAACATTCGATTGATTTGTGATATTATGTGAGAGACCATTAATGCTAGACACGTTATACTTTCCATTAGCTTCATGGATAAGATCTACATCTTGTCGTCTCAGGATGCTCTGCAGAAGTTCACGACAAACCCTCGACTGTACCTCCTGCGTCCCATGCCCCATCTGCCATGCAGGGTGTCTGTGATCGGGCCGCCTTGTTCAGGAAAGAGCACAATGTCTGCTCTGCTAGCAAAGCATTATGGGGCTGTGCTGGTGGATGTAGAGGCATTGATGGAACGAACCCTGGCTATGTTCAGACGTGATATGCTGGATAAAGCACGTCACAATGCTACACTCACAGCCATGGACCAGGTCAGAGCAAGGATGGAGATTGAGGCTACACTTATATCAGGTTAGAAAGCTGCAAAAATACAGAGTTGGTAACCTGTTTTTGAATAGTATTGATATTTAAAGCCATGGCTTTTGCATTTTGCAAATTTTGAAAACATACTTTAGGGAAGAAAACAGGCTGAATGCAAATGTGAAAACTCTGATGAATTACAGTTTGTTGCAATAGTAGAATAGTAACCCTTACAAAAAAGAAGTATATTGCAAGTTAATTTTCAAGTCAAGTATACTTTATGTAGAAAGTGTATTAGTAGTATAGTTAATACTAGTTGGGACTAAATTTTCCCTATTTTTAGAATTTTAACCAGTTTGTACTGCAACTAATGTATACTAGTTAACAACTTGAACTTAAAGTTTACTCATTTAAAACTTCTAGCACATTTCTTAGTGTATGAATGTGCAATTGGAAGAACTGTATACTCTCAGTAAACTACTAGTTTAGTTGTTTTTAAACTGAGTATAAACACATTTTTCTTTGAGTGAATTTCAAACCATACTTATAGGTTCATATTTTTTTATTATATATTATATTGTAATTGCATAAACCTAAAGATGTAACGTTATATGATTTTTTGTAGTATATACTGTATTTTTTATCTCAAACTAAAGATTAAGTACAAGTATACGTCAAATCCACTTAATGATTTTTTATTAACTTAAGTATACTTAAGTGTAATTAATAACAGTATATTACTAATGCATACATAAAAAGTAGACTGAAAACAATTTTAAAATAACTATACTAATAGCACCCTTGGATAAAAAAAATCTGAGGGATCATCTTCATAGTTTGTTTTGCATTGTTTAGATTTGAGTGAATTAGAATCTAGTCTGACTTTGTCTTAATACTAAAGACAGTATTTCTTCATTTATCTTGACAAAGTAAAAACCGATGAGGGCGAGTCTGATGAAACATACTCAGGTGAGATAAACCTATAGCTAGCATGGACTTTACACCACACATTGTCCTTCATTAGTATTGATATAGCAGTGTGTATTCACCATTGAAAAATGTAATAGTGCGAGTTTGTTCAAATATGCATGTTCTTAACTGTATCATTTACCTTATTTATTGCAGATATAGACCCAGTTGGTGAAGAGAGTGAGAAAGGTAACGTTAAGTTCAAAGGAAATCCATGTGATGTGTGAATGTGAAACAAAAATATTTCAAACAACACAGTTTTGTGAATTGAATGTTTTTCTGGGCACTATACGGGAAATACGTCTACAATAGTTTAGCGATGTGTTTCCTACAGGAATAGAGGTGACAAAAGATCACCCAGATATTCAAGCTCTTGTGGAAGAAGCCATGAAGGAGGCAGAACAATCTCTAACCTCAGCTCCACCAGAGCTTTATTTGGAGGCCCTGGAAAAGCTCTTTAGAGAGGTGGAACTATTATTATGTCACTTTCCCATACTTCCTAGATGTTAAGATTACCTGTAAACGTCTTGCTTGTGGGCTTTTAGATTGAGACTGAAAATGAGGATCCTGAACATGAAAGGGGTTGGATACTGGACAATTCTGCCGGATCACAGCTGATCACCATTGAGGAGATACATGGTGCTATAGCACCTGAAGTCATATTCTGTCTTAAAGACAATCATGAGGAAGGTTAGATAGAGATCTACTCTCATGTCTGTTTGACAACTACTGAGCCTTGTGATGGTGGTCTAGGCCACAGTGTCCACTAGATTGTAATGGTCACTTGTTGTTAATTAAAGGAATAACAATCCTAACCAGGATGTACGTGCAGAACAAAGATGAGGTTGATCGGGCTGTGCTGACTCGTCTACAAGAAGAACGTAAACTGCAGAAACCACAAGACACTCATGAGACACAGTGAGTCTGGGGGCAAATAAAGGGCACGGGTTCAGGAAACACATTGTAAACCGGGGAGAAAAAAGTTTCATGTTTAAGGCATTGGCGTTCTCATAATTACTTAGTAGTGGAAGTAGTGGCTTACATAATCCATATTGTAGGTGTCAGTGGAATTATTGTTGTGGTGATGTATTTCAGGATACACATTGAGGACACAAAGGAAGTTTCACAGCCCGCCGACACTCAGTCCAAACTCAAGACTGTACCTGAGGAGTTAGATGGTACTAATCCTGGATATCATTGTGTTTTTCTTTACATTCCAACTGGAGCCTCCAACTATTAAACAAACATTAAACATTAAAGGACTTCCTACATATTAGTGTGGCATCCTTTGTAGTTTGTGTATTAAAAGCAAGTTTTGATGAGTATTTGTATGTATTTTCAGAGACTTCTGATAAGTCTAATGATAAAGGCCAAACTTCAGTTACATTACATTATGACAGTTTGGACTTATTTAATATATTTTCTATAATAAATCCACATGCTTTTCTTTAGTGCCAGTTGTAATTTTATGACTTTTGAAGTGTATATGTGCATATCTACTTGTGTCTGTCTGTGCAGATGTGGTGCTGCCAATGGTGTGGGAAAAGGGTTTTCCTGAAGGTCCAGAGATGGATGCCTTTAGATTGCAAGTTAAGCAGTTTTTGAAGGATTGGGAAAACATGGAACATACCCTCACCTGCAACTATGCAGTACTGGATATCACTAACAAAACCTCTCAGAACATCCTCCAAGAGATGATTCATCATATGAAGAGTGTGTAAAGTCGGTCTGGCTCATTCTTTTTAATACTGGTCACTCATTCATTTAGTATATCTGCCCTTACCCTCTCTCTTTCTCAGAGCCATTTAAACACACAGCCATGAAGATGTCTAGTGTAGAGCTAGAAGATGAAGAAGACAATATAAATGCATTGGCAGAGGCTGAGAAACCAGACTGTGTTGAGGAAGGGGAAGAAGATGAATCTGAGGTCAGAACATTTGCATAAAGAATGGACGTTATTTTTAAAGTGATAGTTCACCCCAAAATTAAAATTCTGTCATCATCTACTCACCTTTTTGTCATTTCAAACCTGTATGACTTTCTTTCTTCCGCAGAACACAAAATAAGATATTACAACTCATTTGACTTCAATTAACAATTAAATACCCTTACAAAAAAGATTATTAGTTCACTTATTTCCATTAGTGCTATTAGTTGACTAAATTAAAAAAATCTGAAAGTATACTTTAAGTCTATATACTGTTCAATTTGTAATATACAAAATTGGCAATTTATTCCCAAGCAGTAAATAGTATGAAGTAAAGTTGTACACTCAAAAGTATACTAGTACTTACTACACAAAGGATATTTAACAATACCTGAACTTTGCTTAAGTGCACTTTTTTTGTAATCGAAAAAGTCACACACAGATAAAAGAACGTGTTCCACATAAACAACCTCTTATTGACTCTTAGAGTAACACTCTTGTGATCCGATGGTCTCAGGTGGAGCTCACCTTAAAGAGGCAGTTGGGTGACACTAAGCATTTTTGTCCAGTGGTGTTGAAAGAGAGGGGCACCCTATGCCCTTGTCTAGACGAACATGCTGCCAAATACAGAGAGAAAGTCTATTATTTCTCCAGCACAGAGGCACAAGACAAGTTCATACAGAACCCAGAACTCTACAGATCAAACACAGAGCTACCAAAGGTATGACTAGAATGTTACCAAGACAAATGATTAAAACAAACACAAGTTTTAAAACAACCAACCTCTGACCTTTTTTTGCCCTTGCATGTGTGCCGCTAGCCACCTGCCGCTGCGGGTCTTCATGCTAGGAGTAAGGGGCTCGGGTAAGACCACCCATGGGAAATGGCTTGCAAAGCAGCTGGGTGTCTTCCACATCCAATTCAGAGAGCGGCTACAGGAGCTTATCCTACGAAAGACCAAGAAACGCATGTCACACACGGATGATTCTGAACCCCCTGATGAACCTCCAGAGGAGCTTAAGACCCTGCTGGAGGCTCAGAGCACAGTATCACCTCCTGACCTGGAAGACAAGCCTGGACATGATGAGATCGCATCTGATGAGGCTGACATAAATGTAAGGGGTTATAAGTAAGAAGTTTCATTTGATTTAATATATTGTATCATTTCTTGACATGTAACGTTCTGCATTGATGTTTGCAGGAAGATCCAGTTTTGACCCATGATGAAGAGGCCATAAAAGCATACCTGCAGGATGGAGATCCTCTCCCACCAGAGATACTGGAAATGGTTTTATTACAGTGGTGGGATCAAGAACCCTACAAGTAAACAAACTGGTCACTGAGACACACACCAAACATTTGCACAACCGTAGTGTGTGTAGCTTTCAACTCTTATTATTCTCTCAGATCCACAGGGTTTATTTTGGAGGGATTTCCTCAAAACCATGAGGAGGTGTCCTTCATGGTGGAGCGTCACTTGTTTCCAGACGTGGTGGCAGTGATGTCAGTAGAGGTGGCTGAAGTGGTGCGGCGTCTTCTGCCTCCACGGCTCATGCGTTGGAGGGAGAGGCGAGACCGCAGACGAGAACAGCTGCGTTTGGTCGCAAAGCTACAGCGAGAGCTGAGGGTAAGCGCCAACTTTGGGTCGCAGATGGTTGCAAAATCCAAACTAATAAAATGATCAACAGGAAACAAAAGAGGTGAAACCGATGTTTCGTTTTGATTAAAAATGCACCGAACTATGTTCCACCACAGGAGAAGGGCATCACCATGAGAAGAGCAGAGCTTATGGCTGAGCGATCTCTTAAAGATCCCAGCTCAAGACTCCTAAAGCATCCAAAAGATGGGGTCAGTGATCATACAGTAATTGTCTTGATTTGGTAAACATTCAACCATTATGATTTAAGATTTTGTTCCGCAGGAGGATGAGGAGGGTCAAGGAGAAACAGAGGAGATGAACGAAGAGGAGATGGAATGGGAGGAGATTGAAGCCATGCTGCTGGAGGAGTTTCCTCCTGAGGAAGAAGAGGCAGAAAAAGAGGAAACAGAGGATAATGCAAAAGAGAGGCTAGAGATGGAGATCAGTCAGAGGTTTGAGAAGGATGACAACAACCTCACCAGTATGATGGTAACGGAAGCTTATCTGTCCTAAAAGATCATATTCAAAACACATTTAAAGAAGTCATCATCTTCTGATATTTCTAAGGAAACAAATGCATTTTAGAAATCCTGCTGATAATTCAATAATGTATTTTTATAGGAGTTTCTCACAGAGAACCAAATCCCTCGCCTGGATATAAACACAGGCCGCTTGCCTCGGATTGTAAGGTACCAGCTCCTACAGGCAGTCAAACCTCTGGTGGTGAACAGAGACTCTCTATTTCTGAAATGCCAGCCAATCAGCTACAGTCTTGCTAGAAAACTACTGAACTGTTCCTATAAATATCCCAGTGGCTTCGGGTGCTGGGATCCTGTTAGGGTAAGACTGATCTACAACATACTTTAAATTATTTTGTCTTTCTAAAAATCGTATTGTAGTCTACATCACATGGTTGGAAGATACAGGAAGATTGTCACATATATAGATGTGTTTAAGTTAAAAGCTTTTTTGTTGTTATGTCAGTATAAGCCAAAAACAGCCCAAGCTGTTATGTTTTTGTAGTACGCAGAAGGAGATTTTATCCAGCCTCCCCAGGGCTCTTCCAACACATTCCCCATCATCCTGCATCAGTTCATCTACTTCTTTGCCTCCAAGGAGACGCGGAACACTTTCATTCTCAATCCAATCAAATACCTCCGTCAACCAAAACCCAGTCCTTTCCTGCCAATCAGACTGGCCATCACTGGCTCATCCAAAGCAGGCAAAACCACAGGTCAGATTTCAAACCCTCATTGTCAAACAGTGGAAATGAAATACAAGCCACTATAAGGATTCTATCCCATAAACAATCTAATAAGCAAGTTTATGATTGCAGAAAAAGTAACTAACATCTTTTTCTTCTGTGTTTCTGTGTACCTAGTGGCACGGATGTTTGAAAGTAAGTTTGGTGTAGCTCGGCTGTCCATTGGGGATGCGATACGTACAGTGCTCAAAAACCATGGCAGAACTGATCTGAGTCATCAAGTGCTGAAGCATTTGAACCAGGGCCTGACCGTACCTGATGAACTAGCCATCAAGTGCCTTGAAGTGGCTTTGATGAGCCCAGTCTGCAGCACTCGTGGGTGCGGCACACTACTACAAGAAAAACTGCTTAGAAAATGTCAATTCTTTCCTCATGTACCCACCCTCATGTCATCTCAAAGACTTCTCTAACTTTTGAAGAAGACATTTTAAAGAATGTTAGTTACCAAACAACACCGGCCCCCATTGACCTCCATTGACACAAAACCACTGGGACATTTTTTCTTTTGTGTTCCACAGAAGACTGAAAAATAGGTTTGAATGACATGAGGGTGAACATAAATGACAGAACTATGCCTTGAAGGCCGGTTTTACAGTTCCTGCAGCACAGTAACTTTATTGGTTCTCTCAGATTTGTGTTGGACGGCTTCCCTGTGACCAAGCATCAGGCTGAACTGATGGAGTCCTGCAGCATTATTCCTATGCTAGTGACTGAACTCCAGGTAGACACAGCAGAAGTGCTGAGAAGAGGCCTGAAAGACAGGGAGAAAAAGAACAGGTCAGACCTGCACAATTTAAACAGCTCTTTAAACAAAATTCAACATCATCGCTAAGGTTCCAAATGTTGGGTACTTTCTGTAATACTAGTTGCTAACGGCTTTGTCAATGTAAATGTGTAAATTTTATGTAAGTATACAAAAATTCTCTCTTTCCGGCAGGTCTTACCCAACACTCGACAGCCCACAGATCCTAAACGTTCGCAACTCTTGCTTCATGCGGGAAGCTGAGGCGGTCAGGCTTCATCTCCAGCAGAAGTATCACAACTGGATTCCCATTGATGCTCGCAAGAGCAAGTGGTGGGTGTGGGAGAAAGTTTTAGATGAGGTTGGAATTAGCATGGCAAACATTAGTGCTTACCTGGAACGGATTCACAAAGGTGAGAGCGTGCAAATGACACCCAAGTGTAAAACCAGAGAAGCGATATATAAGTAATATAGATACATTATTTGACATGAAATTTGGAGTGACTATTGTGTTTCTTGCAGGCCAGGCAGCCAGTATACACAGACTATGCATTACCCCACAAGAGCTGCAGTCTAGGCTGGGAGAGTTTGGGAAGCACTGCCCCGTTAGCTTGGCTCTCCATCGCCATCTGGTGGATTGTTCCCATAATACCTCCCTGGAATTAGCTGCAGAATTCAGGGGCCGCTTCTACAAAATGGCCACCAGAGAGTTTCTAGAGGTACAGTAAAGTGTCTGATATAGAAATGCAATAGAAGTTTAGGCTTTAGATAACTCACTACTTCTCAATTTGTTTTTTGAAAGAAATTTTTAGAGTCACCAGAGAAGTTTGTGCCTCCTGGCTGCCCCCACCCACTGCCCTCTCCTACACTGCTTCCCCAAAAACTGAGTGCTGGTCAGGTGAAGAGCCGATTTCCTCAGCAAGTGGAGATGAAGGGTTTTTGCCCTGTCACTTATCTGGATGGTCAACAGAGGTATATATATAGAAGACTATGATTTGGATCATTAATACTATAAATTATTTTATTTGCAAGATTATGTTTATTATAGACTTAAGTTTTTAGGTCTATACTTTTGTTTTTCTTTGCATCTATAGATATGAAGCTTTGGTACGTGGACATTTGGAGTACGCTGTTGAATATAGAAATAGGATCTATATCTTTGAGAATGAAAAGAAAGAGGAGCAGTTCCTCCGGTAAGTAGTCAGTCCAGTAATTTGCAAACAAATAAAGGTTTGTGAATCAAAATTGGCTTGATGTTTTTTTGTGTGTAGCTGTTGAGTTTTTACTTGATCTACCTATTTTTTATGTGTTTATCTCTTTAGGGCTCTGAACAAAGAGCTTACAGTATATAAAAATACATAAGCATGAAAATAGATCCTCTATACGTTATCAATGAACATGTAATACTGTATGATAAAATGATGCTGAAAATTTCACAACAGAACTGTTTTTAGCTCACCTCAGATTTACTGGGATCTAAAACTTCCACATAAACTACCTCCTTTGGAAGATCCAGTCTCACTAACATCTTTACCGATCCAGGGCTATTTGGAACAAGTAAGGAGATCACTGATACTCTAAGTCTCTTATTCTCACCTGGTGTTTGTTACCTTTCACTTAACAAAAGTTTCTGTTTATAATAAAACTTTTAAAATGGGCATTTGGGTAAAGATCTGTGTTAGAAGATTCATCACACAATCTTGTGACATTAATTTAACATATTTAACCAGCATTTAACCTTGTTTCCATAGAGTGTTGCCTTGTCTGTCATCAAAGCCATGACTGCAGTAGGAAAACTCAAGCCAAAGTTTCCTTTCCTCAGTGTGAAGAGATCTGCTATTTTGCATCTGGCTTTTCTCCTGAAAGGTGCCGTTTTTATTTGTTTCTTTCATTATTCATGAAAAGCTTGGTATAGAAACCTATTATTAAAAATATAAGGTATGAAAGTATTTTTCACCTGATTTCAAACCTGATTTACTAACAGTCTACCTATCCACACTCACAGCATTTAACAGCACGAACCCTGATTATATTCGGGAAAAGTACAAAAGGAAACTTCAAGAGTTTGAGGCAGGTTGTGAGCTGCTTTCATACCTGAGTTCCACTCTGAGCAAGTACAGATCTCCTCATTGCGTACCTCCAGATGTATCACAGAAGCTGGACAAGTTTCTGGCCATGGAAAAGTCTATTCAAACAGCCTCAGGCCTCATACAGCTTGGGGCATTTGGACAACATGAAGTAGCCTTATAAAAATCTTTCTTTGAATTTGAAGATTTTGGCTGATGTTAAATCAGTAAGATTTGCACTCAAACGTTTTGAGTAAACATAAAAAATATTGTATTCTGTTCAATAAATAAAAGGAATGCATGACCTTAATAAATATAATAAATATGCTTTATCTTACTGTTTGTTGTTGTTGAGTGTTAACTCTTGTTGAGTGTTACTCAGTGTTGGGTAAGTTACTCTGAAAAAGTAATTAATTACTAGTTACTCATTACATATTCAATAGTGTAATTAGATTACTGTCCAAATTACTCTGTCCAAAAAGTATTTACTCATTACTAATTACTTTCTATATCCTACATCAGCCTTGATTAGTTAAGTGATTCAATGATAGACATGAAACGGCTTATTGAATTCATTCAAATAATATTATTAACTGACCAAAGTATTACAAATGTGAGAATTATACATTAAAGCACAGATTTTAAAGTAAGACTTTGAATTTTGAAGTCAATACGCTATTGCACACGCATATATTTAACAAAGTATTTAGTTTAATTACATCAAAAGTAACTGTATGTAAATTACAGAAAACATGTGAGTAATCCCTTACTTTACTTTTCAAGGGAAAAGTAATTAAATTACTGTAACTAATTACTTAGTAACTACTTACACCCAACACTGGTGTTACTCGTCAGAATGTTTAATATGTACTTGTATGTATATTTCTGTATCTGTGATATAAAATCGGTTAGATTAACACATCTAATAAAATAATAAATAAACGTCTGGAATTCGCCACCGTTTCCTCATAGTGGAGCACGCGACTCTGTTTCCATGGGAACGGGACTCTATCATCAAAACATGGCGTCTGCAACACAATTACAAATCGTCGGTCTGATGAACAAATATAATTTCCAAATAGCCAAAGGCATTGCAGAGGTAATTTTTGAATGATTATCACTATGTATTTACATTGAAGCGTCTTATTGTCTCAATAAAGATGCTTATAAAGTCACTGAAGCTCACGTTTACACTTAGGGATTGAAAACTAAATTCACGGAGTCGTTTGATGATCCAGTTATTTTGCCACTGCTCGAATGTGACTGGCATGGCTACTTATCTAACAAAAAGAGGGTAAGACAACAGTTTATTATTTCATTTTCTAACTAAATCAAATAAGCGTCAGATTTATTAAAAAATTAACCTTAAAGACATTTACAGACTTTAATTAACACTTTAATTAAAAGTTAACTAACATCAAGGAAGATTGAAAACACACATTTAAGTATTTAAAACTTAATGTTTAACAGACCATGCTTTATAAGAACATTAAATTGGACATAAAGAAAAATATAAATCATGACCTGCATGTATTCAGTACGTTTGAGATCTAAATTAAATTATAATAGTTAAAAAAAGAAATAGGCTAATGCCTTTTAAATTTAATTTGGTAGAGGATTGAGTTTCAGTGCTCGAGTAAAGTACACATCCTTCATACTACTTTAATTTTGTAATAAATGACTTAAAGCATAATTGCTTTATACCCTTTCTTCTGAAGGAGCTGAAAGGAGAGGTTTGGCAATACACCGGCTGTCTTATGTGCTTTGTAAACGGTCAGTTTCTCGGTGATGAGAGGAAGCTATCCAGCTGGGCAGAAAGAGAGTGGAAGTTTTCTTTCCATCGACCACTGCCACTTTATAAGGCCCTGGCTGAGGAGTATTACAGCAACAACCTACGAAGCACTGGGGTACATAAACAAAATAAAAAATGCATTAAATCTTAATCCTATAAATGAAAAAACATCTTAAATTGTGTGGCTAGTTTTGCAACAAATATTTGATTATGAGTCTCTTTCACCACAGCACATTTTTGTTTATATGGACGTTGAAATTGGTGGACAGGCAGCTGGCAGACTGATGTTTGAGGTAAGGATTTGAGTAAAGTGAGTACCTGTGGAAATGTATTTATATATTTTTTCCCATTCATTTTTACCCTCAAGAGTTCTTATTTGTAACTTTTGTGTCAGCTGTTCTCAGAACTGTGTCCAAAGACATGTAGGAACTTTAAGGCCTTATGCACTGGAGAGGTAGGCTTGTCCAAGAGTAATCTTGAGTTGAGCTACATAGGTTCGATTTTCCACAGAGTTGTGCCAAAGGGCTGGGTGCAGGGAGGAGGTAAGATGCTGTATTAGATTTTTGCACGTATACAACGCATTATACAGTACCAGTAAACCTTGTGACTACGTAATTGTTTCTATGGTTTTCCCTTGCAGATATTCTACCTGGAAGGAAAGGCAATGGGGGAGAGTCTATATATGGCCCAACATTTGAGGGTACTTTCACGTGTACAGAGACAAAATGCCTTTTGTAATTTGAACATTTAAAAAATGTAAACTGAAACACTGACACATATAACAAGAATGAAATGGTTTTACAGATGAGAATTTTATTGTCTCTCACAACAAGCGTGGCATCCTGGGAATGGCTAACCAAGGTCCACATAGCAATGCTTCTCAGTTCTACATCACACTACAACCAGCTTCCTGGATGGACTACAAATACGTGGCATTTGGGTAAATGTCTTAAAATATAACTCCAAAAGTTTGCATATTGATTTAATATTTTACACAAGATTTTAGCTAAAGTAAAAGCGCACACTTCAGAATTCACATTTTAGCTTAATTTATATTAGTTGACCTATGTGTCACATTGTGCACCTTTCTATCTCAGGCAACTTGTTGAAGGCACAGAGGTTCTGAAGAAACTAGAGGAAGTGCCCACATACAACGAAAGGCCTAAGCACGACTGCAAAATAATAGCCTGTGGAGTGATTGAGCCCTGAGCTCTCATATAACTCACATTATAATGCAAAAATTACGCATACATTATAATGTATAATGCATACTTGTTTAAGTATGTTTTAGAATAGCTGTGGCTTGTTTGGCTTATTACATTTCTCATTCAAAAATAAATAAATATCAAGAATTGAAAATAATTTTCTATTAATTCTGTAGCTATAGCCATTTTCATAATACACATTGTTCCAAGCAGAGATATTAATATATACGTATATAACATATTTTTAAAAAGTATATAAAACTACTTGCCTACTGTGCTTTTGTGGGCAAATTCCGCGCTCCGCGTATTCTCGCGGTAATTTGATGTCATACGGCGATCGCTCTGCGCATCCCAGCCGCCGCATGAAGTCGAACAGATGTAAAGAGTTTGAGTAAAACACTGAAAGCAATCGTCCATTTGCACTTATCTACGGCTCTCTAATACATCTTGAACATATATTTAACGGTAACGGCCAAAAACACACACACAGCACCATGAATACACCGTTTTCTCCTCCGCTCTACATGCAGAGATATCAGTTTGTTGTTGATTACGTGCAAACGTACCGTCCTAGAAAGGTAAAAACATGTCAAGTATTCAAATAAATACAGTCTTTTCGGGGTCTTATTACCTGCACTGGATTTCTCAGGTAATTGATTTAGGATGCGCCGAGTGTTGCTTGCTTGGAAAACTCAAGTTTCATCGCGACTGTGTACAGTTATTAGTGGGGGTTGATATAAACGCTGATTCCCTTCTAAAAAGAAGGTAAGTCATCCTTGACTCATGATACAGATTCTAATAGTTTCCACTACAAAGGCTATTATGTGTGAACATCAGCATTAAAACCATTCCAAAAAGTCTTGGAGTGAAATGGACCGTATGTCCATAGGAGTTAATGTTGTTTTGTTGGTTCACATACACAGTGCCACTTATAGAATCCAACACCTTACCAGTAGACACCCACAGAGACCATTACAGTTTCCATTAAAACCAATACTAATATAACATAATACTACTAAATCCATTTGAATGTTTAATGTTTTTTTCTTCCACATGGATCCAAAGCAGTACAAGGAGTAACATTTAAATAGCATTTTACTATGAGACGACTGTGAGACTGGCCCAAGATTGGCAATTACGTTAACTATGATATTCATTTTTCCAGGCGTTTACTGGCACCACTCATGAGCGATTACCTACAACCAAGCATTGGGCCTTTGACCATTGAGTTATACCAGGGCTCGGTCACAGAGAGAGAGCCGTGCACTAGAGGATTTGATCTTGTGACGTGTGTTGAGTTGTGAGTTTTGTTTTGTTTCTCTAGCTGTATTATTTTAATTGATTGATTTACCTGAGCTGTTTGGAAAAAAAACACCTTATGCTGTGAAGAATCGAACACTTGGAACTTGCGGAGGTGGAGAGCTTCTCAGAGGTGGTCTTTGGGTACATGGCACCTGGTGCCGTGATCATCAGCACACCAAACTCGGAATTCAACCCGCTCTTGCCGGGCCTGAGAGGATTCAGAAACTATGACCACAAGTTTGAGTGGACCAGAGCTGAGTTTCAGGCCTGGTAAGTAATACAGGAACCTATTTGTATCCATGCTATTCACAATTAATCATTTCCTGGATTATAACTTGAATTCCAACTCTTTTTCACTCATAGGGCTCACAGAGTTTGTAGAGAACATGGTTATTCTGTACAGTTTACTGGAGTCGGAGAATCCTTTGACTGTTGGACAGATGTGGGATTCTGCACCCAGATTGGTGTGTTCCAGAGAAATTATGATGAGACAAATTGGTCCATGACTACCACTGAGCATTTGGAACCCTCGGTGTACAGACTGGTGAGAACACAGGGTGTTGCAATCGCATTTCCTTGTTTTTCAAATTATAATTGATAGTTTTCTCCCCAAGGGACATGTTTTGCAAACATATTTTTTTTTAAATTTTTCAAGTTGTACAGGGTGGTGTATCCGAGTCTCTGTGATAACAACATCTACCAGAAGACTCTGGTTAATGAAGTCCTGTATGAGGCACAACGACTGAGACAGGAATGGCTTCAGAAGAACATTGACTCTAACAACAATACACATGTCCACAGTTATCCATCAGTGGAAGCGGAACACCGTGGAGCTGAAGGGGGCGCAGATGAACAGCTGCCTGTGTATCAGCAGGGTGGCACCATTTGCGTCCCCTTGTCAAGCGTATGGTCGAGACCTAGAGTAAGAGGGCTGTGTGGGACCCTGCATCGTCTTCGAGAGATACTGCTGGATGATTCGCTGATGAGGCTGAATGCTGATGGAACGGTGCTAATATTGCCTGCTGTTGATGATGATGAGGATGAGGATGAGGAGGAAGACAAAGAAGACAAAGATGAGGAGGTGAAAACGGCTTCAGATGTAGCAGAAAATGTAAAGGAGGACTGGGACGAGGAGCTTACAAGCTTTGGAAATGTATAATAGATGGAAAGCTCTGTAACTGAAATCAAAAGTAAAATGTTGTACTCTGGGATGACTAAAATGTTTGTAAGTACAGAACCAACTATAATTTGTTTAGAGTAACCGTTTGCATTCTGTTGTCAAAACTGTAAAGGAGATGTGAAGAGAAACATTAAATACTATAATGTCCTATGGTTTAAAGGACAAAAAAGCATGTAAAAATCCATCAAGTGACACATTTTTTTTATTGTACTGGTTTTATTAAACAGTGCATGGGACATACCTTACCACCATCAGAACAGAACACATGGCATGGAAGCCACTATTGGTCAAAAGTTGAACACAACATTGCAAGACAGTCATAAGCAATGTCCCCTTTAAACATCAGACACGGTACAGTTACAGGGACCAAAAACTTCACAGAAGAGATAAAGCCACTGTGTTTATACAACATGTAAAGCACCAGGAACAACTTACTGGCTGCATCAGAATAAACGTGAACAATGGGAGACTTAAATGGTGTCTAACAATATCACTTAAGTTCAAATTCATAAAAATAGACTTTTGTTTTGGCAGTAGATCAATTAAAAATGTAAAAATCAAGTTCAAAAGAACTAAGCAAGTCACTCATCTTACTGAGTGATGATGCAATGAAGCCGAACTTTTACTTGTAGCCTCTAAACATCTAGATATTAGCACACATTCGAGGTGCTTTTAATTTGTGCAGAAATTGCAAAGATAGAATAATAAACCTGAGACGTGTGACCCAGTTTACTATTGAACCCCGTCTGTGTTAATTCACTCGGAACTTGACGGACCTGGATCTGATGTTTTGAATGTGTGGACTTTGCTATCGCACATTAAAGGCTGGATGCTTGGACACAATGAGTTTGTGTGACACCCATGCATTTCTACACTAGAATTGTGATATTTCTAGACAGTTGAGATACATTCAAGTGCCACAGATATTGTACACACACTCACTTGACAGCTAATCCACACACACAAACCACAGAAGTGAACTGAAACAACAGAGAATGGCTTCTGAGAAGATATACAGACAGGTATTTGACATCCTTTGATATGCCTCAGAGCTAGTTTTAGAGATGTGATTCTTAAAATACCATGAAATACCTTTGTTTTAGTGATACATCAAGTACTACAAAAGCATTGGTAGAAATGGGTTCTTGTAGTGTTATTTTTCACAGAGAGGAATATAAGTGCTACACATAGCTTGATGTCATCCATTAAGCGTAACATTTCAATATTAAGCATGGCCAAAATCGTATCAGAACAGCTCGGCTGACTTTGTTCCTGCGTCAAAGATACTGTATACATGATGTCATATACACTGCTACCAGAATCCTATGAGATACTTGCATTGTATCCATATATTAGGTTTGAAGAAGTTAACAACCAGAACTGCAAAAGGTAGCCACATATTTACAAACAACACAGCTGT
Organism: Triplophysa dalaica; assembly: GCF_015846415.1. Lineage (NCBI taxonomy): Eukaryota > Metazoa > Chordata > Actinopteri > Cypriniformes > Nemacheilidae > Triplophysa > Triplophysa dalaica. The sequence goes on from NC_079554.1 coordinate 15,949,488, forward strand.
AAAAGTCCTACTGAATGTGCATTTCAATTGACTAGTTTGAAAATCGACTTCGAAATTTTCCTTCAAGCTTAAATTCCAATTTTGGCAACAAATAAAGAGTAAAAGCAATACACATTTAATGTGTAAAGGCCAACTAGACAATCATGAAAGAGTCAAAGTTCTGTTTAAATAAGTCTGAAAACAGCTCCCTCGGTCATATGAACCACGGCGCTTTGATTCCCATTTGTACAGTAATAAGATGAAAAAATACTGAGATGAGGGCTCATAACAGAATACGGACTCAGATAAATCACACAGTTGTGTAAGGATGTACACAATATCACACAAACAATGGCTCAGAAACATGTAAATAAGAGCAAAATACTTCCAATAAACATCTTACCAATAAAAACAGTGATTTGAAATATTTTGTGGAAATGATTATATTTTAAGGGAAAAAAGCACAGAGAGAGCACAAGATCTGATTTAGCTGATCTGCACTAACTGTTTGCAATGCAGATGTATAGAAGACAAACTTTACCTCACAGTGAAACACAGACACCAGTAAAGGCGACCTCGTACATAGGATCTGTCAGTTCTATAAGTACCAGTGGAGGGCACTGTTTCGTCAAAACGGGATCGTGACACACATTCCTAATTTGAGAGGAAAATGACTGTTTATTCAGCTTTTCATCCCTCTCTCTCCTCCCACGACACAGACTTTGGTTTTAAACACATCTCCTTCTGGAATCTTTTAACCCTAGCGTTTAATCACCACCTGTTCGTAGGCACCTGCTCCAACCCTGAAGAGAAGAAGAAATCAGGAGTTACAACGTTTCTCCACCTGCACCTTGGGATCCCCATCCTGACATTTAATGTGAATCATCATTTGGTCTCCATTAACCCCAAACCCGTAATTTAAAGGTATAGTTCACCCCAAAATGAAAATTCTTTCATCATTTACTCACACTTCTGTCAATTTAAACCTGTATGTCATATTTATCTATAGAACACAAAAGAAGATATTTTGAAGAATGTCGGTAACCAAAACCATCGGTCACCGTTGACTTCTATTGTATGGACACAAAACCAATGCAAGTCAATGGTGGCCGAAGGTTTTCTGTTAAAAACATTCTTTAAAATATCTTCTTTTGTGTTCTGCAGAAAAAAGAAAGCCATACAGGTGAGGGTGAGCTATCATGATGACAAGATTTTCATTTTGGAGTGAACTATCCCTTTAAGATTTGTAAATATATGTGGTTATTTCTAAAACATCTAAAAGGTTTCCTTTAAAGGTGAGGTTTATAGAGGAACATAAACATAAAATATATTTGCTATGAAATAAATATGAAGCTATAACAATGAGTAGCAAAGGTTATTATCAATGTGTTATTTACACTAACCTGACGGGAAGGTGATGACTACCAAGTGCTGTGCTTCCACCCGGACCCACAAACAAACGCAGACCTTCCTCTGTAAAACAACCCACAAACACTGTCACACAATCCATTTGTCTTGTGCAAAGTCACGACTCTCCTCTGGAGAATACAGAAACTAATTTGGTCCATTTCTAATGAGAACCTGTTGTCAGGTCATCTAAAAATAATGCAAAACCTAATAGGACACGGACAGAGATGTGCTCTAGCACGGATTCACTTCAATACACCAACAGAGCAGCAGCAGACACCAGTAAACATAGCTTTTAATTAAACTTTCACCCATTTTTACACTCTAGCGTGCACAGCAGGGCAAAGTGTGACAGTTGTTGCTCTCAAACTGCCTGCAATCCTCTGAAATCAATGCAGTATTTTACCATGAAAATTGATAGTTTCTTAGAAATCAGCCTTGGAATGGTCAGAATTTGATAATGGCAGAGATATTTGGTAGGAGACCTGTTAAAGTTGTTGCCATGGTTACCTTCAGCACTAGAGTCCAGCAGACTGTGTGTGAAATCCTGACTCTGCAGGATCTTCTCCACCACATCATCAGCATCCACCCGTGTGGCATCCATCCTCTTCATCTGAGACTCCATCGAGTCCTGTTTTACCGGATACCTGTGTGTATGTACGCATATAAAACGGATGAAGTCTCTTTGCTTTTTGCCTTGTAATGTTTTGATGCTTTGCAGGTTTGAGAATTTGGGTAAATGCATATGCAAAACATGAATGAAAAGACACTGCTTGCCACTGCGAAATGCTTGCCATGATTTTCTGTGAATTAGAGAACATGGACCACACAGACCATATATCCCTTATTTACTGCATCTAAAGCTTCTTGAAGATCTTTCTGACCTGCTGGCAGCTCTGTCAGGGGTTGATGGGTGTTCAGGCACTGCAGCGCAGCCCCCCGGAGCTATAGGGGGCGCTGTAGTTTGGTCACTCTCCTCACTGGGCTCGGGGATGCTGGCAATGCCAGTGGAAGCACTGCCCACCGAAGTGTTTCTCCTGTGGGAGAACTCTGAAAGACTGGAGGACCGCGAGTGACCCGTACTGTAGCCTGAGAAACAAGACATATGTTACATGAATATTTTTTATTGTAGATTCAAACCGCATATACCAACAAACAGCTACAGCACATTTGTATTTAATGAATGACGAGGAAAAATGCTAAGCCCTGTAAATGGATAGAAATTTGTACCCTTTAAAAATCTTTTACAGATTGATGATCAATCATTCAGAATTGAAAGGACATTTAACATCCCCACCCACATACGCTATTCAAGATGCTGTCAAGCTGTAGAGCTTCAGAAAGTGATAAAGCTATGCTGCTGGTAAAGGGCGAATATCCACCCACACAAATACAAACTCATACTGTAACACTGCTGTGTCATAAAGTGGAGGAATTTAAGACAGCACAAAAACCTAAGGCTGGATTCACAAAACATTAAAAAGATGAAAATTATTCTTAACTGCAATATTTTTTCTTAAATTCCAATTTAAGAAATAAAGTTAGGAATGTAATGTATGTAAATATAATTTTGTAGCGCTTCCTTACATTTAGCCAACACATCACATGCTAATATATAAATACATAATATTGCGCTTGTTACACCAATTAATCTTATTTTATAGATTTATATAATGTATATAGTTACCTCAGGAGCTGGCGTTTATTTAATTATTCGTTCATTACGAATTAATCATTTATTAATTAATCGTTTATTAATCAGGCGTTCAATTATTGACATAGCATATGTCATTTATCGTTGTCATTTATTTAAGATATTAAGATCTTAAGAAAATGTTTTAGAATTGCACTTAGGAACATTCTAACGAACTTCCTATAATTTATCTTAAGAACAAACTTATATGTTGTCTTAAGAACGGTTTTGTGAATCCAGCCCCTGGAATTTCAACTCTAATTTAGAGTAATATGTTAAAGAAATGTTTCTTTGAAAACTTACAAAAACTAAGGATTAGGATTGTGAAAACAAAGGAAATATGTGAAATGAATAGGATTCTTATCTTTCCAAGGTCACTTATCAAACAAATCTAGAAAACAAATCTAGGGAATTCTCAAAGTTCTTAAATGTATAAAATTATTATTTTTACTAGTGGTAATTTTTCCAGGTTTATCAGAGTTTTTGTCCTAAACAGATGTAACAGCGACACACGAGTTCAGGTTTATATTTCTGATAAATCACATTTGACAGCTCCACCTACACAGAGGTGTCATTTCTACAAACTCCTTTGATAGGCTATAATTTTTTTATTGATTGTGTCATATCAAAAACAACAGACAAATTGCTTGTCACTGGAATTGTGACCCCCACTGTACACATTACGGCACAGTAAGTTTTACTAAACTTTAAAACTAACTCAGAGATGCTCTAATGCAATATGCCGAAGTGAGCAGTGTGTAACTGAATATGTAACTGAAAGAGAAGTGAATGATGAAATTATGACAGAGTGGTGTCTCTATAAGTACTGGAGTAAGTGTTATCACATTAGATCAGTAATCTAGGACATATTATACTGTTATTTTGTCATGGCCAAAAACCTTTCTAGGAGCCCCATTTTAGGTTATTTAATAAAGGATCTAAAAAAAGGAATAAAGGATTATGTGCAAATGGACAAGCACACATGTCTTGCATTTTCATCACAACATGCGTACATGCAAATAGCAACTTGTCATTTTTAAATTCCACGAAATTATGTTGGTTGACAGCCTGATATTGTTAGAGCCAGGCAGTATTAAAGAGGCAAGCATTCAAAATCAAGCATGACAACTGAGTCACATCAACCCAAGATGATCAGAGAAAAAGTGGAAGAGGAAAAGCCTACCAGATACTTTGGACTGCTGACTAGCGTAACTGGACGTTCTCGAGTGTCCGCACAGCCCCAGTTCATCAGGCAGAGAGCCACACTTCCCTGATGTCTCTGTGGACATAATGGATTTAGTTCAGTCGTAATTAAACCTGCTCGGTGGATTTACATGTTTAAACTCCGTATTATAATCTTTTTGGCGAATTCTCAATTACCAGTGGAAAAATAGGATAGAATATATTTATTAAATAATAAATACATGCCACTAAGTTATAAATACAACTTTTTTTAATGAATTATTATTATAAATGAAATTCATTGCCTTGCACAGACTAATCAATTTGTTTCAATATACCACTCAATAAACGGTGAAAAAATAGAATAATTATTTATTAAATAATTTAGTTTATTAATAATTAAATACAACTTTTTTAATAAAAACATTGTACATAAAAGTCATTGTCTTGCACAGACTGATCAATTCGCTTCAATATATCGCTTGAAGCCACGGTGAAGAATTTTGTATTCCCTGTCGGTGTCTTTACATCCATCAACAACATGATCTTACTTAACATTAAACTTAAAATTAAATGACAATAAGGGCAATATTTAAATAACTGTTGTTCAAAATCCCCATAAGAGCAGCACTGGGACCTGCACGATCTCTCCAAGTTATATTTTACAAATTGTAGAGGTGTGAATTGGACACATGGCCACTCTAGATTGTGTGCGGACAGTCTGAATGATTCTCTATACGAGAACAGAGTGGAAACTAGCACATGGCTAAATTATACATTAAAGTCTGACGTTTTCAGCAGCCTTTGGACTAAAAAGGCTCACAGCATGTATGAGGGGAAAGGAAGAGAGGATGAAAGAGAGAACATTCTTTCAAGCTTCTGTTAGTTCAGCTACTGTAGAGCCCCATTCTGTTCTACAGAACTGATCTGAATGCGGGATTAATCACAATCTTGTTTCATTAGGTGCATTATGAGGACAAGATGAACAAAATGCAAACACACTTAAACGAATATAAGAAACATAAATTGTATGGCTGTATTTGTGCATCCCATTCAAAGTAGTACTTCACCCGAAAAACTAAATCTATCATCATTTACTCATCCTCTTGTCATTTCAAACCTGTATGATTTTCTATCTTCCTCAGAGCACAAAAGAAGATATTTTGAAGAACGTTGTCAACTGAACAGCGCCTGCAACCCAATCACTACTATTGTATGGACACAAAACCAATGCAAGTCAATAGGGGTGCTTGGACATTCTTCAAAATATCTTATTTTGTGTTCTGTGGAAGAAAGAATGTCAAACAGGTTTTAAAAAACATGAGTGTGAGCTAATGCATCCTGACTTAAATGTGCTGGTTATAGTGTATTTGTGTGCAAGTTTCACCTGAGAGGCTCAGAAATGGCTTCTGTATCTCTCCTCCTCTCCTGTCCTCCAGCAGGCTCTCGGCATCACTCTGAACGCCTATCACAGTGGCCGTGGACGGAGGCCTAAATACAGAGAGAACATCGATCTACTACCTCTAAAGAAGTGTGCCAATCGATACCCGTATGAAAGCAGCTATCAATACATTTAATGTCAATATTCTATACAAATCGTATTTGCTTTTTTAAGTAACAACACACACACACACATTCTATATATATATTTAATAAAACGCAAACAATTTCTCACATTAGAATTAAAAAGGCTAAATCTCAATCCACCCCCTGACAACCATTTGAAAGAATCCCGTGATTCCCTCAAGACTACACTTTCTCCATCCAACCCACACAAATATTTTCAGCAGGTTTTTGCATTCATGCCGTGTGTACTGTGGGGTGTGTGTGTGTAGGTGGACAGTGTTGGTTTCCTCTTCGACTCAGTATGCAAATCTGTGTTCAGAGCTCTGAATCCCCTGAGCTATCATTCACACTCCTACACAACACACAGCAAAGGAGAAAATAGCAACCTCACATCTTTTACTAGGAAAGGTCTCTGCGAGTCTTTAACTAAGTCTAAATTTAAAAATGCTGAGGTAAACCCTTTTGTTAAAAAATTGTATCGTCTTCCGACATCAAGAGTGTCACCATTAAGATTATAATGTATTCCAAAAGGCTTAAAAAGTAACTCACGTTTTGAAGCAAGGGTCTCCAGACATTAACTGTGTGCTTATGATCACCTGCGGATAGAGGCAAAGGCTTTTTCAATATAAGAATGAACACTGGATGCTTTTTGGACAGTTTCTGAATATGTTTCCCAGGTAAGCACCACGTAGAGACACCCTAGCAACCACCTACAACACGCTTTTCTATAGGACAGACATCATTTAGATATTAAAAGAACTATACTAGCGTGGGTGGTTGATACAGTTGCTAAAGTAGTTGCACAAAAGACTCATATAAGTTTGGAACAAAATAAGGACAAGTAAATGATGACTTGCTGTACCTTTAAAGTTCTAGTTTATGAAATTTAGCGGCATCTAGCAGTGAGGTAGCAAATTGCAACCAATGGCTCACTCCACCCTTCCGTTTCAAGCATTATGGTGGCTGACACAGAACTAAGATGTCGTCACGTTTCCGCTTCTTTGCCAAAGGAGATTTTACGAAACATGCTCTGTAGAGCAGTTTGTCCGTTTAGGCACGATTTACATTTTGTATCTAAAACCGCGCGGAAAACGCGAGCTGTACTGTGTTCTCCATTTTTCCAAAGCGCATGGACTTTGCGCTCTCCAGGCGTCTGTTGTCGCTAAGCAACCACGGAAAAGACGCATAATGATATTTGGCCTTAGAGCTACTATAGAAACTACATGCAAAATTCCTTGCAAGGGGACCGGCAGTGTATGTAGATAGAAATAGCTCATTCTAAGGTAATAAAAAAAACGCTTTATTATGTAAGGTCTTTATACACCTCTAAAGACATAGTTATGTATATCATTTTGCACTTCTGTCAATAGATCCTGCAAAAAATTACAAACAGCAACTTTGTAGAAAAGAAATGGAAGGAATGAAAGGAAAGGAAAATCTTGAGCATGTTAGGTCTGAACATTTCTTTACCTTTAGAATGGAGTTGTCTTGTCTGGTGTTCTTTGTGTCATAACCCTCCAGCAGACACCTGCGTGTCGTGCTGCCTGAGCCAGCAAACTCAGCCAGGTTGAGATCAGCGAAACCCAGCTGTGCAGATCCAAAGGGATAGACATTTAGAGAGGAAATCCATTTTAATCTCACTTCGCCCAATAGCAAACAAGAACTGTCATGAAATCACTGACGCTTTAAAAGCTGAATAAAGTGTAATGGTTTTACGAACAGGGAACATTTGTGCACATGCAAAGACATAACCACATATAAGATGATGTTGCAGAGTGATCTACTTTTAGCTGCACTTTTGCTATCAATGTTTTACAGTCCTCTACCCTAGTTGAGGAACATCTACTTGAATTAGCATCTGTATTCAATTTTAGAGATGGACTGATATTGGATAACGATAACGATAACGATAACTAAGGTGGTCAGAACCTGCGGATAACGATTAATTACTCTAAGTGTTTTGAAATAAATCAATAAAAAACTAAAAGTAAACTAGCAATGAAATCAATAAAATCTATTTTTTTCTATTCTTTCTTTAATATCGTTTTTGCCTTTAGTTAATAACCCTAGCTTTACTATAATTCACTTATATAGTTTTAAAGGGATAGTTCACCCAAATATGAAAATTCTGTCATCGTTTACTCCCCGTCAGATTGTTCCAAACCTGTAATAGTGTCTTTGTTCTGCTGAAGACAAAGGAATATATTTGTAAGAATGTCAGTAACCAATCCCCCATTGATTCCCATAGTATTTATTTTCCCCACTATGACAGTAAATGGGGGGATGAGATCTGTTTGGTTCCTGACATTCTTCCAAATATCTTCCTTTGTGTTCAGCATGCCTCAAAGAAACTATACAGATTTGGAACGATTAATGAAGACAGAATTGTCATTTTTTGACGAACTATCCCTTTAAACACACATACGTAACGTCACACAGGAAACTTTATCAAGTCAATGACCTTATTATATAACTGGGTTACTGCTGGCATGTTTAATAAAACAGATAAAATCACCTTTGCATAAGTCTTTCCACCTTTCAGTTCCTGTTAAAATATCAAAAATGAATGAAAATGAATGGATTAAAAGATTTTCCATTAAACAATCGTATGGCTTTTTTCTACAAAAAAATGTGTGGAAGTCATTATGTACCTTTCTAACTGAAACCCGACACACACAGGGATCAAGGACTCCGGTGCCAGCATTAGCGCTCATTTTACAGGGGAAGGAGAATCGTTTTCTCCAGCGTACACAGTTTGCCTGAACCGTCTCCCTGTGAAAGACACATAACACTGTTAGTTTGGGGTGTTACGGCCCTGGCTTCAAAACAAATACGTGCTCATTAAAACCCCACCATGTGCATTAGCAAACCCTGAAAGTGGTGCATGTGGGAGATTTTATATTGAATTCACACTGATCCAAATTCATTACAGCAAAATGATTTCAATATTGTGTGCAGGTCGACTGCATTAGAGTCTGACTCACATTCCGTGGTTCATAATAGCCTGAAGTCAGATGGCTTCCCCAAAACAACAAGACATTTATTTAATTTCTCATCTAAACATCGTCCTTACTGCGCAGCTGTTTTACTTCATAATGAGACAGATGTTTGCACTTTGCAGACCTTAAAAACTACTGGTAATAAAATTTTAGATTGATGCTGGATATGACAGATTTATTGCCATCACATAAAGAGTCCTCGTCATTCTAACACTATAGCCTACCGTCATGTCATGGTATAATGGTCCAAAATGACATCAGTGGGAAACATGACCAAAATAACAAACAGAACAGGCAACTCCCATTAATCTTTGGAGAATCTCCTGCATAAGACTTTGTGCATGAGTCATTGCCTCTCCTCCATTAACCCGGATAAACCACAGCTGGATTAAAAACATCACTCTAATGTCACCATAGCAGCGGGTAAAATGACTTCTCTAAACAACACCAGCAACTGAAACCACTCACATTTTCCTTCAACTATAATAAACATGCACAGTTTCAAGGAAAATGAACTGTTTTGTGTGTATGTTAATAATACAATGACATATCCACCAGGAAACAAAAGCCTGTTCAGCTGATCAAGTCTACAATGACTATTAAATACCACCGTTTTTTATTTGCAGATGACAGAAATAAATGGTCCTGTTGTGTCCTCTCAGGAGGAGTGGTTTTATGTCCAAGGTCCTTTAGAAACCCACAACCCAGCGCTGACTAAAAGCACTGTTCTGTACACAACCTGGACTGCATGTTTTAATTACGTACAAAAATGCAAACTAATATAAGCACTTGATATGCATATTACGCATGAACACCAAAGCGTAAATGTCAACAACAAAACGCATTTGCAACCCATTTTACATGCGCAATGTGACATATGTCAGAGTGAATCATTTGGTTTTATCCATCGTGAATTAATGAAAAGTAGGCGTTTCATGCAAAAATTCAGCCTGAATGCATGTTTGCAGTCGATTGCGGATGGAAACATTTGTCCTGAAACAAGATGACAACCCATTTTGAAGACACCAAGAAGCGAAGCTAGTAACCAAATCAACTCTTTAAAGGCAGGGTGGTCGATCTTGTCCAGAAATTTTTTTTGTCATGTTGGTTGGAAATCTCCATCCGCATAGCAATCAAGAAGCCTAATGGTCAAATAATATTTGTATAGTATAGTATATTGCGTGTAAAAGGCGTAGGACCAAAAGAAAACATTCGCCCAATCAAAATGCTCTGGTCGAATGCTGTGACTGGTCATGTGTACATTTTCAGCCAACGTATTTTGCATACCACTGTGCACCTTGTTCACACAGACATCATACGTCATAAGCGCCGCAGCGCACTCACGTTCGCTGTGTCAATGTAGGGAGAATGGCGGACAATCAGAAAAAAAACGGTACCTGCGGAACCACCAACAAGTAAATCTACCAAAACGAAAGTAATTTTTAAAAAAAGTAGTGACGAAAAAACGTCTGGATCATTAGAAGAGAAAAAATTGAATTAACCTCGGTTCAGATTTCACACGATGGAGACAGCTCTAGCAGGCAAAGGGTCTTAAAGGCAATACCATGGTATTTCTCTTTCTTTTGAAAAGCTATGTACATGCTTCGAGATAATTGGATGGATTTAAATGGATTTAGTTTGTAATTTGTTACGTGGATTAACGAAATACATTCATGTGTTTGGAAGAGGTGTGGCTTTGAACTGTGAATCGCATAGAGGATGGGATTATAATTTCAGTGTTAGCAGGCTAAGGTCAGAACCTTTCCAAATCAACCATCCCACCTTTAACTATGAAATGATGAAATAATGTACAATTACTTAAGACCAGCTCAATAAAACCCAAATTAACCCAATTTTAATTTTTTATTAATTTAGAGCAGGTTTTACTTTCTTCTTTTTCAAGTTTTGTTTTGTTGCCTCTTAAAACAACCACGAATGTGTCATGGTTAATGTTTATGAAAGTCAAGGTCAGGCAACAAAAGTACTATAACTCCATCCTTGGGAGATAACATTATAAGCAAATTACTGGCACTGGCACTATAAATGACCGGCTACACACTTATAAATCAGACACACAACCCGGGCAAGAAGACAAGCACAAAAATCCAATCGATACGGTATACAGTTTTGAAATACTAACTCCATAGGTCAAATTCTGTATTTTCTTGCTATCCATCCCTCGACTCGACAAAACAGAACCTACTGGAGCAATTTTGCAATATGTTGACACATTATAACCTTTCCTGCAAAGTACTAATGTTGTGAAATAAAGCACATCATGATAGCAGTAATGTTAGGTGCTTATGGCATGCATTACTGGCGCAAACAAAAACAACCCTGCTGCTTTTTCATTGGTCCATTACAGAAACCATTAGCATAGCCTGCGTGTGCTGGTGTCATTAGCATCAATGCTCCCAAAGGAATAATGAACCATTAAAAATCATTGATAGACTTCTGATGATATAACAGACTTGGACATAAAATAACATTACATTAAAAGACAACCATATCTAAATCTCATTATCATATAGTGAGTAAAGTGTGCCATAACTAGACAAGTCACAGGTCTAATTTCTGCATTTGGAATATATGCCGTTGCCATGGCAAACTCAGTTAAGTGAATAAGAGCGAGAGTGCTGTGGTTAAGTGTGCTCCTTCCTTAGCTTCTCCCTCAGGATGTCTTCACTGAAACAAGAGTTCTTCAAAAGGATAGGCGGATGGAGGCGAACTCAAGCCTGGAGGGAGCGTAAACCCAGAAACTACAGCTCGCTGTGAATTGCATAATTAAATAGAGAAGCGCTGATGTTTGAGTGAACACTAGATCTTCTAAGATGCTGTGTTGCTTGTACATGGACTCTCTTTGGTTAGGATGAAAAAGCTGCAGATGCATTATGGCAGAGTTGATTTTGAAAAATAAAATAGGTCGTGAAGTTTCAAAGCCTACTTTCACCGACTGAAACATTCATAATTTAGTGTGGGAAGGCTAGGGTAGAGCAGGGCATAGAAAAAGAGCTTGTGATGTCTGTCTTGACCCCGTGAGCATAGAGAGATTGATTTTGTGGGTATGCATTTGCTAGCTGTGACTCTGCTTTTTTAAATGTAATTTGCTTTCTGTTTTAAACACAAGTCAACAGATAGAATCATTATAACATCATTACATGGGAAATCCGCTCGTGATTTTGTTCAGACTGCCACAATTGTCCATGTGACGGTAATAACCTTGGGCACTAGCTGGGTTTCCATCACTCTGGTTTTAATCGCATTTTGAAGTTTCACATAAGTAACGAGTGATGGAAACACCAAATTTGCAAAAAAGGTTTTTACGTCGCTTAAGGTGGTTTCTCATCTTGCGCATGATGGGAGATGGAAACGCATTCGCCGAATAAATTCCTCCAAAAAGTCACGTAACTGCACTATGAGATGGCGTAACCTGACTAACCAGAGAACTGATCTTGTTACACAGCCTCAGAAATGTTGTTATGCTCATTTTTAAATACCTAAGCAAAGTCGTCAAAGTATTTCTGTAATTTCCTCGTAGAACTGGCATGACAGTGTTTCCCAAACAGCAGGCATTCAAAAGCAGTGCATTTATTGTGTTTCGTAATTGTCTCCTTGCGCAAGTATTATTATATATGAAAATAATTATATTACGTGGCTTTTCTTACTCATATTTACTGCCAGTTTATTAGGAATTGACAGTTTACTACGATTATTCACAAATGTTTTATGCCATATTCCAATTTTGTGCATAAGCTAAATTCGCAACTTTGGATGGAAACCTGGCTACCGACTTCACAGTTCTCTTCGCTTCCCCTTATAAAAGATTCACTTCCATACTACACAAGCATGCAACTTGTTAGCAAGTAAACAGCTTATTTACTGGACACACCAAACATACAGTAATGTCTGACCTGTGGTGACTCAGCACAAGATCAGCAGCTTTGAAATGAATTGTAACATGCAAGGATGCAAGGACACTAGGATGTTTCCATTTTGGCATTTCCTATTTAAAAATCCATTTGACCAGTGGCTATTTACATCCGACAGGTTTCAGTATTACATTCAGACTGTCAATGACAAACAATGACAATCTTCAGTTTTGGCAGTATTCACCGTGCTGGTGTCTTTTATATTAACACCAAGGGTTTCGTGCAGGATTTACCCCTGAGGGTCCACAAAGACCTTTTAAAGGGTCCACAGTTTGCCATAGGCTTTAAAAATGTTTTCTTTATTTCAAACTGCTTGAACGAACATTATCTAACCATCTGTTTAGTAGGAAGGTTAACATAACCTTTTTTTAATAACTTAAAACATGTCTTTAGGGGATTCACTAGTCTTGAAACCCCAGTTGTAACACATTAAACGCAGAGCAGTACTTTCTTCTCTCACCACATTATCTGGTTATCAGCAGACACATTGTCACAATATTTCAAAATATAAACAAGCTTTAAAAAAATACATTTAGATTCCATTAAGCCATTTGGAAGATGCTTTTATTCAAAGTGACCTACACTGAATTAAAAAATACTTTTCTCAGCATGTGGGAATCCCTGGGAATGGACCCCACAACCTTTGTATTGCCAATATTATGCTCTACTAATATTGCGATGGTCTACATTATATTTCCAAACAATGGTTAGTTATTTGGACTGGGAGGTAAACTTCTGTTAAGTCTTTTGATTTGAGTATGACAAAAAATGATTTGAGCAAGAAAACAAGACATTAAGTACATTTTGCGCTAGTTACCACACTCTAATAAATGCTACACAACATCTTAAATGATATACACTGTAGATCAGCTACTTTGAAGTTGCTTTCACATGATCACAACTACACAAAGGTATTGATTGTAAACTTGACTGAAATGATACGCAATAAAACATTGACTAAAAAACAACTCAAAGGTCTCCAAATACACCAGCACACAGCACCTTGAATTATGCGTTCCCTTAGGAAGATATTGCTGTAAATATTGCAAAAACATGGTAAAAATAACAAATCACAATAAAGAACCCTCAAAGGTTCTCCAAGGCAGATTTTGACCCCAAATGATAAACATTCCTCCCTCTATCTCACAATGTCCTTACCGCGAAGACTCCTCCGAGAAGCCGCCGTCGAGCAGACGGACTTTGCAGAACAGAACTCCGTTCACGAACGGTACCGATGACAGCTCGTCCAGCTCAAAATCCACCCTGAACTTAAACTTCTTTTTCTTCATCATCATGACTGTCGAGTGGACTGTCGACCCACCAGTCCAAAAGTACGTTACCTTTGGTCACACGAGGTGCAGGAGCGTTACTTTATTTACACATCTTTGATGAATCTCGTATTGGAGGTGATAGCCGTTAGCCACCGCTGGAAACCCCTTTATTTTTAACAGAATGCTAAGCTAGCTAACGATGAGCATAAGGCGTCCTATATCCGCAAGCTGCATCCTTTTTTCTGTCAAAAACGGTACGTTAAATAGATATGCTAGTCAATAGATATGCAGTCTGTCTCTAGTGGGTCTGTCTGCGGAGGCTTGTTTTCTGTTGTATTGTTGGTGAAGCGTTGTGCGCTATGGTGTGTAGTAGTGGAAACACACGGTGAAGCGTTTTAAAGGGCCAGCGCACACATAAACTGTCAAGCGGGAGCAATGCTCTGTAAGGGGACAAATGACGCGTTTAAATCGTGTTGAAGATGTCAAGAACCATAAGATATATTATACAATATTAATAGTGCACAAAAGCCGAAACCATTAGAATAAACAAATAAAATAAAAACAATGTTTCTAAGAAACAATAGTCATTTTTATCAAGATTTATACACAATTAAGCATATACAGTACACATATTTAAACATGCTTTTTTATCACTTTTAAGGGAAATGAAAGGGTAAATGAAAAATTAGTGTTTGATTATGACTTAATGTCAATTGTAAATTGTGTAACACTGCCAACTAGTGGACCGTTAATGCAATTTGTCACTTGTCGCTTAATCGATCAGTTAAACTACAGATGGCGCTGTAACACAACAATTATTAGTTTTATGATCAGCGTTTTGTTCTAGTAAAACCTCTGGGTTAAAATGAATTTACTTTATTTAAGTTAAACATACTCTGTTATCAATTGAAAGAGTGGTTGAGTTGAAACATCATAAGTGATATAAACAGCATCTTAATAATATTAAGCGTATTGTGTGCGCATCTGTGTCTGTGGACTAGTGATAAAAAGTCTCTCCATCCTCCTGCCCCCTCACTTCATTTCATATGTAAAGTCTCTTGAGCTTTTTCTCAGACCAGCTGAACACTGATGACCAGGCACCTGCCCTCATCTGGACTGTACTGTACGTCTTCTTGAAAACCTCATCCTGTCCTGGAGAGCAGTGCAAATGGATACGTTGCCTAGTTCATAGTTTTTGAGGAGTATTTTATTTGCCGCTATTTGGAGGGATTTTAACATCGTGCATGATGACTGATATGGGAATTTGGTACGTTTTATGGTTTATGGAAATTGCCTTCACTTCAGGCGCTCCAAAACCACACCAGCAAGTTCTGGAGGTGACAAAGAGACAAAATGACTCCGTGCAAATGGAAATACATAACCAAGAAAATATATTAAGTCAGGTAAGATATTTAGTTTTTTACCAGTATATTTCCTTGCAATGAACAGTAATTTGTTAATTTGTTTGGGAATTAATAAGTCATTTAAAAAGCAAATGAAGTAAATATGAAATAAATGTAATTGAAGTGAATAAAACAAATCATGTGTTACATTTTAATATATTATTATATTAAAAATACATTTGAATTCGATTATGTTGACATTATATATAAAATATAGTATCACATTTAACCTGCTGGAAAAAATATTTAAAGTGGTTTCCATTGCAAATATTATTAATAATCAGTTGTTTAGCATAAAACCATTACAAAATTCCTTTGTTTAGTTGGTTCTCCATTGCTTGCTGGAAAATGCATCCTTCCTCTTTTCTTTTTAGCTGCTGGGGGATTATGACAAAGTGAAAGCCCTTTCGGAAGGATCTGACTGTGGCTGTAAATGTGTTGTCAGACCACTGAGCGCGAGCGCGTGCAAACGTATCCAGGAGGGTCAAGCAACGCCTGAGGACTTCTATACGGTGGAGACCATCACATCAGGACCCAACTGCAAATGTGCATGCATCGCCCCTCCATCAGCTTTAAACCCATGTGAGGGTGACTTCAGGTTGAAGAAGCTGCAACAGGCTGGAAAAGATAATATTAAGGTGACATGAGCATCTGAAACTCACACAAGTTCAAAATATATAAATAAATCTTACCAATAAATGGACAACACCAGCCATGATGTAAATTACTTCCATTTACTTTTGATTTACTAGCTGTCCAGTGTACTGGAACTGCTGGAGGGATCCTTTTATGGCATGGACCTTCTGAAACTTCACTCAGTCACAAGCAAGCTTTTAAATCGAGTGGAGAATATAGAAAAAGTAAGTCTCTGTGTTTTGTGTTAAAACGTTTAAATATACAGTATATATATACTGTATATATATATTTTTTTTAATGTAACAATAAAACACTTAACTAATTACTAAGAGACCCTAGTGTAGTTACTATGTGTATGTGTAGTCGCTATAAGGGGTTAAAGAATAGTTTAAAAAACTGTTTGACTATTTCATCTGTGAATTGTAAAAGAACAATGCTTAGAGGATTGTATTAGTCATACTTCATATTTCAATGAACGAGTCATAAAAACCATGGACTGGAGAAAAAGTGTATGAAACTAGTTTATTGGACTTGAACGCAACATTCAATACTTCTGTCATACAATAGCAGACAACTCATATCAACGGTTTTTGTATAGTCAAGTTTGGAAAACATTTTTTCGTAACCAATATCAGATGTTTTTAGATGTTCATTTCCCTTTACCTGTGTTTTTAGACTCTGATATACACTAAAGTGTTAAGTAATTGATGTCCTCTTGGTTAACGTCTCACAGATGGTCTCCAACAGCCAGACTAACGACAAATCAAACACAACCAGCACGTCTCTAAATCCACAGCTTCCCACATCCTCACCGACAACTTTTCCAGCACAAGTGCAGGAGAAGAAAACAAGTCTAAAGGAGCAGAGTGATGAAGCAGCTGCATTTCAGCACCTGGAGGTGAGACAGATCTCTGCGTTGCTTTTTAAGACAATTAAAAAATTACATCCTACAATAGGCATGTCCAATACGTAATAATGAAACAATCCAAATATTCTGTTTGAGCAATGGCCCATCTCCAGCAGACTTTTATTTATTTACTCATGCCTTCCCTGCAGTTTCAAGGTGACCTCATATTACGGCTAACTGATTTGAAACACTTCCTAGTTTAGTCTTCCATAATATTCTTGGGCCAGCTGAACAACTTGTCTGTGAATATGTTAATAGAGCTAATAGACTGGTCTATTAAAGATCAGTCTATATATTATTCTGCTTAACTTGTTAACTTGCAGAGTAAGTATGAAGAACGGTTTGTGGGAGATCTTTTAAAAAGCAGCGGGTCCGACGTACAAAAGGCAGTGGCAGCCTTGCAAGAACAAGAGCGTTATGGGAGGGAGAAGCAACCGAAAATTATTGTTAGGGGAATGACATACTACAAATCTGACCCGGTGGAGGAGGCAGACACAGAGGAGAGCTGTAAGTATAACTTCCAGCATCTTCATTTAAAGGTCTAACGCTGACAATTTTGAAATACAATAGATGTATTATAGTGATATGTTGCTTTGTTCTTCATCGCAGTAGATGAAAGTCACAGTGGTGAAAGCTCTATTGATCTCTTTGCTGATGAGCAACTCCTCCACCACAGCACTCGTCAGTTAAGGCCTGTCATCAGGGCATGGTCTGTCCCACCGAAGCCCAAGACTGAAGCAAAAGTGGTGGCTACACAAAATAGCCTTCAAACTCCATCTGCTGGACTATCAGACTCCGCCTTCCCCATAAAAACACCTGACCCTATATCCATTCTGGCTCAAACCACTGTCTCCTCCACCCCAGAAAACACTACAGGAGATCACAGAATCACACCGACACCTTTTGTGATAGATCAATTTAAGGTTATAAACCATATGGATCAGACCACACCTCAGAGCATCAGCCAAAAAATGTCCTCAACTCCATCTTTAAAACAAGCTCAAAACATTATGGTCGAGTCATCCAATCTGAGCCACACAATGTCCCTTGAGTCAACCACAGCATCGGTTACCAAAGTGATAACTTCAGTCCCGACCTCGACCGAGAATATTACAAAGGAGATAGTATCCTCTGTGATCAAAGATGCACCTGTTACTAAAACATTCTTAAAAGAAGATGCATCCCAAACTGGCAAACCTTTTTTTTCAATGGAGAGTTTGACTCAAAAAATGGCTAAAGATCCAGATAACACATTTAATAGCATAACACCATCACCAACCCCTCAGAAACCACCTGCCACAATGACAGAATCTCATTCCAACACATTCACGGCCACAGAAAGCGCCTTAAGATCAAGTGCTGACACAAGAGCTACCACCATGATGACTCCACATACAGACCATTCCCCAAACCCACCCAAGATTAGACCTACCCATACAGCCACCTCAGTGGCATCTTTGATGACAACTACGTCCGCTTCAACAACTAAAGCAACCACAATAAGCACAAGCAAACCTGGTAAACGCAAGTTTAGCATAAGTTGGGATGAAGAGACAGAGGTACAGCCGACGATGGATAAACCAAGCGTGGTTGAGGAGAACTTTGAGGAACCTCCAAGGAAGTCAGGTAGAGAAAACCAAGGTTCATTGGTTTCTTTAGTGTTCTTATATAAAAGATGGAGATACCCCTGCTAAAAAAAACCAGAACCTTGCCCAAAACACAATAGAAATGTATTGCATTTAATTGTTATAAATTGTATTGGATATAATGGGAACTATAGGTCGGTTCCATTGGACACATGCGATGGCCCAAAGTTAACTCCTGGTCTGTGTTTGGTTATAATAGAACAATTTATTTTATTTTTAATTGATATTAATTGATGTTAATATTTTATTTAATTTGTATATTAATAGTATTAAATTAAAACTACTCAACAGATATCCTTTAGGGATGTCTACCGGAAGTTAAATTTGGCCACATTACGTTTGTTTATGTTGTTACTGCTAAAACTATCTATAAGAGTGTTGTATGTGCTGGATTCTGCTGGGATGTTATATGGCAGATGGGAAGCAATAGAACATAATTAAATCCTTTAGAGAATGTGAAGCTACATCAAGACGTGTTGAATGTTGCGCCATTTTGGGAGGATTGCTGCTATTGCATTTAATGCAGCGTTTGTTTTTCTTGTTTGATTAGGAAATATAACTATGGTTGACCGGTCTTGCTTTATTAAAAACTCCAATAGCAGTACACTCTCTTTCCAGAATAAAACAAACGTTCTTTCACTTTCGATTTCTCCACATATTAAACAAAACAACAACTTGTGCATAACACAATAATAGCAGTGGAGTGATCCTCCCAAGATGGCGGCGACACTGCAACATAGGGCGTGACGTCAGCTTCACATTCACAACACTACCAAAAGGAATTTTGTAACGAAAAAAGATAATAATCCATAATGGTATTTTATTAGAAACCATTAGAATTTGTGTGATGGTTTCTGTTGGGTTTCTATTGTTTTTTCAGCAAGGACAATGTTAGTTTACGAGCTTTAATATGGAGAACATCAACAGGTCTTAAAATGTAAAGGTCATTGTAGAATTGCACAAGAGAGAAACTGTGTTGTATTTGTGAACAAGTCTGTTTTGTGTTTACAGGATTGTGCAAAGACACCTTGGCCACAATCTCAGAGCCTATAACACACAATAAATTCGGTCGAAATGAAGGGGCTTGGATGAAAGACCCGCTGGCTCAAGACGACAAGATCTACGTCACA